>NC_134407.1:121470532-121831782 GCF_038048845.1 Mixophyes fleayi | reverse complement strand
GAATATATATATATATATATATATATATATATATATAAAATCAAACCTCACTAGGGATAATCGCCGTTGCACCCCATGTCAGTGTGTAACAGGTGAGTGATGTCTAATTTTTTTGCTCTGTTCTAAAATCTAATATTTGTGCCTCTCCTTTAGAGATTCTGCATTTGCTCACAAACAGCATTCTGCATCAGATATCAGTACATCTGGACACCAGTGCATTTGAACATCAATGCATCTGGACTGCAGCCTTACCAGCCAACCAGGAGAAGGTAAGAGTTAACATTTTTATTTTACAAATGTCAAGTGTGTGAGGGGCTAGGAAGTGGGAATTTGGGAAAACTTTGCCTAGAGAGCCGAGAAACCTTGCACGGGCCCAGCGTAGGCTTGTACCTGCACATTCACAAGTTACTTTGTAAGCTGTTTCAATGGTGGAAGACACTTTAGTCCAGGGGTCGGCAACCCTCGGCACGCATGCCTTGCATTGTGGCACATCAAGCGGCTATCAATGCAGCTCATCTCCACAACACTGAACTGCTGCACATTTTGTGTGGTATATAAACTGGGGGCATTACTATGGAATAATATGAACAGGAGGCACAACTATATGGTATGTTATGAATTGTGGCCACAACTATTTAGCATAATATTAACTAGGACTCTACTATGAGGCATGATTTGTGGGCACAACTGAGGCATAATATGATTTGTGAACACAACTGTGAGGCATAATCTGAATTGGGGGCACTGCTCTATGGCATAATAACTGGTGACACTACTGTGTGGCATAATATGAAGGTACTTAAAATATTATGTATGTTTGATTGTAGCAGATACTTTATAAATTACAGGCAATAAGCTTGTTACCAAAGTTTTTACATATCCATATGAAGCTTAACATCAACATTTGCCCGAATACCAAAACCCTAATTTATCTACTTTTAATTATTTTGCAGAACACTAACAGTAAATATACTCAAGACAAAAGGGAAAGATCAGTTCCCTAAAAATATATAGCAAATTGGATATTTGAAAAAAACTTCAGAATGGATATTCGTAATTACTTTGGCAAACAAAGTGGAAAGCAGTCACAACCCCTTGTACCCCAACCAAGTGCCGAAAGTGAAACTATGGTTGTAGCACTTGATTCACCCGAATGGGTACTAGACAGCGATGATGATAGCAATTATCCCAGCACAAGTTCCTATAGGTGTGAGGAGGATGACCAGGCAGAGCCTTGCTCTGGTAACAGAGAGGAACAAGATGAAACACAAAGTGTGGCTGCCAAAAAAAAAAAAATACTATTGTGAATTTACACCGCGAGTAACAAAAACATAACCAGTGTTAAAGAAATCCATACGTGGAAAATATTTTGCTTACTGCACTGTCTGTAAAAGTGATTTTGATATGAAGCATGGTGGTGTGAATGACTGTAAACACCAAAGCTTTTGAAACAAGCAAAAAATGGATACCTTCCTACATACTTCACATGACGAAAATGCAGTAATTCGTGTGGAAATGCTTTTTACTGGTTTTCTTATCGAGCATAATATCCCTATTTCGGCATCTGATCATGTAGGAAAATTGATGAGAGGTATGATGCCAAATTCAAGTGAGGCTGCCGTGCAAAAATATGGTAGCGGTCGAACCAAATCTTCTGCAATTATTAATCATGCTCTTGCTCCACACTGCACCCAATCGGTCATAGAAGTATTAAAGCATTTACAATTTACTTTGGCACTAGATGGTGAAAATGAATCAGAGGAGAAATGATTTCCTATATTGGTGTCCTATTTTGACATTGATGGAAAGGTAAAGCCCAAGCTTTTAGATCTTATTGTCTGCAACAAAGCCACGAGCATTAATATTGTTAACGCAATTGATGAGGTATTTCAAAGACATCTTATTCCATGGACAAACTGCATTGGTGTGTGTTTGGATAATGCATCTGTTAACATGGGAAGACTCAGGTCTGTAAAGACTTTAATTCAAGGGACGAATTCTTCAGTCTTTACAGAAGGTTGCCCATGTCATCTGGTGCACCTAGCTGCAAGGAAAGGAAACAATGCCCTTACATTTGATGCGGATGCTTTTCTCTACAAACTAACCAGCTACTTCAGATTCAGTGCAAAGAGAGTTCAAACTCTAAAAGATATGAGTGAGTTTGTGGAAGTCCAGTATTCGAAAATACTGAAACATGGGGTAACCAGGTGGCTCAGTATGCATCCCTGCATTGAGAGAGTGGTTAAAATGTTTCCTGCTCTGAAATCATTTTTCCAATCTGAAGACTGTGGGCCTGATTCATTAAGGATCTTAAATGGAGAGGATTCTTATTTCAGTCTCTTGGACAAAACCATGTTACAATGCAAGGGGTGCAAATTAGTATTCTGTTTTGCACATAAATTAAATACTGACTGTTTTTTCATGTAGCACACAAATATCAACTTTGAATTTCAGTGTACAAATAAGCTATCAAGTATTTGTGTGCTACATGAAAAAACAGTCAGTGAGAAGAATGCAAGAAGCAGAGCTCTTTGTGAAACGTTTGAGGATGCAACAACAGAGTTGTACATTTTGTTCCTTTACTCAGTGCTTTGTTCATTTAATGAAACCCAGGCCCGTCCTTTATTATCAAAAATGGCAAAATCACTCTTGGTCCGCCCTAACAGCAATGCTGAAATTGAACGCGTGTTCAGCATGGTCCGCAAGTTCAGGGGACAATTGTCTACGGAGGGAACTTTAAAAAGTCTCTTACAATGCAAAATTAATTTGTTTGCAGACATTAAGTGTCACCAGTTCAAACCCTCCACAGAGCTTTGGTGTAAAGCAAAGTCTGCTGCTTATCAACTGAGGAAATCAAGTGAACTGAGAAAATCAGTGGTTTTGTGTGTTTTTGCTTGAGTTTCATGTTAATTATTGTGAAATTTTATGAGCCTGCACTTTATACAAGATTGTTTACTTTGATATAGTTTACATAGTGAAGCTTGGTTATTTTTTTGCAATGTGTAATTTTTGGATATATCATAGATAAAAATCTATCGCACAGTGCTATTTTATAGAGTTTTGTTAACTTAAGTAATTGGAAGGTTATCTTGTTCAAGCCATTATTTATTATAAAGTGAATGACTTATTGTTTATTATTTATATATAATTTGGTTGGTAAAGTTTGCATTATTTATTATAATGTTTATTTAATGTCTAAAACATGTTTGTTTTCATATTATTCTTTCTCTTTGGAAATGTGCAAGTGATTACTTTGTCACCTATACACAAACACAATCTGATTACATGCTGATCAAATGACTACATGCTGAACTGGTCACGCCCAGTGGGCGGAGCTAGCCACGCCCAGTGGGCAGAGCTGGTCACGGCCACAATGGTTTTTACTTTCTCCCTGAAATGAATTTTCAAAAGTTGGCAAGTATGATCAATACAAAGGGGCCCCAACTTGCAGTGCACTGCTCCATCTGTGTGGTATGTTTGAGTGCTGCCTGTGCGTGTGTTTGGCAGTATATGGTAAAAATATAAGTAAATATATATATATATATATACATTCATCTTTTGAGATAATTCCAGTATCAGGAGCCAGTAAGGTTAGCATATGATATATTGGTCCGGTGTATAAGGTTGTGACAATTAATGTTTATATATGATACTGTTGATATTATTGATTTATTAAGAGTTATTGTGCTAACCTGCTGTTCATAGTAAGAGTGTGCAATATTTTCAGCCACACAGTATCGTATTGTAATGTTCACACTTTATTTAATATTATACCAAAGTCTATTTTTCTAGAAAATCGCAAAAGCTGCATTTAGGGGTTCCAGTTCAATAAATTTGCCGGATTGGCTTCTGCAGCACACAGTGTGTTAGTACTGGGCAGGGGGTTTCCCAAATCCCCCCCTGGTGTATTTCAAGAACACCCCACAGAAGAAGAAAGTGGTGATTCGGGTGGAGGCATTGAAAACCATGTACAGAGGTGAGAAGCACCTACATCACTCATTGTATATACACTCACACAACGCATAACACCGAAGGGGGTGTTACACAAGAATTATCTAAGTACAATCCTTTTCAAAGGGTGATATCAACAAAATCTGAATTGAAAATATTTATATATTGTAAAATAAAATATCACTAAATTGTAGATAATTTATTACCTGGATTCTGAAGTGGGATCTATATGTTTTTGAGTATATTCCACTGTTGCATGAGGCACATGATCCTGTTGTCTCTTATATAAGCTTTCATGCTCATCTAATATATCATCAGCTATTCTTGTGTTAATGTCTTGGTGCTTATCAACAATATATCCATATGACCTTTCTGTGTGACAAAGGGAATCTCTTTCTGCTAGGCCAACAACTTTGATTTCCTCATGCTCAGAATCTGATCCATCATAGTCTGCATCGGCAGCCTGACTTTCATACTTCTTTTCTACAGGCAAACCATAGCGTTCACCAGCGTACGTTAATGTAAGGTCCGTAGGAGTTGTGCTTGTGTTATCCTCATGGTGGTACTCTCTATAAATCACATGATCTGTCACTGTGTTGTCAGTTACTTCTGTCCCTCCAAAATCTGGAGAGTTCTCTTTTCCTTCAGGCTTTACATGACTCTTTTGATCTGTCTCTTCTTGAGCCTTTGGGCTAGATCTCTGCGGAATCTGCAGAAATAATAACATTTAAAAACAATTTTCATAAAATATATGGACAAGCCTATGTTATTACTTAGCGTAGTTTACCATGGTGCCAAATATATATATGTAAAAGTTTTAGGAACCTGTTGAGTTTAAAGATAATTAATAAAAGTCTTTCATTTCATTTTAGTTTTATGCCAGGTTCAGAATATAAAAACAAAAAAACCCTACATTTTTGCTATATTACTATTTAGCATTTGTGTTGAAGAACGGTAGCATTTGCCCCTTGGCCCCTTGCCACTCCATCATTACACTCCACTTTTTTTGGTTCCTGATTCATTAACAAACGCAAAACGAATGTTATGTGCGCTTTTTTAAAATGCTTGTACATAGGCATACGCACTTTAGTATTCAACAAGGAGCAGAAACATCTGTTGATGAATATGGGTCTAGGTCTGCTCTACTGTAACAGACAATTCACTGCAGGATACGTCCAATACATATGTGGAATATAAAGTCCCAAAAGAACGCACAAAAAACGAAAAACTATTCAATTAACGTCACTTGTTAATAACATAGCACTTGATGACAAACATTAAAAAATTAAAAAAAGTTATCATTTTTTATCCCATCAAATACATTTTTGAATGTCTGAAAAGCATTTTTACAGTTGCTCCTGATTGCAAACACATGTTATAGCATGCATACACAGCCATTATCCCTCCATTAGCACTTACACCAGATCTGTAGTTGGTGCAAGTGATACAACTGAAATACATGTATCTTAGAGATGTCCAAAGCTTGAATTGGATGCTGCTGTGTGCGCCCGAGCTTGGCACACCCTTACTGTACATTGCCTATGTGCATAGACCCATTCCTCTATCCGTTTCCTCCATGAAATCGTTGACTGTAGTAATATACTTGTATATTGTCGTTAGTAGGCTCTTCTGTATAATCCATAATTATTCCAATTGAATATTTATATAAACTCACAGTTTAGAATTTAGTGGTGTTAATATGTGCACTCCGTGGTATAATATGATTTGGGGGCACTACTGTGTGTCATAATATGATTTGAGGGCACTACTGTATGGCATAATATGATTTGGGGGCACTATTGTTGCATAATATCAAATGGGGCACTACTGTATGGTATATGATTTTGGGGCACTACTGTATGGTATAATATGATTTGGGGGCACTATTGTGGCATAATATTAACTGGTGGAAGTATTGTGGCATAATATGATTTGGGGGCACTATTGTATAAACTGGGACACTACTGTGGCATAATATGATTGGGGGCACTATTGTGGCATAATATGATTTTGGGGCACAACTGTATGGCATAATATGATTTGTGGCATCTATAGTGGCTTAATATCAATTGGGGGCACGTACTCAGGCATGAGGGAAGGGGAAGAGTGTTAATATAATGTGGGAGGTAGGCTATTAATTTAATGGTAGAGTTTAGGTGGGGGCTGATTATTTAATTGGTGCTATTTTATTTGTGGGGTAATGTGGGTCAATTTAATTTAATATTGGGGCCTAGCAATTTAAGAAGATGTGATTGGACCTTCAATTTAATGCTAGGGTGGTTTGGGTGCTATTAATTAAAAGTGGGGCTGTTTTGGAAAAAAATAACATCTATTTATTAAATGTGAATATGAATTAATTAATGGCAGTGATGGTTGGAGGAACTAGTTATATTTATTAAATCTAAATGCTATTTAATTTATTGCTGGGGTTGTTTGGAGGGAGGGAAATAGGTTTATTTATCAGCAGCAGCAGCAGCTATTTACATTTAATGTGAATACTAGTATTTTAATGTTGGGGCTGTAGGGATGCCTAATTATAAAACATGGATTGTATTGATTAAACACCAGGGCTGGTGAGGAGTTTTCTAAATTACATGTACCCATTTTTTTTCCAAATAGGTCGTCCAACATTCCAGGATCCAGACAAGCAGCAACTAAAGACACCCGTAGCCACAGGTGGTGAAAGTGACAAGAACAGGTAGGAGAGAGCAGGACAGTCTGCCAACTGTCCTGAATCTGGTGGGGAAGTCCAGAATTTTGGTTACTGACTCGTTTAGTGAGATTTGGTCCGACTACAAGGACAGTTGGGAGGTATGTCCAGCTTCACACCCGACTGCTTGTGAAGGCAGAGCTGCGTGCAACTAACAGTAGTGCACACAGTATTGCCTGTGTATTTGTCTAACATTTGTATAAAATGATAACCATGTTACATAATAGGGGCCCCCTGTCTTAAATACCCCGGGCCCCCGAGCGTTAATCCAGCTCTGGTTAGCAGGAGGGAGCAGATAGCTGCTCCCAGTCCCTGAATAGGACACAGTCGGCAGAGGAAGCCGAGGAGCTCTAAGTCTCACAAGAATTGGTAATCTCGTGAGACTAAGAGCTTCCCTGCTCACTCTACAGGAAGTTCCCATCCTGATGGATGTCAGCAGCACCAGAAAAATAGAAAAGTACAGTGAGCTGGGGGTGTCATAATGTGCCTGGGGGGATGGCGTGATGTGGCTGGGAGGGTGTGATAAATGTAATGTTTTATTATTATGTATGTATCAATGCCCCATGTTGGCCACACCCACAACACAATGCAGTCACGCCCTTTTTGGCACTGCCGCTGCGCTGCGGCACACAGTTTCTTACCTGCTGAAACTGACTTGGGCCTGGTACTTTAAATGCCAGGGCTGATTTTTAGTCCTAGTCTGGCCCTGGCACTGAGCAATGGCACTGGAGACTGGAGAGTGACAAGAACAATGCTATTGTTTCTGTGTGAGCAATGGTACTGAGCAATGTCACTGGAGAATGGAGAGTGATAAGAACACTGCTACTCCAGTTTCTGTGTGAGCAATGGCGCTGATCTCCGAGCCCGAGCATCTCTAATTGCGACAAAATCAAAATCTTAACTCTACATTCTTCATATTTGATGTGTTAATATAGCCTAGCAATACATAAAAGGGTAACTAAGGGTTTCTCCCTTCCCAACATTTTACAGCTTGTTTTTATTAGAAAATGAATCCATCCTTACCTATCCACCCTATTAGCAGCACGGTGGCTAAGTGGTTAGCACTTCTGCCTCACAGCGCTGGGGTCATGAGTTCAATTCCCAACGATGGCCTTATCTGTGTGGAGTTTGTATGTTCTCACTGTGTTTGCGTGGGTTTCCTCCGGGTGCTCCGGTTTCCTCCCACACTCCAAAAACATACTGGTAGGTTAATTGGCTGCTATCAAATTTGACCCTAGTCTCTCTCTCTGTCTGTCTATCTGTGTGTGTATGTTAGGGAATTTAGACTGTAAGCTCCAATGGAGCAGGGACTGATGTGAATAGGTTTTCTGTACAGCGCTGCGGAATCAGTGGCGCTATATAAATGATGATGATGATGATGATGATTTTGCGCTGGTCGTGTTGTAAAGCATGGGGGAACCCAGGACATTCGGCTCTCCTCTCTCTAACAATATGACGGATTGGGTTACTCACTTCTCAAAGGGGCTACATTATACTTTAGTGTTTTTTCACATAAAGCACATAATATTGATGCAGGGAGAGTTCTACTTTACCACATCACAGTCAGCACTGAATAGGATAGACAGAATTATGAAACTTCCAGGATTTGTGAGGCTATTATGCACAGTAACCAGGTAACATCAAAATTAATGCTGCACTACCACCTACATAAATATTTTACTTACATGCTCCTCCATCTTGCCAGAACCCCTATGGATGCTACATGCAGCCATTTTGCCAGGGCTCTACCAGTTCTGTATAGCAGAACCTACAAATCAATATAGTTCATCAAGTCTAAACTGTGGTGGAGGGCAAGGTGTGACCAGGAGGACCAATCACAAACTGCAATCAAAAGATTGCATCTTGTGATTGGCTCTCCCGCTCACATTACCCTCCTTCTACCCCTCCTGTTTATCAGCCAGGGACGTAAGGGGAATGGAGGAGCCCTGGGAGAAACATATTCATGTTGCAGCCCTGGGGTCCGGTCAGGGACAGGGTTAGGGGTTGGCATGTTAGTAAAATCTTTATGCAAGACAAGACTGTACTGAGCTGGATTTACAACTCCAAGAGCAAGTGAGAAAGTTGCACAGGACCAGTGCTGGGAGCTCCGGGCCCTCCTTGCCAGAGCTGGTGCATATGATGTGAAGTTCCTTTGGCACTCTACAGCACAAGCATGGAAGTGGTTTAACTGCGCATGCCCCCCCCTTCCCCCATACCCCAGTGCTTGTTCCTATATCTGCTCTGTTCTGCACAGAGCAGGGGCTCTGAACTTAAGATGGCACATCAGCATTTTCTCGGCACAGGCGTAGTGCCCTGGTAAGCGCAGCACCCTTCTGCTGGGCTTACTAGGTATACTGTGTTCCGCTACCCCTGTCTGTGCATTACATGGGATGGATAGGATTTAACCTCTGCAGTTATGGAACATTCACAAAGGATCATTAGGGCTCAGTGGATCAAATTAAATATCAGCTTGTAAAGTGAGAAGGGGCTGGATCTGACGCTTTACCTTCACTAATCCTGGTCAAGGTCCTCACACGATGCATAGCTTTATGTAAATGTTATTAAGCATTGATGGCACAAAAGTTAGGTTTTTAGCTACCTCTAAAGTCGTAATAAACACGTAGTGTATCACTGTCTGTCATGAAGAGGTGTATCAAAACAGCTGACAACACTGATCATAATTACTCACACTAAATTTCCCAGGCTCAAAACCAGTTCTTCAGAGTGATGTGAGAAAACTTAAGAGATCATTATCTGAATTCACATGTGGAGGCAGAATTCTGAAAATGCTGCTGTCAGTATCCACTAAGACAATCAGAGCCTTTCCTTTCCACTTTTGCCTGCAGCTTTCCCTATTGCAAAGTATCACATATATTGATAGTTTTCAGCCCTTGAGCACACTGTACAAATATTCAACATTATGGATAAAACATGTCAATACTGAATTCCTTCCCAGGATGTGGAAACCTTAATTGCAGCTGAACTGTTCAACAGGTCCACCTACTTTTTGCACAAAGAATTCACAATGTTATATCTTATTTTAGAGGTCAATTACCCTGTCAGTATAATTTTGGCCCGTGGGAGAAAGCCTATGCAGGCAAAAGGAGAACATATAGAGGTCTATGCATCAAGCCGATCAAACACTTAAATCATACTGAAACAGCTGTTTCTGCATTATTTAAGTTTAGTTGCTCTGCATTAACTGCCAAACGGAGGAGATTTCACAGAAGTCTTCTCCGTTTAGGTAAATACCATGCAGCATCGCAGTCCCCAAAGATTAATATGGGGACTGCAATGCATGAAGCTTTGATCTGCTGTAGCCTCTCTGGCTTCGGAGAATCCAATATAGTGTTAGTGCTATGTGCATGTGCACAACACTTACTCCTATCACCAGCAGCTCTAAACTGACGGTAAGCAGGATAAAAACTTCACAGCACATGGGTCACCTCGCCAGAGCTGCCAGAGTAGCCCTGGCATGATGCATTCCAGCAGTGCTTAAATATGCATCGCTGCAATTTGCAGCGATGCATATTTAGTTACAACGCATCTTATTGATGCACAGACCCCATAAACTCCACATAGATAACCTGATTCATCTATGAATGTAATGTGAACGCTAGTTACTTAACTTGCATGCACATACATTCAAGGTCAGGCAGATCTCAAGAAATGTTTTCATTTAAATCTGGGTAAAAGTACACTCTGGCTATAGGTTACTTGCCGTATGCAGCAAACAGAACAGACTGCAGGATACCCACATGCATATGTGAAATCTCAAGTCCCATCAGAATGCAGGCAGCAAAAAACATTTTTATGTTTATGTACAGTTATTAATAATATAATCATTCCGCCCTTCAAGCCGTGGGCAGTGAGAAGTGTCATATGCGTTTAGACATGAATTGAATACAATTGCGTCCACTGATGTAAAGTCCATTTCTGAGCATACGCAGACCAATTTGACGCAAGATACAACAAACAATGGGACTTATGTCTGAAGATGAATCAGGCCCAGAGTGTCATGATCAGAGTCAAGCCCCAGACAACAATGCTAACCACTTCACCACCATGTTGCCTCTTATTTATGAACTGCACTGGATAGTTTTGCACAGATGCACCTATAAATGCAGTTAGGTGAACCGAAGGACAGAAAAATCTCATGAAAAGTACAGCTACCTACCTATCACTTTAAAACTACCGCTTAAAGTAAATGTAACTTTCCTATTTTTCACCTAGAAAAAAAAAAAACTTTTTTATTTAGCCTAATTTATAGCTTAGCTTAATTAATTAAATTAATCATGAGTGAAGCAGCATCTAGACTGGCTTTATTACACATGGCATTTTTGCACGTTTGAAGATTTATTTTCACAGAAGTGCAACTGGAAAGTGTAAACTGCTTCCTATGAAAAATAGGGGAGGCCCAATCTCCGAGTTTTTGTACCAGCTTAGAGCTGGTGCAAAAATGTAATCCTTTAACACAGTGGAAATTACTATGAGCCCCACTGCACAGCACGAATCGGTCCCAAGAATTCACTGCTCTGAAAAGCTAGGCAAAAAAACTGCACCTACTCCGCACTTTGTAAGGAACTCCATTGCCCCCATCTCCCCGCCCGCCCCCCCAATCTCTGCTAGTGAAAACATTTGCTCCTCTGCTTTGTAATCTTGCTCTGTGAACACTTGCACTATGACAAAAATCTAAGCAAACTAATGCTAATAGAGGTGCAGGGCACGAAGAAAGAGGATTGTGAGATTACATCACTGCAGTGCACAGTACATTAATGCATGTATGTCATATGACCATGTCATATAAACATACATGGAATATAAAATTCATCAACAATTGGCTGCTGTGTCTATGTGCAACATTTGTATTGCAGTTGGGGGGAGTAATTTGTGCAACATATGACTGGCTAGTCTCTGTGCAATAGGTGCTGAGTGGCAGAGTTACTTATATCTCTTCAATATCTAGTTTGCAATTGGGGGTATAACAAAATGACTCTTACGAAGTGGGGTGGCGGCAGCGTCGGACTGGCCCACCAGGATACCGGAAGAATCACCGATAGGCCCCGACGCTTTAAGACCACACCCTGTTTTTGAAAAGGGAGGGGCCAGTGGGCGACCCCCCCCCCTCCCCCTGTGCGTAGCTTATTCCATTCAGGAGTCACATTGAACGCACACCATGTGACAGGTGCCGTCCCATGTGTGCACTGCAGGAAGCCCGACAAGGTAAGTGTGTGTGTTTGTTTAATGTGTATTTAATCTTTATGAAATATTTTCTGGGTGAATCGCACAAATCATCTATCGACAGCCCTCTAATGTAACGCACCGTACGCGGTAGTCAGGATTTAAACACGTGTAATTATCCATCAAATAAAACTGCAGTTTTTCGTTTTCTTTTTGGTAAATTAAATCAGATTTGCTTATAGTCGGTGATGCAGAAGATGGGTCCCGGGGACTATTATTGTCTTGTCTTCTATCTGTCACCGAAAAAAAAAAAAAACATCCAGGAGAAAAGTGGGAAAGTGGAAAGTATAAGGCAAGATAATAATAATGTTCTGAAATTAAATCTAGCTTGTCATATATAAGGACGCATTTACCCGTAAAGAGAAATATTCATAGATGAGGTTTAGAGATTCAAAATGCAGTGTTCAGTCTTAGGGCTCTATGTGCTAAAGGGTGAAAAGTCGAATCTCCGGCGCAAACGTGTGTTATACTGGTGCCTCGTCCTATCTATCAAGCGGTCAACGCCCGGCAAAAACAGCGCTGCTATCGTAGCCGGTAGACTGATATGTGCCTACATTCGCCAGTGATAGCTTTCAGGAGCCTGTATAACAAGGATCGGGAAGGTTCTTGGGCAGAGGGACCCAGAATTATCGCCACGGATCATCAACCTTTTATTGATAAATTGCCCAATAGAATTTTTTTTTAAAGTAATATTCAAAGTCACATGGTCTTGATAGATAGACATACCTATCCTATCCTGAGGAGATGATCCAGACGGTAATCCCGGCCATTGGTGGCATGAATAGTATCGCTCGTGGCCAGAAAATCCCCATCTTCTCTGCTGCAGGTCTCCCCCATAATGAGATTGCAGCACAGATCTGTCGCCAGGCAGGACTTGTACAGTTCTTCTGCAATTCCATTATACTTTTTTCAGTAAACCATGTTATTTTTTTATATGTCAAAACTAATAAAATTCTCTGTATGTCCAACATTTTATAGAGTATGGGTTACCTACCATATTTGTACAGTCTACACTTTCCATCCATCAGAGTTTAGCCAATAGGGAACATTTGTACATTTGTGGTGGTGGTTGGTTACTGCACTAAAGTTAATTTTTATGGTGAACTGTATCTGAAACCAGTATGAAAAGGTGGTGTCTTATTGTTATAAGTGGACATACATTCTCTTCCTTATGAGAACTCACCATCACTGGATCACTATTTAAGTAACAGCAGATTTGTGTGCACACCCACAACATTGTACCTATAATTCTTCTAAATGTCTCAATATTGGTTGAATAAAATAAAATGGCAGTATTTTTGTCATGGGCTGACCACTCCCCCTCTGTCTGGTCTCGCCTCTATGGTAATTGACCACACCCACCCTGGTGGGCCCCTACTGTTGCAGTCCCCCGGTGGGCCCCTCATGCCCCAGTCCGACACTTGGTGGGGGTTCTTTGCAATGTGTGCAGCTTGAGAAATAGATCACAAGTGCCTCAAATGTTGCTGCTGTTTGGATTAAAAGTTTCCTGTGCTCAGCAGAGTGCCCATTATTTCTTATATATTATTGTGCACTATTTTAGGATTCGGCCAATTCTTCAGAAATCTTTTAGGCACAATCCACCTGAGTATAGAGAGCCCACTAATTAGCAGGTGCAGGTGGGCTGGGTAATGGTGCGCCACACCCAGGAGAGTAGTAACAAGACATTTGATCTGATTGTAAGGTAATCTTTTATGTTAATTCTTTCTGCAGGCAAAGGCAGAGCACATACAGAGGACAAGTGTGTTTAGTTTCTTTCTCAACCAGAAGAGGGTGCATGGGCGAATTAAGATCATTTATATTGTATAACTTTCTGACATATAATTTATGATTTATACTGTATTTATACTGTATTGTACAGTGCACCTTCTTTCAGGATTTGTTTGCCTTTACTTCTGTAGCATTGTTTCCAGTAATTAATTTGTGCTGGAAATATTTGGTACTAAGATTTGATTTTGTTTTTGATATGTCTTAATAAAATATTACATTGAAACATAAATGTGCAGCTAAAGCTCAAAGTCTGGGGGGTACATATCTGTATATCTTGTATGTATCTTATATATATTTATTATATATTTAGACTCTTAATATAAACATTATTCATATTTTATAGGTTAATTACAAAACCAAAGTAAATACAATTAATTACATACAATCAATATACTAAAATAGACCTGATATCCTATAAAAAAAACAAATGAATTCCTTTAAAATGTCATGTATTTGCCTAGTTGGTAATACTTCAAAGGTGGTGATCAACCATTTTTATTTGCAACACCAAGGGGAACATTAAACATTGTGTGGGTTTTCCGGTGGGTTTAAAACAGCTGCACATAGTGGGCGATTTTGCCCTCCAAGCCGAAGATATACTATACAAGGATTTGGAGGGTGAAAAACTAACCAAAGATGTGTGGTAATTTTGCATGCTGTTTAGGGTAAACTGCCATTAGTTATTGAAAAAAAAAAACCTCCTACCCTTCGACCCTGCTCCTCTTGGGAATGCTCAAACATTATAGTTGTTTGGCCCAATGCATTGGACCCCTCCTGGTACCCCAGGCCAGTGGTGCGGGATAATACTTTCCTACCATCTTTTTTTCCTTGATCTGACATAATCCATAGGGAAGAAAAAAAATACCCAAAGAAACGTACCATACTAAACTATAGGAGCTCCCCCCTTAAATAATAAATACATGATTAGTGCCCCCTTTATAAAGAAATACATGAATAGTGCTCCTTTATAAAGAAATACATGATAGCGCCCCCTTTATAATGAAATACATGATAGTGCCCCCTTTATGAAGAAATACATGATAGTGCCCCCTTTATAAAGAAATCCAAGATTAGTGCCCCCTTTATAAAGAAATCTATGATTAGTGCCACCTTTATAATGAAATACATGATAGTGCCCCCTTTATAAAGAAATACATGATAGTGCCCCCTTTATAAAAAAATACATCATAGTGCCCCCTTTATAAAGAAATACATGATAGAGCACCCTTTATAAAGAAATACATGAATAGTGCCCCCTTTATAAAGAAATAAATTAAAAGTTTCCCTTTTTTCTGATAATAATAAAGGCCCTTTTTTCTCTAGTGCAGGTTTAGTAACCCGGCGTAATCCATTCGGAAGAAAAAAAACCAGTAGAAAGGTACTCAAATACCCTCCCATTCCATTGCAAGTAGCCAGCTTACTTAATATACAGGCAGCCAATCAGGAGGGGTTTCTCATTCACCAGCGCAAACCGCATGTGGCTTTAGCTATCGTGCGTCTCACAATTACCTCCGGTGGGTGTTTTGTCATTTTTCCCGGCAGTTTGATAAAATCGCACATTGATAAATGTAGTGCTTTTATATTTTTACACACAAAAAAATCAGGATGAAGATTTGTAATGTGGCTCTTTGTAAAACAAAATTTTCCAGCAGTTTTCTACAGTTTTGTATTTGACAAAGCTGCCAATTTTAAAACTGCCAAAAAGAAACACAGAAAATGTCAGTTTTATGAAACTGCTCCTTGATAAATTTCCTCTGAAGGTTTAATGTGGCATTGTTCGGGAATCCCAAAATAGGTGGTTCAAATAGATTGTATTTCAAATCTGAAGGGCCTAAAAATAAAATATTTGACTGCATCTGAGGTCCTGAACTACAGGTTCTTATTATAATTACTTTTTACTAATTTTATTTTTTACTAAAGTCACAGGAGCATTAGCATACCTCACAATCGTCCCGATTTGAGCGAACTATCCTACCGCCCCACAGATCAGGACTTTTGTCCTCACTCCAGGATTGTTGGGAGATGTGTGTGGCAGACTGGTTATTCGTCAAAGCCATAAGAACCAGCGACAGATGTGTAGTGATATACAATGGATAGCCACAGGGTCGTAACTTGGGCTGTTCGACAGGGGCGACCGCCCAGGGCGCAATGCTGAAAGAGGGCGCAATTTCGGAATATTTTAGGTTAATTTGGTTAAAATTGAGGGCTAGGGGGGTGGAATTTTTTTCTCGCCCCAGGCGCTAGAATTACAGCTCTGGATAGGCGCAGACTGCCCAAGCGAGCAACACAACTATAGGCTTAACCACACCCTTCACAAAATGCAAATAGATTCAATACGGTTGGTGATCAACATACTGACCAGCGTAGAGAAAAAGGACAACACATAATTGAACTGGAATATTGACCATATGTGCATACAAAATATAAACAAATCCTCTCCAAACAGCGGGTAAATAAGTCCAAATATTAAAAAAAAAATTCCAATATTTGATATGTACGCAAACCAATGTATCAATCTGGCATTCCAGCATGAGCATGAGTATTTAGTATGAGGATCTAATTACCTTATACCAGGAAGCTTGCGCGACATGCAGTGTCCTCAGACAGAGATACTAAAGCTCTCACTCTAACAGTCTCCGATACTCCGCTTGTATGAGCAGATCAGCTGACTCGCCGTAGAAGCTTGTCAGCTGACTCCAAGTTTTGCTGACATCCAACAGGCATTTCCATGAGGAAGCCTATTTAATAAAGATTTTGCTGGTACTTGTGCCACCACAATTCCAGTGCTGTTATCACCCTGAACACATCTGCCAAGACTGGACTGGCAACGCAGTAAGTGAAGTCTTACTGCCCCTTGCCGATCACAATGAGGCAGAAGTGATATTATTTGTTAAAATGAAGCAAACTTGTTTTCTAAATTGTGCAGTATATCCCACTTCATAATAAATGGTATCTCTGAGATTATTAACTCCTTTGTGTAGGACCATCGGTGTAATCATCAACATATCACATATTGTACTGAGTTGCTCAATATGTTGCTACTTTATACATAATGGATATTAACAATCTACACGGCCATGTGTCTATCAGGAATCTTACCTGCAGATGACTTGACAAATCACCCTGTTCCTCTTTAATCCATGTTCTTATTTCTGTTTTTCCATCACATGCATGCTCATGGTATCTATATATTTCCTGGGTTGTTGGTTCCCCTGATTCAGATAGTGTACAGGTCAATGTTTGTTGTGCTTCTCTTAAGCTTTCACCAACAAGCACATTCGCTTGTGGCACTTCAAACTGCACAGATGGTTTCTGAAGTTCTTTGGTTTGTGGGGTCAAATATTCTTCCTGTTTAGCAGTGGGATCCACATCCTTGATATTTGTCTGTTGCTCAGTGAAAATACCATGATTTTTTGAGTATTGTTTATAAGCTGCATCAATGTATTGTGGATAGAGTTCACTAGTCAAATCTGTAATTAGTGGGGGTTGGCCAGAAGCTGTATGTGTGACTTGTTGATGGTCAGTATTCTTATTCTCCAAGGGTACTTGAGTTAAACTGATTTCATTAGGTACAGGTATTTGTTCGAGTGTTGAACCTGCATATGATGTTGTAGGCACTTCAGTCTTACATGGATTAGGAATCTGTTCATTTTTAAAATCTTCAGATTCAATCAGAACATTTTGTTTATGTAAGGATTTCACAGTGGGAACATGTGCAACTTCTTGATCACTTTCATTCACTCTGATATCTTGCTTATGATTATATTGTGAGGACTGTTTACAAACTCCAAGATTAAGGTCAGATTGTGTGGAAATAGATGATTGGTTTACATTCATTGAGGAAATTTCATGAGATTTTTTAATTTCATTAAATTGTGCAGGTTTGTCCAAACTTTTAAGTATACCAGAAGAGCCTAACTGTGCAGAAACCAGATCTTTAGAGGGACTTAAGACCACATCTACAGAGATACTTGAGGGTTCTTTAGGACTTGATTTAAGGTCTTGTACAACAACTCTTCTGTGTCCTAAATCTGAAGAAGATCCGCCATAGCTGGTTGAAGTAGAGACCAGGTTTTCTTTCAAAGTAGTTGTTTCTCTTGTTTCCAAATCTGTACGTTTACTTGCTAAGCTGGAGCTGTGTTTCTGGGATGCTGACTCACTGACAAAAGCCAAAATAAACAGAGGTGTTATATGTAGAGAGGCACTGAAAGAAAACTAGAGGGAAGAGGGAAAACAGAGAAGGTTGTCAATTGTTGTACTGTAGATTGTAGTGTAGGTAAACGTGTGACATCACCAGCTGCTCCCAGACTGAGGCAAATAGGGAAATGCACCAAGTTGGCTACATATATGACCTCGCCACACTGTTGAATTTAAATTGGAGAGTGGAGGCTTAGCCCATCCTATAACAGAAAGCAAGCTAGGGGAGTGAACCCTACCATCCTACTAGTCAAAAGAGCCATTAAGATCCCAGTTCCAAATTGTTATATTGGACCCTATTTCAATTGTGCTATATTTATTAAAGTTGTTATTGCAGATGTATTTGAAAAGTCAATAGCCAAAATGTCAAGAGATTAAAAATCAGGAGAATGTGCAGATATACCTTGGAGGAAGTGATAAACAAGCTGTAGAAGTTATCAAAGTGATCAAAAAGAGAAAATAATAAACTTATCTTACCTCTCACGTGAATCTTTTCCTTGATTCCATCTTTGTTCTCCCCACCCTCGAGTTGTTAGCATAAAAGGACTTTTGCCTTTCCAAACTGTTCCAGTCTGCAATGGCTTCAAAGAAGCTGATAACGGTTGGGTTATAGACTTGGTTGATAGATCTGAGGCTGTATTTTCTACTGGTGACAGCACATTAATCTCCTGGTTCACTTCCTCTCCAACAGATGATGACCATCTTCTCAAAGAGGGCCTCCTTGTTCCATAGGGTTGAGGTCCTGTGAGCTGAGAAATCTTAAGTGCAGAAGGGATATCAGAAGTTGGAGAGCAAGGGCCACATGTTGGGGATAGTAAAGCATTTTTAATTTCAGAGTTTGGACTTGGACACGAAATTTCCTTGGGTCGTGGAGGAACTATCGGTTTGGGTTTTATCGGAGGTTTTGCATGTTGCACTCCTGGGTTAAAAGAGATAAAAATATAGAAATTAAGTCATTTCCTAGCTACTGAAAGATGTAGCAATTCAGTGCACACACCCAAAAAAGTAAAGCAGTATATCAAAAAGATGCAAATGAAACAATGTTATAGCACACTTTGTTTATGCATATATCAAGCATACACAAGGCGAATCATGAATTCACATACTGTCTTAATCCATGTTATATTAGTTAACTATGAGGAAAAAACCAGAACAAGTGATAAACACATGCACCTATAACAAAGAGAATGAATGTACTTGTTTACCTATACCTGCTAAATAGATCAATAATTAAAGCCAGCCACAATCAGTTATACTCTATTTGATGCTCTGTGAATAGAAGGGGTAGCTATAGGAAAACTGCTCATGTGTATAAGGTTTTACAGGTACATATATCAGCGTAAGATTGTTTAAATGACAGTGGAGCAGCTTGACAACAAGAATGTAATGGTGAATCCTGGTTTAGGTCCATACTAAAGAAGTGAAGTCTGAAATGCTCTGTATACATATATTTGGGATGTATTGTGTCATAGCCAGCACCTCAATGCTGTATATAGCAACCAGATTCAACCTTATTTATTACAAAACAGCATGACGTCTATCACTTGTCTTACATATATTACTGCTGGGTGCAATAGATATTCTTCATTTTATTTTCATTCTCTCAAAATTCCAACCTCTCTAAGCCTTCAAAGAAAAACAAAAACTAACGAAACAACAAAAGTGTCCTTATATAACTACTAGTAACACACGTAACTGTTCCAGTAATTAAGGATGTTCAGTCAGCATTTCTTCAATGACAAACATACTTGAAAGACAAGGAAGCACTGTGAGAAACTCTTACACTTATACCACTTATGGCTGACTGCATTCATTTTGCAAAGTTTCTCATGTATATTACAATGTCATTTTCCCACTGGATCAACTTATATGTGATCTTATGCAGTGGAAATGTCCACCAAGCATGTCTGCTGGAGCATGGGAAAGAAAAGTATCCAGTTTTCAAGGCCCTCCAGAGGTTAAAGGGGGCGGATGGGTCACACTGGAGCCAGATCAAGAGGATTGACACAAGTACACAAGCAGCAGGAAGGGAAGGGGGGCGTAAAAGGAGGCAAGTCCCCGTTTCACACCTGGGGACTAAGAGGGACAGTGAGAGACTTACTAGGAAAAACAAGTGGGGGGAGGTTAAGACCTTGCAGGGACGGGAAGAGAAGGGATAGTATCAAGTGGAGATTCCCACCCTCCCGTCCCAAGGGGGACAAACAAAAAAAGTATATATATTCAATTAAAAAAAAAATAGAAGAAAGAAAAGTCTATATTTGTAAAGTTGCTTGTGTCATGTTCAGTATGTGGTTTTAGTTTTAAATAGAGGACAATGGCATGCGTGTATGTAGTTTACAGATGTTGTATTTGTTTATGTTAATATTGGCTATTCATTTATTCTGTCACAGTCGTATGGCGGGGGCAAGCGGTGCGCAACGTATAGCTATGGTGGGGAGCCAGCATTGGTGCATAATCACCCCGGAAAGGCGGCCGTCTGCCCGTCTCCAGCTTCAACGGTTGGGCCTCTACGGGGGCGTGCCAAGGGAAAAGAGGGTTTGTGGGCACAAGATGCAGGCTCCAGGGGGCATTTAAATAGTCACTTAAATATTTCGCTATTCAATTAGGAGGAATATCATTATTTTAAAGTATATCAATAAAGTATTAATCTTTTATCTTTAATAAGAAGATCGCTGAGTGCCTTCCAATACACAATTTCTTTCTATCCTCTTTATGCTTCAATATTAGCTATTTGTGTAGTAGTGCACCATCCAGAAAATAATTATATTATGATACTGAAATAGCGATACCTAGTGCAGTGGGACCCCCCTTTTTAGGCATGCTTGCAGTGCCCACATGGTGGGCAGAACACGCCCCAGACGTTCCAGGGGGCATACATGTACAAAAACGATACATACATATGGCGCTGTCTTCACACACACTGGGAAGAATGATGTATATACATGTGGAATCAATTTCCAAAGTTCAGTACTCTGAAATATGAAGATATACAACACAAGAAAAACTGATAGTGTAGTATGTTTGACATATATATACTCTATATCAGAAAATCACTCCAATATATGTAATGCCCGTGATGAATATTGATAGTGCACACAACACCCGTGTTTCCACTCTGATGGGATCCCCTATAGGGTATGCGCTTACTCAAAAATGGAAATATTCAAGCTCTCAGAGGATATATCGATGTTCCACTATTTCAAATTTTCCTCGGTGGCGTCTTGCACTCTTTGTCTGTGTGGGCTTCCTGCCAGGGTACACCAGTGGCGGATCCAGGGGGGGGGCGATCGCCCCCCCTAGCAGACACTTGCTGCCGACGGCTACACAGTAACGCTTTACAATTGGGAACAAACATTGATAAAACATTACTGGGTAATACATACAGACAGAGAGGTAAGAGAACCCTGCTCGCAAGCTTACAATCTATAGGACAGTGGGAGTTAGAAACACAAGGACATGTGCTACATCATCTTGCACAATGGACCAGCTAGAACGCAAAGGTAAAAGTATTGAGTGGGCTGTGTGTGTTGCAATGTTGGTCAGAGGGTTGTTGTCTTGCGTTAGCTGTGTAGATGATGGTAATAGGGTAATCTAGGGAAATTAAGCTGGTGGTTGAGGAATATCATAACCTTGTCTGAAGAGGTGGGTTTTCAGTGAACGCTTGAAGGTTTGAAGACTAGAGGAAAGTCTTACTGTGCGAGGGAGGGAATTCCACAAAGTGGGTGCAGCCCGGAAAAAATCCTGTAACCGAGAATGGGAGGATGTGATGAGAGTGGAGGAGAGGCGTAGATCTTGTGCAGAACGGAGGTGTCAAGTGGGGAGATATTTCAAGACCAGTGGTTTTGTTGATGGCCTTGCATGTTAGTAGAAGAATTTTATATTGGATATTGGATTCGTTGAAATACAGGCAGCCAATGTAGAGACTGACAGAGTGGCTCAGCAGATGAAAAACGGTTAGTAAGGAAAATCAATCTAGCCGCTGCATGCAAAATAGATTGTAGGGGTTCAAGTCTGACTTTGGGAAGGAGGGAATTGCAATAGTCGATGCGGGAGATGATGAGTGCATGAATTAATGTTTTTGCGGTGTCTTGTGTAAGATATGTGCGTATTCTGGAAATGTTCTTTAGGTGTATGTAACATGATTTAGATATAGAGTTGATGTGGGGAATAAATGACAGTTGTGAATCAAGGATGTAACAAGGGTAGAAGCTGCAGAGAATGGGCCTTGTGTAACTACCACTCAGGCTACTCCATGTCCTACATCCCTCCGATGTCCACATTGAACAGGAAGCTTAATGAGCACCCTACTGTGAGTGCCGCCACCTCTAGGGATTAATTCTGCTCAGCGGGAAAGGGAACTCTGGTGTCTCATTCCTCTCTGAGCAGGAAGTAAAGTGCACAGCGGGTGTAGCAGCGGAGAAGGAAGGGGCAGTTGGCTTGTTAATGTATATGAGATCCTAAAAACCTCAGGGCCCCTTCAAAATTTTGCTGTGCAGCCTTCTAAGTTCTAGTAAAGCCTCTGACTAGAAGCATCCTAAAAGCACCATTATCGCTAAATGCCGACACTTTCATTGTGCTGACAGGTTGACAGTGTGATTGGCGACATTGACATTGTCGCTAATCACAATGCCGACATTAATCCAGAAATGGCGGCAAGTCCGGGGAATTTTTGCCGGACTCGACAGCATTGCTCTTTTAGTGTCGGCATTGTGATTGGCGACATTGTCAATGTTCATGACGGCAGCTTAAGTGCCGACATTTCCATTGTCAGAATTATGGTCGCCACCGCCAGTATGACGTGTTTAACAATTATAGGAGACTTTATAAAGCAGAAACGCTGTGTGATGATGACACTGCACAGCACTAACATGACTATTATTCTCCTGTATCTGCTCCTGTATCTACTAAACAGGCCACGCTGGTGCTTCCGCAATACCAAAGAATGAGCAAATAAAAATGGTTGTGGAGGCATCCAAAAGAAAAGTGAGCACAAACAAGAGGACAATAGACAAGAGTGACAAGCATAAGGGATTATACAATAGACAAAGTTTGTAGACATGGTAGGTGTAATAAGTGGGGTAGGCAGGGGCAGGCTGGGCTGGGGGGCAGGGGTGTCATCTGCCCCCCGGGCCGGTCCCATAGTGGGCTACCTTGGGCTGGGTCACTGGGCCACCTGCATTTTTTTCCTTTAAAATAGGCTGCTGAATCGAGTCTTGCCCCCTAATCTGAAATTTGCCAGCCCTCCCCTAGGGGTAGATGTTATTAATGTTTAAATCTGGAGCCCAGGGCCTTCAGTTTTGCCACTGCCCCTTCCCTTTCTTAGTGGCAAATACTACAAATAGTCTGAATTATGTATTCCACTAATACTGCTAATTCAAATGCACTGGTAGTCTAAATCTGAAATAAAAAAAAAATAGTATTTTTACGCTCACAATTGCCAATGGCAGAAATTCGAATTATCCTTGGAAATCTAAGGCTGCCCAGACAAAGGTGTAGCAAAACTGGACAGATACTTGCTTGTGACCACTTCCTTCCTTCCCAGTACTCATAGAGTGTAGTGTTCTGTACAGCGTAATACATTTCTGTTATGATTACTTCCAGAGGTCAGGTCATATTGGATATGTTCTATTTTTTAATTTTATTTTTTTTATTATTTATTATTATTTATTTAATCTCCTTTAGTTTTAGTTTTCAATTTTCACAAAATCACACAAACACAGATGTAATTAGTTATGACAGTATAAATGAGCAAGAACAACAATCTAAACAATATAAACATTGGGATGAGCATAGGAGATGCATAAAGGAGAAAAGGAAGGAGGGGGTAATATAGACTCTCAGCACTGGGAATTTTACAGTTTTATCAGGAGTGCGACTGAATTGCCAGTTTCAAGTAATGATTGTGGGTCCCTTGGCTGGAATATGGGCGATCCTACGGAGATTAAGAGCCAAACTATTTATAGGGAAGCAGCTTAGGGCTCCTTCTTGGGGTAACCAGAGCAAGAGGGAAAACATAATTCATCCTTCCAATCATAAACTCACAGCTAGAGAAGTATATACTCCTGGATAGGCTGGCTGTTTTTTCACGTAGCACACAAATACCTGATAGCTTATTTGTACACTGAAATTTGTGCACTGATATTTGTGTGCTACATTAAAAAAACAGCCAGTATATAACTTATGTGCAAAGTAATAAACTCATTTGCACTCCTTGCATTGCAACATGGTTTTGTCCAGTAACCTTAAATAAGAAAACGTACTCAAATTCTTGCCAAAGTTTATTAATGAATCAGGCCCAGTGACTTGTACTTATCAGTATCCTTGTACTCTATCCTAAAGAACCATGTGTTAGATACTCAGGGTAGAGAACCTTAAAGAATTGCTATAGATCTTCCATAGCAATGTAGTAGTCAACCCTATTAAAACGGTCTCTAATTGTCGGGGGAAGACTGGCAAATTTTAGCCCGGCGGGCTAGACTCGACTCAGCAGCCTACTAGTAACATTTTAAAGGAAAAAAATTGCAGGTGACCCAGCTCAAGGTAGCCTTCTATGGGACTCAGCCTGCCCCTGCTAATGGTGGAGGGGGAATGGAACATGTTCTGATGTGTCTGCATAGTTTGTGTTTCTCTATACTCTTTAAATCATATTAAAATAAATATTCAGGTATATATGGCAGCCTTCACTCATATATTAATAAATATCAAAATGGTGAAAGAGTTTTCACTGCAGAGTAGTATTTGTCTATGTATGACTATTCTCATAACATTCAGGTAAATTTGCTGCTGATATTCTGAACAATATTTTGAATAATAAACTGAAAGGGAACCTTGCATATAAGATGGATATAATTCATACTTGCCGACTTTGTGACTCTGTCCTCCGGGAGATGCTGGAGGACAGGTCATGTGACAGGAATAGGAGGGGGTGTGGTGACGTCTTTGTGTCACCATAGCTCCACCCGGCTAAAAAAATGCCGAAATTCACGGCATTGAATAGCAGGGGGTGGGGTTTAATGACACAGTTAAGCCCCGTCCCCTGATATTCAATGCCATGAATTTCTGAAATTTTTAGGATCCGGGAGGTTTGCCTACTCTTCTGGGAGTCCGGGAGAACTCCACAAACTTCGGGAGCCTCCCTCAAATCCTGAGAGAGTAGGCAAGTATGGTATAATTAATAAAGAAGCATCTAAAGTTGTTTACTTGCAAATACTCTGTCCAATTTTACAATACACTATACCAGTACATTTTCCAGCCCTTCTTAAATATTCAGAAGAAATGTAAAAGCTGACAATGATTTCATATTTGGATCAATTAAAATCACTTGCGTAACCCAAAAAGCAGCTGTCCAAGCCCTCTTATTGCAGTCCTGTTGCACACATGTTTTGCAGTAACTATTGGGTGTTTTCTATCTAACATGTCCTTTCTCTGTTCTTGTTTTTTTTAACATACTCATTTTTGCAATTTCTCATGTGGCCACCATACCTCTGAACGGTTCTGTCTTATCCAGGGTCTGATGTGTGCTGGAAACTGACATGGTAAAGATGGGATATGACCCTGTCATCAAAAGAAGAGAACATCATTTTAATGAAACATGCCCCCCACATTCCACACAGTGAAATAACCAATAAAGTATAAAATATGCTTTTAAAATGTTATCAAATGTTGCAAAGTAAAAAACATTTCTTTTAAAAGAACATTATACTGAGATTTAAGTTTGAAGAAAATACACAAATAGGGAGATTCAATTACATGCAATGTGCCGTGGGAGCCTAATGCAATGAGGGTCTGCGGCGATGTCTGGCCTGTTATCGTTACTTATTTTTGCTATAGGTGCAGGAGCACATTGCACAAGTCTGTTGTGGTACTTAGCGGTTAATTGTTTCTTACCAAATAGTCTAATTTCTGGCAGAATTCAAGACATGAAATGTAGCTGATGGAGGCACTGCTGCATTTGACTCCATTGCTGATACTTAAAATGTACCAATTGTCTATAAAACAGCAGAGTCAGCCATTGTATGGACAACTTGCTAATTGATTATTTTTTTTTACTAAAGTTAATCTCTACTTAAACAAAAGAGGAACAAAATATGGCATTTGCTTATCTGTACTTAACATTCGTTTAAGACTACATACTGACTGGCAACTGAGAGGTGTTTTCTAATGCTAGTAAAGATGCATATCCTGTGTGTTCACTACATGTTTGATATAAGAATTTATCAGTGTTTTAGAGACCATTGCATGGTTTTAAATGCATTGAAACACGGCAAATGCACCAATGAACAACGCCACACAAGTAAAAACGCAAATTGGCATAGATTCCCATGGAACAATTATTTTTAGTGTTACATGCATGAAAAATTAATGTTAAACATGTAATTCAATATCCAGCTGGTGTATATACTCTTATGGGCCTATTTTGCAATCTGTAGTGCTTAAGATGAGAAATCTCTCATCGCTGAAATTCATCAAAAAAAGAAAAATCAATATTCAGCTGCCCAGGCGATACTGGCCCAGAGCAGAAAGCATTAACTTATCATCATCATCATCACCATTTATTTATATAGCGCCACTAATTCCATACAGAGAACTCACTCACATCAGTCCCTGCCCCATTGGAGCTTACAGTCTAAATTCCCTAACATACACAGATAGACTAGGGTCAATTTTGATAGCAGCCAATTAACCTACTAGTATGTTTTTTGGAGTGTGGGAGGAAACCGGAGCACCCGGAGGAAACCCACGCAAACACGGGGAGAACATACAAACTCCACACAGATAAGGCCATGGTCAGGAATTGAACTCATGACCCCAGTGCTGTGAGGCAGAAGTGCTAACCACTAGGCCACCGTGCTGCCCAACTTATCACCACGACGAGCCAGACTGCAGATATGTGCATGCATGACCCAGTAAACAGTGTAACCGAAAGGCCAAATTTGGGCTTTCAGTTCCACTAATGGAAAAAAAAAGAAAAAAAATGTATAAAAATTATTATAAATCAAAAAATAGTCAAAACTCATTAAATATGGAAACAAATTTTGTTAAGAGAACAAAGCATTTCCAGATTGATTTTCATCTGTCATGATTTTTCTGAGATGACGATAACAGAACAAGTATTGCAGCGCTACAAGTAAATAGATTTATAGACCCTATACAAATAAATAGCAGTAGCAAAAATGGAATGGAGAAAAGCACTAATGACAGTGAAAACCCTGTATTTGCCGGCAATAGGACTTTCACCCTTCAATGAATTGATCCCTTAGTCTATTTTCGCTTTTTTACCCATTCATTTTTCACTTTACTGTTCTGAATACAGAACATTGTGAAGGTAATACTTTAAACACATAAGTACAGGTTTAATTGACGATATGCAAACTCTCTTGGCCTCATTTAGGGGCCTATTTATTAAGTAGTGTTTTTGAAGTAAAGTATATTTACCGTCATTCCGACGCAAGTTGGAGTGTTCCGCAAATATAAGAATGTTGCATCACGGCAGATATTGTGGATATCTGCTGCTTTTGCATTCTGTTTCGTTTTTGGAGCAGTCACCATAAAATAGTATGATGACTGCTCCCTATCGCAATATAACAAGTTACGAAAAAGTGTTTTTTTTTCGGAAACTTGTTATGTTAATGTACGCCTGCCTGGCATACATCATCGTAAATGAAGACTACACTTTATTTTTTATTTATGTCCAGCTCTACTCCGAAGAGCAGAGCTGGACAGCACATGTGCGGAGAGATCATGTGATCCCTCCCTGTCACATGATATAATTTCTACTGGAGGGTTCCTGTGCGCAGGCTTCAGATTTTCGTTCGGGACATGCGCACATGCATTCTAAAGAGGAAAGAAGAAAGGCGGAGAAGATCCTGATACGAGCGCATTACGAAGACACTGTGTTATTTTTATTTAGCACAAAAACAGCAGTTTATCGGAACTGCTGTTCCTGTGTTGGTTTTTTAATAAATTTGAGAAATAGTTCAATCCTTATCAATAGTTCAATCAAGGATTGAAAACTATTTTTCATTGTTGGAGAATATTGATAAATGTGCCCCTTAGACTTTACATGAAACCAATGCACTACCATGGTATCCCTAAGCTCTGCAAGTCAGTACATCTTCATTTTCTTTCTCAGAGAAAGCCATAACTTGATTATCCGGTTATATCAAGATATGGGTTGGATTCTGTTGCATAAAGAAAGTTTCGCAAACAAACAACAATAATTAAAACATTATCCTTATGCAAAAATATCCAGCTCCATATGCAAGATTGGCATTGCTCAATCTTCCACCCTGGGCCTTGTTTCAAAACCAGCTCAACCAACCCTGTTATGTAATCTTCCCACCCTAAATCTTTTGTTATTTACTCTTGTTAAAGTTGGAGTGAGATGTTTGCTGGAATTGGCTGCAAGCTAATCTAGTTAGAAAAGGGAACTTATAAGGTCAACAATGAAGGTCCTGATTTAGAGTTAGGTGCAAATTTGTACCAGAACAAAGCGTGTTGTGATGAAAGGGGTGCAAATGCAATTTCTTTTTTTTTTGCATGAAGGGTATATACTGCCTGTTTTTGCACATAGCAAACAAATATAGGGCATCTCTAATTGTACACTGTCATACTGAGTAGAGTTAAGATGAACCATCCTCCCAACTCTAAATCCGTCTACAAATTATAACCCCCCCCCCCCTTCCCCAGAGCAGTCCCCAAGCACACTATTACTACTACAGTCTTCTCTCCAGCACCTATTTCCTGGGTGCTCCACCCGGCTGTTGTTACTTGCCACATGGCTCTTGGAGCTGTATTATAATAGAATAAACCATTGTTTCTCCTATTAGAACAGGCACTATGTGAGCACTACAGCCAGCAGTGTGTGTTAGACCACTGACCACCAGTCTGACCAGGTGCAGGTATGGGCAATAACCTCCAACATTAATATTATTGCAAAGTATTACACTGCCCCCACCCGGCTACTTCTTAATGCCACCAAGCTGGCAACATTTTCTTGGGAGAACACTGTACTAACTGTAATTCTTTAAATGAAACCCCAAGTGTGTATTTCCAAGTCAATGGCGTATGCATATATGTTTACACAACTTTCTTTCCACCAGGCTGATACATTGGTCAGGGGCTCTCCCACCACTTGTGTGATGCTTCTGTCCCCAATACTTGTACAGAGTACCACTTCTGGTGAGCTGCAATAGTGCTCTCTGAAAGTCATGGGAGCCGACACACTGGAATAAATGGCTCCTGATTGGATGGTCCCAGCACTCAGAGCATTGCAGAAGCTCTGTCCACGATCTAGCTGTCGCCCCCTCCTCCCTCAAATCTTGGGTGCTGTGTCACTCAACCCCTCACGTCTTACCTTAGTAGCTACGGAAGTTCCATGTCAGAGGCTGGCACTTGCTCTCAGTGCCACACTTTTGTGTGCATGCCTTAGGCTGGGTACACACTACAGTGTTTTCAGGCGATTATCGGGCCAATCAAACGATAAACGACGGTCCATCCCGATATTGCATTAGTGTGTACACTGCAACAATGAACAATTATTGTTCCAAAGCCTATCGTGTCATTTCATTTGATTTTTAAACCAGACTAAATATGTTGTGCAGTAATGGAACAATGTTGTTCCCATTCTGCAGTGTGTATGCACTCACAACTGGCAGAGTCCATTGATCTCTATGCAGTGTGCAGAGTCACAATCTTTTCAGCCGATGGTTAAGACAAATGAAAAGCACAGATCTGAAAATAAATAGTGTAAAACATGTACAGTGTGTACACATGAATCAGCATACTGATCAGGACTTTTTTTAGTCATTGGTAAAATTGTTAAGGATATCGCATCGGGAAAAATTCTGTATAGTGTGTATTTAGACTTTTTGTACTTACATGAACCTCTACATTTCACTTTGTTTTAATGCACACACACACAGTCACGTGGAAATTGGATGCACACAACACTACATGAGCCCCAATGTCTCTAGTGACTGCATTATCATGAATATAGTTACTAGTTTTAGAATAAATGTTTCAGTATAATGTTCCTTTAAAAGGGCTACAGCAAGAACATAAATTACTAAAACATTACATGACATCACAAGCAAATAAAAACATCTGGAGAAAATCTGTTTCCCAGCAGCCATCGAGTCTGCAATTAAAACAGCAGAATATATACAAAAGTATTGGAAAAAGTATAGTAACATATAGAACTTTACTTTAATACAGAAGCAAAAGATAACAATAACACAGTCATTTTCACATGTACCCCGTTCAATTGCATTAATTGTGTATGACTTGTGATTTTAGCTGTGTAAATGTTTTATATGTAAGTTTGTTGCAGCAAGTCTGGCATGACACCAGCACTGTGTGTACAGGGCGAGCGTTGTCTATCTGTGTCATGATCTGTGCTTCATAGAATGTTCCAAAGTACAAAGAAATCCTCAAGGGAAATAAGAGGAGAAGCCAAGAATTGAGCAATAACTATTAGATGCCAAACAGAAACTGTGACAAGCACACAGACACGCCCGTATTCTCACCCACACAAAAACGAACATACAGTCACATCGACTTACAGCATTATTCTAACAAGACAATACACCATTTTGCATAAACTAACATACAAAAAGAGTTTTCAAACATGAAATATTTGAGTTTGTATGTTAAATATGTTTTCAAATCTGAAGTTGGCTGAAATAGTAGTGGGGACGTCAGCATAGGAGACTTACTATATGCAATATCACTGTACAAAGATGTATGTCTTAATGAGAGGCTTTGGAATAGCTCATTTTCTATTGGACCACCGGCATATGATACAATTACAGGTAGGAGGACGAAAACATTCAACGCATCGTCAAAGGAACATGCAAACATGCGTAACACAAACTTAAAGTAATAAAGCATATACTGTGTAAAGCAGTAACCGACACACCCTCATTAAACGTCTTATACAAGACTGAAAGGACTCATCGTAGTCTATGTATTAACTGCCACAAACAGCCTGGTAGAAATACTCCCAGAAATGTAGTTGCGAACAATGTGGTACCTGCATCTGTGTCTGCCGTTCTGACTTGTTAGTCTGCAAATGTTTTTACAAGTAAAACAGCACAAGAGAGAAAGTCAGGAGTGACATTCCTCTCCACTTACGCAGAGATAACCCAGCCCGTGGTAATGCATATTCATACTAAGTCATGAATATTAAGACTGCCTCTTGCATAATAATTGTTGATCCGAGTCGCAGCTTGCAAAGCAGAAAGCAGAGATTTTATAGACAAAAAAGGCAGTGCCCCAGACAGAACCAAAATATGTTGCAGTGTAATTTGAAATTTTTTTCCAAAGCAGGAAGTAGATAGATTAGTGCTAAAAGTGCCAGAATCCCATAAACAGTGTTTGTTATTTTCACTGTAGGTCTTTGGAAAATTCTAATTTCTATTAGAAAAAAATACTTTGACAAAAGTTGTCCATCCTCCTTGCTTGGTTATATACAACTTAATCAGCCAATTTATTTAAGTGAATAATAGGAAAAGCTAATAGTAACACAAATACATAATATATGTGTCTGTTCACATAGTACTATAGCTTCCAATAAGCTGCATAGAAAGTAGAAATACAATAATGTGATGTCATGGTAACATTTACATATATCTGAGAATATTATTAGCTGCTCTTTTATAATCAACAACCTTTATGATAGGATTAGTTCAATGCAATCTATTGTTCTCTGTTATCAGTATTTTTGCAAAAGGTGGCTGTGTCCTTCAATCGATTAGTGGCAGGAATTCTGCTCTATGTACACCTTTCCCCACAATCACAATTTTATCTTAAATATTTTTCATCTGACAAGCTCCTGAAACATTTATCTATGTGCATGTGAATGTTATCAGTAGCTTTATTATATATGCCAACTTTTACTTTAGGTTTAGTGGTTCTTTAGGGTATTGGACTACACCTAACTGATTTCAACATTTAAGGCCATTATCTGGGAGACTCTGAAGTAGTGCACATTCCTTGCCAAAGAAAGCATCATTTGATTGGATGTGTGGCGGTCGCATGACGCTAGCATCTGCAATGTAGCTCACTCTGGCAAAAGATGCCTTTTACCTCAGTGTCTCCAGGTTGAAGGTATCAGATGATGTGATTGGGTATAGTCCAACACTTTTAATCCCTTGATCATTTGTATTCTCTGGTTAGTAGTTTAAAAATGTTTAATTAATTTACAAATTATATTTAATTACCTTTTAAACGTGATACCATTGGAATATTTGATGGTTCTAATTAAGAAGCATTGCATTTCTAATTAAAATAATAAACAGCATTGTCAGCAAAAGAGAAGTGTGCTTAACTATTTCACTTCCCACTTCACAATTACAGACTGTGTTGTCTGAGGTCTGCTCCAGTCTAGCAAGATACAGCCTGCAGTAAGATTTAGTATTGAAGTGGGTACTACCTTCTTATGACTAGAACAGTGGTTCCCAAACTTTTGCAGTTCGTGGGAAGTCTCAATAATTTTTTCTAGGCACCCCTCCAAAATAATTACAGAGCAATCCCGTTTTATAAGTAGTTGAGGCAAAAAAACGTAATCAGTATTTAGGTCAGGACCGAAATACTTATTTAGTTCTATGCAAAAATAATACACATAAATCCAAGGGAAAATAATACTTTTATATATTTTTTTTCAATTATATTTCTGTCAAAGAATAATTTACAGCTAACTCACAATGTACCCTTCTTCATCGCCACACACTCTGTGCCCTCCTTCATCTCCACACACTCTGTGCCCCCTTCATCCACACACACTGTGCCCCCTGCATCCACACACTCTGTGCCCCCTGCATCCACACACTCTGTGCTCTTCTTCATCTCCACACACTCTGTGCCCTCCTTCATCTTCACACTCGCTGTGCCCCCTTCATCGACACACTCTGTGCCCCCTTCATCAACACACTCTGTGCCCCCTTCATCCACACACTCTGTGCCCCTGCATCCACACACTCTGTGCCCACTTCATCACACACTCTGTGCCCCCTGCATCCACAAACTCTGTGCCCCTGCATCCAAACACTCTGTGCCCCCTGCATCCACACACTCTGTGCCCCTGCATCCACACACTCTGTGCCCCCTGCATCCACACACTCTGTGCCCCCTTCATCCACACACTTTGTGCCCCCTGCATCCACACACTCTGTGCCCTCCTTCATCTCCACACACTCTGTGCCCTCCTTCATCTCCACATACTCTGTGCCTCCTTCATCTCCACACACTCTGTGCCCTCCATTATCTTCACACACGCTGTGCCCCCTTCATCCACACACTCTGTGACCCCTTCATCAACACACTCTGTGACCCCTTCATCAACACACTCTGTGCCCCCTTCATCCACACACTCTGTGCCTCTGCATCCACACACTCTGTGCCCCCTTCATCCACACACTCTGTGCCCCCTGCATCCACACAAACTCTGTGCCCCTGCATCCAAACACTCTGTGCCCCTTGCATCCACACACTCTGTGCCCCTGCATCCACACACTCTGTGCCCCCTTCATAAACACACTCTGTGCCCCCTGCATCCACACACTCTGTACCTTCCTTCATCTCCACACACTCTGTGCCCTCCTTCATCTCCACATACTCTGTGCCGCCTTCATCCACACACTCTGTGCCCCCTGCATCCACACACTATATGCCCTCCTTTATCTCCACACACTCTGTGCCCTCCTTCATCTCCACACACTCTGTGCCCCCTTCATAAACACACCCTGTGCCCCCTTCATCCACACACTCTGTGCCCCCTGTATCCACACACTCTGTGCCCTCCTTCATCCACACACTCTGTGCCCCTGCATCCACACACTCTGTGCCCCTTCATCCACACACTCTGTGCCCCCTGCATTCACATACTATGTGCCCTCCTTCATCTCCACACACTCTGTGCCCTCCTTCATCTCCACACACTCTGTGCCCTCCTTCATCTCCACACACTCTGTGCCCCCTTCATCCACACACTCTGTGCCCCCTTCATCCACACACTCTGTGCCCCTGCATCCACACACTCTGTGCCCCTTCATCCACACACTCTGTGCCCCCTGCATCCACACACACTCTGTACCCTCCTTCATCTCCACACACTCTGTGCCCTCCTTCATCTCCACACACTCTGTGCCCCCTTCATCCACACACTCTGTGCCCCCTTCATCCACACACTTTGTGCCCCCTTCATCCACACACTCTGTGCCCCCTGCATCCACACACACTCTGTGCCCCCTGCAGCCACACACTCTGTGCCCCCTTCATAAACACACTCTGTGCCCCCTTAATCCACACACTCTGTGCCCCCTGCATCCACACACTCTGTGTCCCTGCATCCACACACTCTGTGCCCCCTTCATCCACACTCTGTGCCCCTGCATCCACACACTATGTACCTTCCTTCATCTCCACACACTCTGTACCTTCCTTCATCTCCACACACTCTGTGCCCTCCTTCATCTCCACATACTCTGTGCCGCCTTCATCCACACACTCTGTGCCCCCTGCATCCACACACTATATGCCCTCCTTTATCTCCATACACTCTGTGCCCTCCTTCATCTCCACACACTCTGTGCCCCCTTCATAAACACACCCTGTGCCCCCTTCATCCACACACTCTGTGCCCCCTGTATCCACACACTCTGTGCCCTCCTTCATCCACACACTCTGTGCCCCTGCATCCACACACTCTGTGCCCCTTCATCCACACACTCTGTGCCCCCTGCATCCACACACACTCTGTGCCCCCTGCATCCACACACTCTGTGCCCTCCTTCATCTCCACACACTCTGTGCCCTCCTTCATCTCCACACACTCTGTGCCCCCTTCATCCACACACTCTGTGCCCCCTTCATCCACACACTCTGTGCCCCCTTCATCCACACACTCTGTGCCCCCTTCATCCACACACTCTGTGCCCCTGCATCCACACACTCTGTGCCCACCTTCATCCACACACTCTGTGCCCCCTGCATTCACATACTATGTGCCCTCCTTCATCTCCACACACTCTGTGCCCTCCTTCATCTCCACACACTCTGTGCCCTCCTTCATCTCCACACACTCTGTGCCCCCTTCATCCACACACTCTGTGCCCCCTTCATCCACACACTCTGTGCCCCTGCATCCACACACTCTGTGCCCCTTCATCCACACACTCTGTGCCCCCTGCATCCACACACACTCTGTACCCCCTGCATCCACACACACTCTGTGCCCTCCTTCATCTCCACACACTCTGTGCCCTCCTTCATCTCCACACACTCTGTGCCCCCTTCATCCACACACTCTGTGCCCCCTTCATCCACACACTTTGTGCCCCCTTCATCCACACACTCTGTGCCCCCTGCATCCACACACACTCTGTGCCCCCTGCAGCCACACACTCTGTGCCCCCTTCATAAACACACTCTGTGCCCCCTTAATCCACACACTCTGTGCCCCCTGCATCCACACACTCTGTGTCCCTGCATCCACACACTCTGTGCCCCCTTCATCCACACTCTGTGCCCCTGCATCCACACACTCTGTACCTTCCTTCATCTCCACACACTCTGTACCTTCCTTCATCTCCACACACTCTGTGCCCTCCTTCATCTCCACATACTCTGTGCCGCCTTCATCCACACACTCTGTGCCCCCTGCATCCACACATTATATGCCCTCCTTTATCTCCACACACTCTGTGCCCTCCTTCATCTCCACACACTCTGTGCCCCCTTCATAAACACACCCTGTGCCCCCTTCATCCACAAACTCTGTGCCCCCTGTATCCACACACTCTGTGCCCTCCTTCATCCACACACTCTGTGCCCCTGCATCCACACACTCTGTGCCCCTTCATCCACACACTCTGTGCCCCCTGCATCCACACACACTCTGTGCCCCCTGCATCCACACACTCTGTGCCCTCCTTCATCTCCACACACTCTGTGCCCTCCTTCATCTCCACACACTCTGTGCCCCCTTCATCCACACACTCTGTGCCCCCTTCATCCACACACTCTGTGCCCCCTTCATCCACACACTCTGTGCCCCTGCATCCACACACTCTGTGCCCCCCTTCATCCACACACTCTGTGCCCCCTGCATTCACATACTATGTGCCCTCCTTCATCTCCACACACTCTGTGCCCTCCTTCATCTCCACACACTCTGTGCCCTCCTTCATCTCCACACACTCTGTGCCCCCTTCATCCACACACTCTGTGCCCCCTTCATCCACACACTCTGTGCCCCTGCATCCACACACTCTGTGCCCCTTCATCCACACACTCTGTGCCCCCTGCATCCACACACACTCTGTACCCCCTGCATCCACACACACTCTGTGCCCTCCTTCATCTCCACACACTCTGTGCCCTCCTTCATCTCCACACACTCTGTGCCCCCTTCATCCACACACTCTGTGCCCCCTTCATCCACACACTTTGTGCCCCCTTCATCCACACACTCTGTGTCCCCTGCATCCACACACACTCTGTGCCCCCTGCAGCCACACACTCTGTGCCCCCTTCATAAACACACTCTGTGCCCCCTTAATCCACACACTCTGTGCCCCCTGCATCCACACACTCTGTGTCCCTGCATCCACACACTCTGTGCCCCCTTCATCCACACTCTGTGCCCCTGCATCCACACACTCTGTGCCCCTGCATCCACACACTCTGTGCCCTCCTTCATCTCCACACACTCTGTGCCCTCCTTTATCTCCACATACTCTGTGCCCCCTGCATCCACATACTATGTGCCCCCTGCATCCACATACTATGTGCCCTCCTTTATCTCCACACACTCTGTGCCCTCCTTCATCTCCACTCTCTGTGCCCTCCTTCATCTCCACACACTCTGTGCCCCCTTCATCCACACACTCTGTGCCCCCTTAATCCACACACTCTGTGCCCCTGCATCCACACACTCTGTGCCCCTGAATCCACACACACTCTGTGACCCCTGCATCCACACACTCTGTGCCCCCTTCATCCACACACTATGTGCCCCTGCATCCACACACTCTGTGCCCCTTCATCCACACACTCTGTGCCCCCTGCATCCACACACACTCTGTGCCCCCTGCAGCCACACACTCTGTGCCCCCTTCATAAACACACTCTGTGCCCCCTTAATCCACACACTCTGTGCCCCCTGCATCCACACACTCTGTGTCCCTGCATCCACACACTCTGTGCCCCCTTCATCCACACTCTGTGCCCCTGCATCCACACACTCTGTGCCCCTGCATCCACACACACTCTGTGCCCCCTGCATCCACACACTCTGTGCCCTCCTTCATCTCCACACACTCTGTGCCCTCCTTCATCTCCACACACTCTGTGCCCCCTTCATCCACACACTCTGTGCCCTTTTCATCCACACACTCTGTGCCCCCTTCATCCACACACTCTGTGCCGCTGCATCCACACACTCTGTGCCGCTTCATCCACACACTCTGTGCCCCCTGCATCCACACACACTCTGTGCCCCCTGCAGCCACACACTCTGTGCCCCCTTCATAAACACACTCTGTGCCCCCTTAATCCACACACTCTGTGCCCCCTGCATCCACACACTCTGTGTCCCTGCATCCACACACTCTGTGCCCCATGCATCCATACACTCTGTGCCGCCTTCATAAACACCCTGTGTGGCCCCCTTTATAAGCACCCTCTGTGTCCCCTTCATCCACACACTCTGTGGCCCCTGCATCCACACATCTGTGCCCCCTGCATCCACTCACTCTGCCCCCTCTGCATCCACTCACTCTGCTCCTTCTGTATCCTCTCTCTGCCCCCTCTACATCCTCGCTCTGCCCCCTCCTTCATTCTTTTGCCCCTCCATTGCTGTTTACTATCACCATTCCCCTCCGTTTCTTTACTTAACATACTTGACCTTCTTTCTTCTATTTCTTCTGTCTTTTCTTCTGTCTTACCAATTCGCCGATGCCTGGGACCCAGCGTCCTCCTTCGCCACCGGATTGGTACTTTTTTTTCCTCCTGGCCACGGCACCCCTGTGACAGCGCCACCACACCCCTGGGAGCCGCGGCGCACACTTTGGGAACATAGGGACTAGAACAAAATGTGATAACATGGAGACTTTCAGCCAATTTTCCGGAGTGTAAATATTCAAATAAGCCTCTCTAAAAGTATTAGGGACTTCAGGATAAAGCAATTTATATGGTAGCCCTGTGAGACATTGCCCACTGACTAGGTTTAAAGAATATGAAAGGGGCTTCTACTGACACAAACCATCCACCTGCAAACAATCTGTTTCAGCCTGCTTTGAACTCAGCAATACAGGATAAGTTTGTCCTGATCAGCAGTCTAAAGAGCCATAGGGGTATATTTGCTAAACTGCGGGTCTGAAAAAGTGTAGATGTTGCCTATAGCAACCAATCAGATTTTAGTTATCATTTGTTTCCTACAAAATGACAGCTAGAATCTGATTGGTTGCTATAGGCAACATCTCCACTTTTTCAAACCCACAGTTTAGTAAATATACCCTATAGCCTTCAAGGATCAGTGTCCGAAAGTCCCGATATCACTACTATTTATTCTAGAAAGGCTGCTTCTACAGGACATTGGGTGGGGCATTTACACAGATGGCTTTTGGGAAGAAAATCTTTGAATAGGGATTTTCCAAGGCTGAGACACTCTCTGTACAGACCTACCTAAAGTGGATATTCTACATAATCTTTGCCTCTATTGCAATCTACAAGAGATATTCGGAGGTGGTGAAATAGCAGAGACCAGAATCCCCTTTGTCTCGGTTTGTGGGCAATTACCCTATACAAAGAGAGGAAAGACGTTTGGTGGTTTCAATGCAGAAACTACTTACAACTGACAAGGACATCATTACCTTTATGAGTTGGTTATGTACAGTGATCAAGGACCCTTCTAAGATCCTGGATGGAAACAGCTTCTGGACTGCCAAATGTTCCCTCATTGTCAGACTAAGGAAGGACATTAAAAATTGTTGCTTCCAGCACCTGTCACAGTGCTTCTCGCTGCAGGACTTCTCCATTATGCCAACCAGGCAAGGTAGTACAGGAATTACAGTGGGCCTGACCCTTTGTGGAATATCCGCAATGTCTCAGCTTGCAGGACTTGCAGAGTGGGAGGATATGAGACCAAAAACTGCCCTGCAAGATGACCTGCAATCTATAGGATGGGCCAGCCACATGTACAGGGACTGCCACAAGGTTGCCGTCCTCCTACCTTGCAGCCCAAGCCAGCTCAGAGAAAACAGTCAGCTGCAGAAACATCAGGAGGGTAAGAACCCCTCACCCATCTTCCATCTGTTTCCACTCATTTCTTCCCTTCCCACTCCACCCTCCTCATCAACCATTGTGACAGCGTACCCCCTTCATCCTGCTGTTTCAACCACCCCCTCCGTCCACTAACACTTCCTCCTCTATGAATGCCTCTCACCTGCTCCCCTCCCCAACTACTCCCCTCATTCCACTACAGCAACAGCGACAGGTTGGCCAGGAGTAATAACTGAATGTACTATTTTTCCTAACATCTTTTCTCCCAACTGGTTAGGAGGCAGTCAATTTACAGTTTCTTGACACTCAGAAATGTGATATTTATATGTTTTAGGAATGTTCTCTGCCTTTCTCTAGGTCCTGTATGCATCTGGGCAGGCAGTGGTCTCTTGGGCCCTCCTATTGGTCTGGCGGGGGTGAATGGAAATCTGCATTTTTTTTCAGGGGAAGCCACTTCACTTCTGTTCAGTAGTTTGTTTGCAGCAGATTACTTATCATAGAGTGTTTAGAGCTTTTCCAGACCCTACTGGCCCATCTTGCACCCACTAGGGCAATAGTGATAGAGGGAGATTTCAACTGCCCCATAGAGGAGTAAGGATGCAGATCCAGCAGCACTGCTAAGCTGTATGTCACATCCAGGCTACTTGAGGTGATGGCAACAATATCCTTGTTAGACGTAGTGGGATCCATGCAGGCTGGCTCTGTTAATTATACATGAAGCCGCCCCTATGGCTCAGTGTGTTCCCAGTTTGAATTTGTTTTCAACTCTAGGGCAGAGAAACAGAATAGACATGCCATGATTCCCTGCTTCTTCTCAGATTACATGACCATTCCTTTTCAGAGGGTCCAGGGCAATGGTTTTCCACCTAACCCAGGCTCCTATAAGTTGAACTGTGCTTTGGTGGAAAGGGAGGAGGTGTTGGAGGAGCTGAGGGATGCCTACATCACATGGTAAAATGGCAAATATTATTCTGAGTAGATGATTGGTGGGAATATGTAAAGGTAAAAATTTCGCACCCCTTCTAGCCACTGTCAGCAGACAACAGACGTGTGAAAGAAAAAGAAACTTCAGGAAGCTGCAAAGACAACTGCAGTCCCTGCAAGACCTCCAAATCTGCAGCTAGGATATAAAAGATGATCTGCAGGACAACAAGGGGAGTCTGAAAGGACAGTTGTGAGGTGAGACCAACAGGGGCGCCGAGAGTGTGGGGCGGAGGGGGGGGGGGGGGGCGAGTACTAAGTACCAGGGCCAGGGTATGCCAGTGGGTTCGGGCCCGCACTGCAGATGACCAGTTGTTTTTTTCAGCTGCACTCTGCGGGAGGGGGCGTAGCTAGTTGGCAGGACAGAGCTAATCAGACCGTCCCTGACAGGTAGCCAGGCAACAATCAGATTATTAGTGGAAATCAACATGGATTTGTGAGGGATAGGTCATGTTATACTAATCTATATAGTTTCTACGATGAAGTTAGTGGTAACTTAGACCAGGGCAGCACAGTATATGCAGTCTACTTAGATTTTGCAAAGGCCTTTGATACAGTGCCACACAAGAGGTTGGTTTACAAAATAAGGGAACTGGGTCTAGAAAACAACATTTGTACTTGGATCAAAAACTGGTTAGAGAATAGGGAACAGAGAGTTGTGATAAATGGAACATTTTCTAATTGGTCAAAAGTTTTAAGTGGAGTACCTCAAGGTTCCGTGCTGGGGCTACTCCTTTTTAATATATTTATTAATGACCTTGGTGAAGGTTTAGAGAGTAAAGTTTCTATTTTTGCACATGACACTAAACTCTGTAAGGTAATAAAATCAGAGCAAGATGTAGCTTCTCTACAAAGGGACTTAAATAAACTGGAGGATTGGGCGGCCAAGTGAAATATAAGGTTTAACATAGATAAATGTAAGGTTATGCATTTAGGGATCAAAAACAAGAACGAAATCTATAAATTAAATGGAATTAATTTAGGAGAATCTATAATGGAAAAGGATTTGAGAGTGCTCCTAGACAGTATACTTATCAATAGTGCTCAATGTCAAGCAGCACCTGCAAGGGCAAATAAAGTATTGACATGCATAAAAAGGGGAAGATAGTGTAATTTTGCCACTTTATAAATCGTTGTCAAGACCTCATCTTAAATATGCAGTACAGTTCTGGGCACCAGTCTATAAAAAAAGATCATTTGGAACTAGAAAGGGTTCAGAGAAGGGCGACAAAATTGATAAAGGGTATGGATCATTAAGTTATGAGGAAAGGTTAGCCAGTTTAGGCATGTTTACTTTAGAAAAGAGGCGTCTAAGAGGAGATATGATTACTATGTACATACATACATTAAGGGTCAATACAGACAACTTTCATTGGAACTTTTTACCCCAAGGACCATACACAAGACATACGGTCACCCCCTAAGGTTAGAGGAGAGGAAATTTCTTTACAGTAAGGCCAGTCAAGATATGGAATTCACTGCCAGGGAAGTTTGTGATGGCAGATTCAATAGATATGTTTAAGAAAGGGTTAGACAAATTTTTAGCGGAAAAGTGTATCCAGGGATACGGCTGTTAATTAAAATGAAGGACAGTAGTGGATACAGGGTAAAAATAGAACTGCAATATTGGGTCTGAGGGGATTTTCACAATTGAAACAGATTGGCGGTTACTTACTCTGGATTAACTTCAAATATAAGTGAGGGATTGCAGGAGATCCAAAATAGGTTGAACTTGATGGACTGGTATCTTTATTCAACCTCATCAACTATGTTACTATGTTAGATTGGTGCCAGACGGCCTGTCACTATAGAGCGCAGTCTGGAGTGAACAGATGTCAACAGGTAAGTACAAGGTGTGGGGGTGTTATATGTCTGGTATTATGTATGTGTATGGAATTGTGTGTGCGTGTATGGTATTGTGTGTGTATATATATGGCATTGTATGCATGTGTGTATACATATATATATATATATATATATATATATATATATATATATATATATATATATAGCTTTGTGTGTGTATATATTTGTGTATGCAGTGGTGGGATTCAGCCGGTTCGCCAGACTGAGACTGAGTCCACCCTCTTCGTAGGTGGGGGGGTGCAGGGTTCTTTAACAATAAAAAAAAATATTCCCCTGTTCGCGGCGTCGGCACTCCTCCCTTCTCCGTTCGCACTGATTTTCGGGAATGACATCATCACGCCTGATATTCAGTGAGGAGCGGCACAGAGAGGAGTCAGCAAGCAAAAAGACAGAAGAGAAGAAAAGAGAAGAAAGAAGCTGATAGGAAAGATAAGTAAAGGAACAGAAGCAAGGGGGAGCAAAAGCAGCATGGCACAGTGTGAAGAGGGGCAACAGCAACATGACAGAGTGTGAAGGGGGAGCAAAACAGGGATGGCAGAGAGTGAAGAGGGGCAGAAACAGCAAGGCACAGTGAAAGGAGGGGGGGTAAAAGCAGCATGGCACAGTGTGAAGAGGGACAAAAGCAGTATGGCACAGTGTGAAGCGGGGCAAAAGGAGCATGGTACAGTGTGAAGGGGAAGTGTGGCACAGTTTGAAGATGGTAAATGCAGCATGACACAGTGTGAAGGGGAGCAAAAGCATCATGGCATAATGAAGGGGTGCAAAAGCAGCATGGCAGAGTGTGAAGAGGGATAAAAGCAGCAAGGCACAAAACTCTTTCTTATAACATAATCTAGTTTTATGTACCTCTTTTATTGTTCTTATTTAAGTATTAAATACATGAAATATTAAACTGCCTTTCGGTATATCTTTTTGTATACTTAAAAGGTCATTACGGCAGAGAACCGGTTGTTAATTTATAAATCCCACCACTGGGTATATGGTATTTTGTGTGTGTGTGTGCGTGTATGTGTGTACTTGCATTCATATGCTTGTGGGGACATTGACCTGCTTACATACCATCACTGTGGGGACCTGAGTCGTAGTGGGGACAAAATTTGAGGTCCCCACAAAGCTTTTTTAAGGCTAATCAATGCAGGGGACCTTGCTGATATGCTCAGCATAAAAATCTGGTATGTCCCCACGAGTCACATTTATCGTAACAAAAGTGTGCATGTGTCTGATGCGGAGGGGAGAAAGTGTGTGTGCCTCCCACCGCTATAGGCCAGTATTCCGTCCAAATGTATAGCAGGAGCAGGAAACGGAAGTGACTGCATCCTGCGGCGCTTTGTACACCAAGTGGGTAAAAACACAGTTGAATCCGCCTGCTGCTGAAGGTAAAGTGGGGACGCTGAAACATGAAAGAGCCCACCGATAGCTCCGACTATAGCCAAGAGAGCAGTGGAGATGAGTATGCCCCTGACACTTTTGGAGGAGAGCGGTTCAGACACCAGCAGTGATGCCCCGTTGCCCACCAGCGCAGAAGAGTGCAGGTACCCAGAGATGAGTTCTATGTATTCTCGACTTTCTGCTAGCTGTGTTTTAACCACAGAGAGTTGGAGAGATGACGCGGTATCTGTCCAAACGCTATCCGGAAACAGTGATGGCTCCAGTGTGTGTAAAAAAAAAAGCAGTACTGCCTGTACTGTGAGAAGCCTCTCTTAAAAATTGCCCGGCACATGGAGCATGTTCGCCGCAAAGAGACTGAAGTAGCCTGGGCCCTGAAATTTCCCAAGCACTCGAAAGAATGGTGCATGCAATTGGCACATCTTCGCAAGAGGAGCAACTATGCACACAATGCTGAGGCAATGAGGGCAGGCCATGGAGTTCTGGTCCCGTGCAAACTTCCAGACAAAGAGATGGATGCTGAATGCTTCATGCACTGTGTAGCCTGCCAGGGTTTGTTTGCCAGGAAATACCTGTGGTAACACATGAAGAGATGTAAGCTAAACCGAAAGGGCAGTCACTGTGTGCCATTGCTCAGCCTGTTCCACTTGACATCAGTGATGGCTTTTGGAAGCTCTTGAGTGACATGACCCAGGATGAAGTCTTACTCGCAGTCAAAAATGATCGATGCATCATGCAGATTGGAAAGCACCTGTTCAACCAGGTCGGATCAGATGTTGGCAGGCACGAGTACATCCATCAGCAGCTTAGAGAAATGGGCAGGCTACTGCTACAGGCCAGAAGAGCTACCAATTTGGAAAGGATCTAAGACTTTACCGCCCCATCAAACTTTCTGCACATAGTAGATGCTGTGAAGCTGGTAGCTGGCTATGACGAGGAGACAGGTACATTTAAGACGCCCTCACTGGCACTCAAGATCTGGCACAGCCTGCAAAAAATAGCGAGCATTGTAGAGTGCTGAGCCATGGTGGAGGGCTGCACTGCTGCGGTCGAAAACACACAAAATTTCAGGAAGCTATATGAGGCGAGATGGAACAAGTTGATCTCATCGGCTGCCTTGAAAACTCTTAAGGAGTCCAAGTGGAACATGCTTCAGCTCTTAACTTTCACGGAAGATGTGAAAAAGATGCACTTGTACCACGATGAGAAGCAGCAAGCCTACCAAAGTGGGCTATCCACTGAGCCTACGGTTAACCACTGGACACTACTTGCAAAAGTCACCCTGGCACAGGTGATCTTGTTCAATCGAAGAAGGGAAGGGGAAGTTTCAAAAATGTTTCTGACTACCTTGGATCTCCACGAAAATGTGTCCCTAGCGCTTTCCGAGGTTGAGAGGGAGTTCTGCCGGCACTTCATTCGCATTGAAATCCGAGGAAAACGAGGGAGGAAAGTTCCCATCCTGCTGACACCAGCCATGCAAGCTGCAATGTAACTTCTTGCAGAAAAGCGTGACAAATGTGGAGTGGATAGCCAAAATGTCTACATGTTCGCCAGACCAGCAGCCTTGTCACACTTCAGAGGCTCCGATTGCATATGACTGTTTGCCCGAGGGTGTGGGGCCAAGCAACCCCACATGCTGTCTTCCACGAAGCTTCGAAAGCACATTGCCACTCTCACAAAGTTCCTCAACCTAAACGACACAGAACTGGATCAGTTGGCAGACTGCCTTGGGCACAACATCAGGGTGCACCGGCAGTATTACCGCCTCCCAGAAGGTACCCTCCAACTCGCCAAGATCAGAAAACTGTTAATGGCTCTCGAGAGTGACAGACTGGCCGAATTTAAAGGCAAGAATTTGGACGAGCTGCACATTGATCCAGACGGTAAGTGGAAAATCTGGTGCCTGATGTATGCTTTTTTTTTTTTTTTTAAACTCTTTATTTTTGACAACAATACAAATAATGCAAGATGGTTGTGTGGCAAGGAAGGGAGAAAGAAGGAAGAGATTTTAAGAATATACAATATAGGACAGAATCTGAGAGTACAGGCAAAATTATCCTTAGTTGCGTTCTAAATTGCACATTTACTTTCCCTCAGTTCCCTAGACTATCTTTTTGTTGTTGGTTTTTTATTTTTTTATTTTGGATGAGTTAAAAGAGGGGGAGAGAGATAGGAAGAAGGAGAGAGGAAGAGGGAGGAGAGAGAGAAAGAAAAGAGGTTCAGTGGAGTCCCCAAGGAGGGGGCGGCCTGCGCGACCCATTTTCAGGGGGCCGTATGTCTCGAAAGAGATGCTAGTGAATAAAATGAGGAAAGAGTTGGTGTCAAACCTTCACGGTGAGCTAAGGATGACTTAATAATAGAGAAAGATCGAATCTAGTGGGGGCGGTGATACAAGGGGTTAAAAGGGCGGAATGAGGAGAAGGAACAGGTTACTGGATGGCAGGCATAGTGGACTGGTGAAAGGAGTACCATGGATCCCAGGTTTTGTGGAAGTTGTTGATTTTATCATGGAGGAGGCTTGTAATGTATTCCATTGAGGCTATATACCAAACTTGGGAGGTTATGCTATGAAGGTTCGGGAGGCAAGATGACTTCCAGTTCCTAGCTATTTGGAGGCGTGTTGCAGCACATATATTTTGTGCCAGTTTATTGCTGAACTTATTAAGTGATTTGTCTCGAGAACATAATAGCATAACCAATGGGTCCGATGAAACCCCGACCTTCAGGATTTTGGAGATAAAATCAGAGACCTGCTCCCATAGATTGGATATAAAAGGGCAAGTCCACCAAATGTGATAAAAAGATCCCACCCCACCACATGATCTCCAACATAAATCTGACGTACCTGGGTAAATCTTGTGAAGTCTCGTGGGTACCAGGTACCATCTTGTGTAGACCTTAAATGTGTTTTCTTTAATCGACGTGTTAATGGATACCTTGGAGATCCTGGTTCTGAGCCGGGACCATCCCTCCTGATCCAGAGTTTTGCCAATGTCCAATTCCCAAGCGGTCTCGAACAATTCGACGGGGCTATTTTCTGGTTTTAGGTATATGTGATATATCAGGGAAATCAATCCCTGGGCTCCAACTCGATTGATACAGCATCTCTCAAAGGGCGTGGGGCTACGTAGTTTAGAAGATCTGCAATTTGACTGTATAAAGCTTCTTATTTGAATGTAAGCAAAAAACAGGGACGGCGGGAGTTTATACTTTTCTCTTAGGTCCGGGAAGGACTGGGGGGCGTATGTCCCTAAGATGTGGGTAAATTGAGTAATCCCCGCTTTTCGCCAGGGTACAGCATAGGATTTGGAGTTTCCGGGGGGGAAATCTGGATTGTGCCAGAGTGGAGTGAGAGGGGAGGGAAATGAAGTGAGTTTCCATCTCCTATGTAGTTTATCCCATAGATTGAGTGTGAACTGTAGAGTGGGGTGAGAATAGGTCGAGGCCGGTCTCTGACTACGGGGAAGCCAGGGAAGGGAGCTGAGATTATGTTCTGCTGTGAGTGCGTTTTCGAGGTCAACCCATCTCTTGAGCCCCGGGGGTGTCTGCCAAGAGACTATATGGCTTAGGTTAACCGCGTGGTAATATTGGTCAAAAAGCGGTAGTCCGCAACCACCTGATCGTGAGTGCTTGGCCAGACAGGATCTTTTGAGTCTCGATTTTTTCCCCTGCCAAATAAATCTACTACATAATAGTTGGAGATTCGCTAAGTAAGCCCCTGGGACTGGTATAGGTAATGTCTGGAACAGATACAGAATTCGGGGTAAGACGTTCATTTTTATTACATTTATTCTGCCAAACCAGGAGATGAATAGTGGGTCCCATCTTATGAGGTCGCCTTTAATGGAGTTTAGAAGGAGGGAATAATTAGCGTTAAACAGTTGGCTATATTCCTTGGTTATCTGGATCCCGAGATAGCGAACCGCTTTAGGACGCCATTGGAAATTAAATGATGACTCTAAGGTGCGTTTCACCGTGTCAGGCGTTTGGAGCGCAAGAGCTTCAGATTTAGAATTGTTTATTCTGTAATCTGATAAAGAACCGTATGTCTTTAGTTCCTTGAGTAAATTTGGGAGCGAAATTAGGGGGTTGGAAAGTGTCAGGAGGACATCGTCAGCGAATAGTGAGATTTTGAAGTGTCGGGGGCCAATTTGAATCCCAGAGATGTCTGGATTTCTTCTTATGGCGGCAGCTAAGGGTTCAATACATAGTGTGTACAGTAAGGGTGACAAAGGGCATCCTTGTCTTGTGCCATTGCCCAGGGAGAAGGTGGGGGATAGTAGTCCGTTCGTCAAAACTGATGAGGACGGGCGGTGGTATAAGGCTTGGATGGCCGACATGAATTCGCCCTTCAGGCCAAATTGTTTGAGGGTGTTGAACATGAAGGGCCATGAAAGTCTGTCAAATGCCTTTTCGGCGTCAAGGGCTAGGACCACTGTGGGAATTTTGTGCTGGTTGACATAGTTCATAATATCTATGGTGCGCCTAGTGTTGTCTAGGGCTTGTCTAGAGGGGATGAAACCTACTTGGTCCGGGAAAATCAGGGACGACATGTAGTTATTTAGTCTGTTTGCCAAGACTTTAGCGAATAGTTTTACATCTGCGTTGATTAATGAGATGGGGCGATAACTAGAGCAACAGGAAATGTCTTTATTTGGTTTGGGAATGACCACTATGGTAGAGCGGGTAGATTCTTCATGGAATTTACCGCCGTGTAGTATGTTGTTAAATAATTGGGTCAGATGGGGGACAAGTGTTTTAGAAAATGTTTTATAGTAGAGCATCATGAAGCCGTCGGGGCCGGGGGCTTTGGAGTTTTTTTGTGATTTCAAGGCCAAGGAAACTTCCTCCCCAGTAATTTCCTGATTTAAAGATGTGATCTGATAAGGGGATAGGGTGGGTAGTGAACATGTGTCTAAGTATGATTTGATGGCCTGGGAAGAGGCTTCTGGGGTGTGTTGAACTTTGTGCAGGTTATAGAGGTTTTCATAGTATTCATGGAAAGTGCCATTAATGACCCTGGGATCATAAGATATGTTTCCCTTCTTGTCTCTAATGGAAGAGATTGTTTGGGATGCCCTTTTAGCTCTAATTCTTTTGGCCAAGAGAGTGTCAGCCTTATCTCCTTTCTCGTAAAAGGATTGGTTGAGCCAGCGGAGTTGACGCTCGGTCTTCTCTGCCAATATAGCCTGAATTTCCCCTCTAATTTTTTGAATCTGCTGTCCGAGAGAACGGGAGTTAGATTGCTTATGTTGTAATTCTAGGATTTTGAGCTGGGAGAAAAGCTTGTTGTATGTCTCGTTGCGTTCTTTCTTCCTACGGGAAGCGAACTGTATAATGTTTCCTCGGATTACCGCTTTGTGAGCTTCCCAGATTGTTGGGATCGGGACTTCTAGGTTATTGTTGATGTCAAAATAATCTATTAACGCTTCTGCTATTTGCTCTTTAAAGTGCGGTAGCTTAAGTAATGTCTCATTTAGTCTCCATGAAGTTCTGCCCCGGGGGTTCTGAAAAAGGTCGACCGAGAGGGAGAGTATTGAGTGGTCAGACCAGGTGTTAGGGATTATGTCAGCTTTCTTTATGTGTTGGAATAGGTTAGAACAGCACATGAACATATCTATTCTGGAATAGGAATGGTGGGGGAATGAATAGAATGTGTAGTCCCTGGAAGAGGGGTAAAGTGCTCGCCAAATGTCAAAAAGGCCAGCTTCAGTTGTTTGCTTGAGCAGGTTTTTGGTGTGTGAGGCTAGGGAAGAGGGGTGTCTAGAAGTTGATCTGTCCATTGAGGGGGACATAACTGTGTTGAAGTCTCCCCCCAAGAGGACCAAACCCTTGCGTGAGCGATGTAGTTCTGTGAAGAAGTGTGTAAAAAAAGCCGCCTGACCTGTGTTAGGGGCGTAGATATTAGCAAGGGTGATGTCTAAGTGTCCAATCCTTCCCGTTAAGATCAAGAATCGTCCCTCAGGGTCGTCCCTGATCTCTGACTCAACGAAGGGAACAGAATTGCGGAGTAGGATGGCCACTCCGTTTTTTTTAGCAGTATGAGATGAGTAGTAAGCCTTGGAGTGATTTCTGGAGGACAAGGAGGGATGGCCGCCAGCCTTGAAGTGGGTCTCCTGTAAAAAAATAATATCACCTTTTAGTTTATGCATAGTGTGGTGCAACATAGAACGTTTTTGCGGAGTGTTCAGACCTTTTACATTGAGAGAAAGTGCAGTGAAAGACATAGCTATTTTGTAGGGGGGTTAGGTTGTTTTGAGGACAATGTGTTCAGTAATTGGGAGGGAAGGAGGGACACCAAGTAGAAGAAAGGGCAGAGTATGCGCCAGGAGAGAAAGGCGTAGGAAGAAAGGGACAGTAGATAGAAAAAGTTGAAGAGGTTTTAGGTTGAGAGAGGGTAGGGGAAGTGGACTCAGGCCTCAAAGGCAGAGGAAGAGTCCACAGGTGAAGTGCCTGAGTATCTGGATAAACTAAAGATAGGTAAAATGAACCTATAAAGCGTTACAAATGAAGGCACTTGGTGCGGGAGTGCAGAAATTTTTCGTATATCAAAATATAAATTTAGAGCTATAAGTGAATAGTTCCCAATATGTGTGGGTGCGTGACCAGGGGAGCAAAAGGAGTGTCCCCCGTCTGTCTTGCAAATTATCTAAGTATAATAGATTATTGGCGAAACGGCCAACCAGAAGTGATTAATACTGTAGTGCAGCAAAAGTTATTTTAACAAGAACAAACCTGAGTGAACGGATGCAAACAATGCAATAGGAAAAAAGGAAAAAACAGAGTGTGCAATACAATGCAGAACATAACGTTACATGAGTTAAGAGATGTGACTAGGTATTAACATCCTCTCTAGTGAGGAAGACAGAGAGTTAAATCAGGGAGGTTGTTGGCTAGATGAAGTTTGCGGAACTTCTCCAGAGGGTCTTTCAGAGTGTGGAAGATTGAGTTTGTGGATCAAGTCTTTCCCTTCGTTGGGTGTGCGGATTGACTCTTGATGACCTTCCACCTCAACTATTAGACGGAAAGGGAATCCCCAACGATACTTATAGCCATTCTCCCTGAGGGTGCGTGTCACATCCCTCAGATCACGACGTTTAGCAATAGTTGATGGGGCGAGATCTTGAAACACTTGGATGCGATTACCGTCAAAGAGTATATAGGGAGAGTTCCTGACTGCCTTGGTGATAATGTTCTTAGTCTTGAAGGAGAGGAGACGTAGGATAACATCACGGGGGGGTCAGAGTCCTTTGGACGTGGTCTTAGAGCTCTATGGACCCTTTCTATCTGTATTAGGTTGGTTGGAGAACATGGGGTCTAAGGAGGAGAAGAACTTGCATACGAAATCTTCAAGGTCCTTAGGTTCGATTTTTTCAGGGACGTTGCGCAGTCGTAGGTTGTTGCGACGGTCCCTATTTTCCATATCTTCCAGTTTGTCTCTGAAGAAATCATTTTCTTTCAGTAGGAAGTCCAAGTCCTGAGAAGCGTCGTTCTGGAATTTGAGTGAGGACTCCATCTTGTTTTCTAATGTTGAAGTTCTTTTAGCAATTATGACCATTTCCGTTTTAAGGTCCCCTATTGCTTTTTGCAAATCTACCGAGAAGGCGTTGGTACGATCAACAATTAAGTTTTTCAGTTCAGCAAAGTCAGCCTTGGTGGATGGATTTGACGTGCCTGATGACTCTCCATCGTTGTGAGGTTCTTGAGGGGAAGGGGGAGAAGAAGATGATGAGCCAGGTTTGTCTTGACGGGAGAAATGCTGCGTGATTTCGCCGGCCGTGCCCCGGCGGCCTCTACCTGCAGATCTGTTCATATTGGAGATTTTAGTTCTGGAAGACCTTCCGTCTCAATAATGAGAGTGTAACAGACAGGTGGGGGATAAGTCCATTTGGTTTAGGTGGACATTAGCCCTTTTAAGCTATTAGAATGGAGGGAAAGGGAGGATTACCCCAGGAAATCCTCCGGGAGCTGTCCTTACAATAAGTGAGGTACGGTATTTTTGTAATTAATGCGGGACCATAATGCTGGCCTCTGCTGTTTTGGGAAGGGGATCTTCTCTCTAGTGGTGCGCAGCTTTGAGAGGGCCCAGGGCGGGGTTAATACAGCTTATGGAGATGCTGTTGAAGAATTCAGCAGTGGGTTCCCCTCAATCTTCGCGGGGGGCCGTTGTGTCTTCAAATCTGAGGGACTCCAACCAGACCTGCGCTGTCTACCCAAATCCAGAGATGGAAGGAGGGGATGCTTGTTTGTTTGGTGTGGACTGCTAGTGCAATATGCGTCAAGTGGGTTATCTCACCAGAGCCAAGATGCGTCCTGGAGTTCCCACCGCAATTTACAGTGTGTGGGGGGAGGTGTTCGATCACTCCACGTCTGAGGTGTGGAGAGTGCAGGGGGTAGCCTCTCCTTGGGAGCCCAGGGATTACCTCGTTGCTGGTGAGGTTGCAACTTCCGGGATCTCCAGACTTCCCAGCAGGCACTGCGGATAGTAGCAGGGCGGAAGAGAAGAGGACAATGGCGGCTGCCACTTCCGGCGGGGGGATCAACACCCCTTCCCTCCTCAGGATCAATTCAGCGGGTGGCTCTCCAGATGGGCCGGATGTTCCCCGATCCGCTCGGGTAGAAGGTGAGGGGAGTGGGTATGTGGCGAGCAGGGAGGCGCGAGGTCCGGATCACGGTATCAGCAGCCGGGCAGAGGGATTCGAGCTAGGGCCACCAAGAGTTCTGGGACCTGGTCTCCCCGGGTCCACGGAGATGCTGGACTGCTTCTGTGGGGTTATCTTTGGGAAAGGGATGGGATAAAGGGCACTTTACCGGCGTTTTTTTGAGGAGCCCACCGACTGTGCGACTTCTCCTGTTGGCTACCAAGCCACGCCCCCTGATGTATGCTTTTGACTTTTACCTCAGTCACTTACATATCTGTTTTTTTTCAGAACCGGTCCAGCTACAGAGCGACATGTCAGATGATGAGCAATCCCCCGTGATAGAGTGAGAAGTGGCCAAGCCTTTAGTCGACACTTCCACATCAGAAGAGAGGCGGTGTATGGACCTGGCAACAGTGCCCAGCCATGGCTTCCATAGGTAGCACACAGTTTTGCTAGGCAGAATAACTTTGCCTTCTCTGTATTTTACGGAGCCATAATGGACTTTCTTTCAGGTTGCAAAGATGTGCAGAGGAAATCCTGGGACAGAGAGGAGGTCCAGGCTGTGCAGAAACACCTGATGAGGTTTATACAGACATGCCAGGTGCCCGGAAAGCGGGACTGTGTTGCGTGCCTCATGGCTGAACCATCAATACTCAAAGATCGGAACTGGTCGGGGGTGAAATTCTACATAAAGAACCGTATAACAGCTTTAAAGAGGGATCAAACTTGTTGAAATGATGCAAAGTGGTTGAACAGGACTGTAGCCTCCATGGCTAAGTGTCGGTGTAAGCCAGCATGCGGATGTCCTCAGATGGGCAGGATACACAAAACTTTCCCTTCCATTATTATTTATTAATTTATGTATGCAGGAATGTGGATGTCCTCAGACAGTCAAAATACATGACACTTTCCCCATCTTGCAGTCCGTATCAGTACTTTATGCAAAGTTAAAGTGCAAATCTTATGTGGCATCTCTGGTGACAAACCGCTCCTACACATACCCCTATGATTGTTCTGTCGACAGGGCATTAGGAAAGGGGTGTCCCTATATGCCATGTTCCTCACAATGCAATAAAAACAAGTGTGTGTGTGTGTATATGGTATTGTTTGTGTATGTATGTATATGGCATTGTGGGATGAGAAGGATAGAATCCATTTTAGTTGTAATTGGCAGCATACAGTGCAATCAGCTGTATTTCTGTAATCCACTATGGTGTTAAAGTGATCTTCTCTGCTTGTAAATTTAAAGGTTTTCTCAATCTGTCCATTTTACTGCAGATTGATAAGGCTAGAAATCCAGCTACAAAGAAAAAAAAGAAGTAAAAAAAAAAACCTTCCAGTGCCTCATTCTGCTGAGATTCCTGTTGAAAGTCAGAGACTTTCTTTATAATAAGCAATATACCTGCAACATGCCAAATTATTTTTTTCACCTGATCTCATGATATATTGCCGTAATTTTATCTGGGTCTGGTTTTAAATACTTGAGTTGGTGGTCACAAGGTTCCCCTCTGTATTTTGTGGCGATCACAAGGGTGCTCTCCTTATTCTCTATATTTTTTGTGGTCACTTACTGCTCTGCTTTCTAAATGTTATATAACTATACATTTTCCAAACAGGTCCTAACATTCCAGGATCCACACAAGAATCCAGTACCAGGTTATGAAAGCTGCAATAACAGGTAGGTGAGAGCAACAATAATTTAATCATTAATATGTCATGTCTAAAGAGGCCCATCACTATGTGGCCACACCTTCGGCATCACCACATAGCGGCGGTACACATCCCTTCTGCTACTATGTATGGAGGGGAGGGGGTGGTAGAAAGTTGCTGTACTGGGGCCTCAAATTTCTCTTGGCAGCCCTCAAGACCAGTATTCCCAGAAAGGGGATAGAGGGCATCATGAGAGTCATCAGAGACTTCTACGGCAACCTCTACACCTCAAAGACAACTGACCAAGACGTGGTCCTGTCAGGTATCACTAACACTCTTGCTACTGTTGTCAAAGCAACCATGGATGCTGCCCTTGCATTGGAGGAGCTGCACTCTGCCACTAAATCCTTTAGGACTGGTTGGACCTCGGCCAGTGATGGTTTCTCAGCAGAGCTATTTCTAGGGCTGACCCAGACCATTGGCCCAGACCTGCTAGAGCTGTACAAGGAGGAAGTCATGGGGGGGAATAATTAAGTACACGGCCCAGTAATGGCCATCTGGTTGCTGTCTGCAAGGCATCACAAGGAGAGTGTTTCACGGCATCTGGGGCTCCGAAATGGACAGAATAAGCAATCAGTTATGTACAAGGAGCCCATAAAATGTGGGAATTGGATCCGACATATCCCCACCATGCTGTTAGCCTTCTTTGTTTGTAACTGATTATTTGTGAAGAGAACATTGGCTCCATGGCGAACTCCTGTCTCTTTGTTGGGTCCTTGTCTGGGACAAGTGGGATAGCTCTTTCACTTACAAGGTCCTGGTTTTACCTGGATGTGGATACATTTGTGAAGGAGCAGCATCTGAAAGGAGTTAAAGAAAGCTGGTGGAAACCAAAGATTATCCACAAGCTCATCAGAGCTAAGTACAAAATTAAATGTATTCCAGGTCTCCAAGGGGTTCATTAACAGACAGAAAGGTTTGTCATGGATGTCTATGCACGGGGTTTATCCCTCAGGGCTTTCAGGTACTCCCGGAACCTGTGCAGTTATAAACACTGTGCTTGGTGCCACGTGAACAAGAATACAGCTAAGCACCTCTCTTTTTGGACCGTGTCTCTGCTCAGGCACTGTTGGATGCCCTGGAACATGAATTCAAACAAAGTATTTCCAGGTACAAGTCAATACTTTATGAATTTTTTTCTGCCACCCACAATTATGGGGCAATCCAGGAGGCCTGATGCCTTATGAGCTGTGTTAAGGACGTTTTATGGCTTTCCAGGAATTGCCTCTTATTGCAAATGGAGAAGATGTCTATCTAGGTCTGGCACAGGCTGATTCACAGCCTGCTAAGTGCCTATTCCATCATGGACAGTCCTGAAGAAGAAGAAGACTATGGGGCCTATTTATTATAGTTAATTTACATGTAAAATCCTCTAAAACAGCTGTTTTCCGGGAATGGATGCATATTTAAGTATTTTCCTAATCTATCAACACTGCATCAATGCAGATATCATAAGTATCTGCTGCTTTGCATTTTTTTTAAATACAATGCAGTCCCTATAGATGTCTGCGCAAGGATGTTTGCGCATGCTCGAGCTTTTCAGTCAGTGCATGTTCACTGGAGTGAGAAGAGGGCGCCCGTGTATCGCAATCTTCATAGGAAGTGAAGGGGCAGTGGTAAGTTTTGCACTTCACAGGAATAGCAGTTTTCTGTGGAGGTTTTTTAATAAATATTAATTATAGTTCAATTCTTATCTATGTGATGAGGATTGAAAACTTTCTTTCATATTATGCGATCATTCATCATCATCATGATCATCAACATTTATTTATATAGCACCAGCAAATTCCGTAGCGCTTTACAATTGGGAACAAACACTGATAAGACAATACTGGGCAATACATACAGACAGAGAGGTAAGAGCAGGGCCATCTTAACAATATTATGGGCCCCCAGGCAAAGCAGTGCACCGGGGCCCCTACATATATATATATATATATATATATATATATATATATATATATATAGATAGATATATATAGATAGATATAGATATAGATATAGATGTATAGAGATATAGATATAGATATAGATATATAGAGGTAGAGAGAGATAGATGTACTTGCTCAGTGACCCTTGAAGTTTTTTTTGCAGGTTTTTTTCTTCTGCAGGATTATTTATTCTCATTAAGAGCCGTGCCTATGGGGCCCCCTTGCCCGTGGGGCCCCTGGGCAGCTGCCCATTGTGCCCAATGGAAAAGATGGCCCTGGGTAAGAGAACCCTGCTCGCAAGCTTACAATCTATAGGACAATGGGAGTTAGAAACACAAGGGCATGTGCTACATCATATTGCACAATGGACCAGCTAGAACGCAAAGGTAAAAGTATTGAGTGGGCTGTGTGTGTTGCAATGTTGGTCAGAGGGTTGTTGTCTTGCGTTAGCAGTGTAGAGGATGGTAATAGGGTAATCTAGGGAAATTAAGATGGTGGTTGAGGAATATCATAACCTTGTCTGAAGAGGTGGGTTTTCAGTGAATGCTTCAAGGTTTAAAGACTAGCGGAAAGTCTTATTGTGCATGGGAGGGAATTCCACAAATTGGGTGCAGCCCGGAAAAAATCCTGTAACCGAGAATGGGAGGATGTGATGAGAGTGGAGGAAAGACGTAGATCTTGTGCAGAATGGAGGTGTCGAGTAGGGAGATATTTTGAAATAAGTGAGATGTATGTCGGAGCAATTTTGTTGATGGCCTTGTATGTTAGTAGAAGAATTTTATATTGGATTCGTTGATATACAGGCAGCCAATGTAGAGACTGACAGAGTGGCTCAGCAGAGGAATAACGGTTAGTAAGGAAAATCAATCTAGCCGCTGCGTGCAAAATAGATTGTAGGGGTTCAAGTCTGACTTTGGGAAGACCAGTAAGGAGGGAATTGCAATAGTCGATGCGGGAGATGATGAGTGCATGAATTAATGTTTTTGCGGTGTCTTGTGTCAGATATGTGCGTATTCTATTTAGGTGTATGTAACATGATTTAGATATAGAGTTGATGTTTGGAATAAATGACAGTTGTGAATCAAGGATTACACCTAGGCAACAAGCTTGCGGGTGGGATTTATGGTCATGTTATCAACAGAAATAGAAATGTCAGGCAGGAAGCTTCTGTTTTTGGGTGGGAATATTATTAATTCAGTTTTTGAAAGATTGAGTTTGAGTTGGCGAGAAGACATCCAAGATGAAATGGCAGAGAGACAGTCAGTAACGCGAGACAACACAGATGGTGAAAGATCAGGAGAGGATAGATAAATTTGTGTATCATCCGCATAGAGATCATTCTTAAATATGCCCCTAAAACACACCTGTTTTTCATCCTTTTCTCAATCTGTGTCTGTTTTTTCTATAAATTTTGGTCAGTAATTATCACACCTGTTTCTACAGGCAGAAATCCTGAAAACATGACCCGTTGGTACCTCTTTAGGACTGGGTTTGAGCACTTCTGGTGAAAAATGTCATATTGAATGCCATATGTCTTGTATTGTGCTATTAAGTATGACTGATTTATGTTTCACAGTGTATTGTGTTTCTGCTGTGCTGTGATGCAGTACACTTGCAGCCTCGGACTGGCCTTCCGGGAATCCGGACTATCCACCTGAACAGTAAGTATTACTTAACACTGCTGTATTAAATGGAATTTTCTCCTATTAATGATTGGTACATTCCGGATGGACACCGCTTTCTTTACCAGGTCTTAACAGCCACTGGAACTATATGTTAGATATAGATAGTTGGATATAGTCCTCTAAGTGTGTTGCTCTGTAGAATATTGCATGTTCAAAGATATTAACACTATGCATTGTAGAATGTAAATCTTGTTAGAGCAAACCAGCTGATCATAAGAGTTTACTTCTACAACTTGAGGACTATACCCCCAGGAATGGACATTATTTGTTTTTTTCTCTAACACCAGTAATACCTGCATCACGTACTCGGCTGGAGGTCTTCACTCCTTAGGAGTGAATATTGTGTTTTTATTGTGTTTTTTATTGTCTATTAGTACATGCTTCCATATCACAGGAGTAGTGGTCTATATGGTGTAGCTTTTTACTGAAATATTTTGAATTGTGGTGTTTTTTTTGTTCAATTCATTTGCTTGTTATAGCTGATGGTTTTAATTCTATTTTATTAACAATAAATTATACAATCAATTTTATCTGGTCACCCATATATATTCACTTTGAATAATATGTATTACCAAATCTGGTTCAGTATACAGTTAACAACCAAGAAGTCAATGAGCGCCCAACAATATTAAATTTTTGGACCTTATAATGAAACTTGTTAATGTCCTTCAAAATAATACTGCAGCTTTTTGTTTAACAGCAAGTTTTACTTGTGTAGCTTAAACACACTAAAGCCTTATAAGAAGGATCACAAGTAAAAATAAAGACTTATTTACCAACTATATATATATATATATATATATATATTAATACCCTCCTACCCTCCCTTAGGATGTAAGCTCGTATGAGCAGGAACCCCTCCCCTCCTGTCTCCATACCTGTTCTTCCGCTCTGTCTTTACTGCATATGACCGGCCGGAGTTTCTGAAGTATTGGTACTTTTTGTTCATTGTTCTGTATGGTTTCACCCTGTATAGTCTACTGTTAGTACTGTGTATGGCGCTGCGGATACCTGTTAGGAACTCCTTCAGTCAGCACGACAGAACCCGGAATCTGCTCCGATGTCTGGTGTTCACTGGAGCCCCTAGTGGTGGGGACAGACTTGGCTGCAGACGAACGGAGGGTCGTGTAGTGTGCACTGACTGGGGAGAACCCTGAGGCAGCGTAGTAGAACACAGCGATGTGAGATCCAGGCAAAAGGTCAAGGGCCGGCAGCCGACAGGGATATCAGAAAACGAGCCGAAGTCAGGGGTCACAGGCAATACAACGAAGTCCAAAAACAAGCCAGGGGTCATACACGGGAAATCCAATAATAGAATAAGCACAGGAGCAGGGAAACAGGAACAGGAGCCTAGCTAAACAGGAAGCTATAACTGGCAATGAGGCTCAGTCCTCACTGCCTTAAATAGCAAGAAGGGCCAATAGGAATCATGATAACAGAAACCCCTCCCACTGTATGACTCTGCACTGACACAATGCTGACAAAAACCAAGCCAGTACCAATACAGTAAATATATAAGACTCCCATAAGAGTCTATAGATATATATAACAACCCTACCTTTCCTTGCTGATCTGTGCCCGGGTGTCAGCCCGCTGGCCGGGCGCTGCGGCCTCTGGATTACAGCGTCCCGGTTGTTGCCTAGGCAACCGGGACGTCAGAGGCGGAAGTGACACCCCGGTCGTCATGGAGACGGCCGGGGCGTCCGAGAAGACCGGAAGCAAGCCGCGGCGGCCCATCGGGGAGCCTCGGTTCGTAACAGTACCCCCCCTTGAGGAGGGGTCAATGCACCCCGACTTCCAGGTTTCCCAGGATACTTTTTGAAGAAGTCCTTAATGAGTTGGTTAGCATGAAGATGCTTTTGCGGCACCCAAGATCGCTCCTCCGGGCCGTAGCCCTTCCAGTGGACCAAAAAGTGGATTTGACTTTGCACCCTTTTGGAGTCTAGGATCTTTTCAACAATAAACTCTTGGTGTCCTCTGACTGAGACAGGACGAGGTCTGTGCAATTGACGTGGTCTGAATTTATGTGACCATGTGACTGCTTTCAACAAGGAACAATGGAATGTGTTAGGAATTTTGAGTGAAGGAGGAAGTTTCAACTTGAAAGCCACAGGATTAATCTGTTTAATAATGGCGAAGGGTCCAATGAACCTAGGACCTAACTTCCTACAAGGTTGCTTAAGTTTAATGTTGCGGGTAGACAGCCACACCTTGTCCCCGACCTTGAAAGGACATGGTCCACGATGCTGATCAGCATAATGCTTAGACTTAAACGAAGCTTGTTTGAGGGCAAGGTGAACCTTTCTCCATATCCGGCACAGATAAGAAATCGAAGAACTAGATTTAGCTTGATTCCAGACCTCCAGCGAGTTGGACCGAGGATGGAATCCGAGGTTACAGAAAAATGGTGATACCAGAGTAGACGAATGGCACGAGTTGTTGTAGGCGAATTCTGCCCATGGAAGCAGAGCAGCCCAATCACTATGGCATTTAGTTACATATAAACGGAGAAATTGCTCAAGGGATTGATTAACCCTCTCCGTTTGTCCGTTGGACTGTGGGTGATACCCTGAAGATAGACATAGTTTGATTCCTAATTGGGCACAGAATGCTCTCCAGAATGTGTCTACAAATTGGGAGCCGCGGTCAGAGACAATGTTAACAGGAAGTCCATGGAGCTTGAAAACGTGCTGAATGAATAGAGATGCCAAGGTTTTAGCACATGGCAATCCTACAAGAGGGATGAAATGTGCCATCTTACTAAATCTGTCCACTATCACCCAGATGGTGTTAAAGCTGGATGAGCGCGGTAATTCCACGATGAAATCCATCGATATGTGGGTCCAGGGTCTCGCTGGAATGGACAGTGGCATAAGAGGCCCGGCAGGACGTTTGCGAGAAGACTTGTTCCTGGCACAGGTTTCACAGGATAACACAAACTCTTTGGTATCTGCTGCCAAGGAAGGCCACCAGACGGAACGAGACAGAAGTTCCAATGTCTTGGATACTCCAGGGTGACCTGAGGTTTTATTATCATGACATTCGGTGAGGACCGTCCTCCTCAGATAATCCGGTACGAATAATTTACCCCTGGGAGTAGCTGATGGTGCCAACTGTTGGAGACCACGGAGAGTTGTGCCAAGATCCTGAGTTAGGCCAAGGACTACTTTGGATGCCGGAATAATGAAAGTGGTTTCTGCGAGGGAAGGATGAGAGGCGAAAAAACTGCGAGACAAGGCGTCCGCCTTAATGTTCTTGGATCCGGGCCAGAAGGTAATGGTAAAGTTGAAACGGGAGAAGAAGAGGACCCACCGGGCTTGTCTGGAGTTCACAATCTTGGCAGATTGAATATACTGTAGATTTTTGTGGTCGGTATATACTGTAACAACATGATTAGCTCCCTCCAGCCAGTGGCGCCACTCTTCAAATGCCCACTTGATTGCCAGCAACTCCCTATTTCCAACATCGTAGTGGGTCTCAGCGGAGGAAAATTTCCTGGAGAAAAATGCACAGGGGTGCAGGCAGTGATCATTGAGGTCTTTCTGAGAAAGGATGGCACCTGCCCCGACGTCAGAAGCGTCCACTTCGATGATAAAGGGTAACTCTGGATTGGGGTGTCGGAGGACAGGTGCAGAGATGAACGCCTCTTTTAACTCCTGAAAAGACGTTAAGGCAGTAGAGGACCAATTAACGGTATCGGCCCCTTTTCGGGTAAGGGCTGTAATTGGAGCCACTAATACCGAGAATGACCGGATGAATCGCCTATAGTAATTAGCGAATCCTAAAAACCTCTGAATGGCTTTAAGATTGCTTGGCCGGATCCAATCGAGAACTGCCTGTACCTTACTGGGATCCATGGAGAAGCCACGAGGAGAGATGACATATCCGAGGAACGTGACCTGAGTGACTTCAAACTCGCATTTCTCGAGTTTAGCGAAGAGGCAGTGCTGGCGGAGTTTCCGAAGTACCTGTCTGACATGAGTACGGTGTTGCTCCAACGACTGGGAATAAATCAAAATGTCGTCAAGATACACTACAACGAATCTCCCCAGGAATTCTCGTAGGACATCATTAATAAAATCTTGAAACACTGCGGGGGCGTTACATAGGCCGAAGGGCATGACCCGATATTCATAATGGCCTGAGTGAGTGTTGAAGGCCGTCTTCCACTCATCGCCCTTTTTGATTCGAACCAGATTATATGCCCCCCGCAGATCGATCTTGGAGAATATCGTGGCTAATTTAAGCTGATCAAACAGCACGGAGATGAGTGGCAACGGATAGGTATTTTTCACGGTAATCCCATTTAGACCCCTATAGTCTATGCACGGCCGGAGGCTCCCATCTTTTTTTTTCACAAAGAAGAAACCCGCTCCTACGGGTGATTTGGATGGTTGAATGAATCCCTTACGTAGGTTTTCCTCCACATAATCATCCATAGACTTAGTCTCGGGAATAGACAAGGCATATAATCTTCCCTTAGGAAGCTTGGCATCCGGAACCAAATCAATAGAGCAATCATAGCTACGGTGTGGGGGTAGAGAGTCTGCTTCTTTTTTCGAGAACACGTCGTGGAATTCACGATAAGGCAATGGAAGAGATCCAGGGCAAGGCTGAACAATCCGGAGAGGAAGAGCAAGACAGGTTGAGGAACAAGCCTTACTCCATTGTATGATCTCTCCCGTGCTCCAATCTATGTGAGGGTTGTGAAGTTGAAGCCAGGGATGCCCGAGGATCAATGGTACGGACGAACAAGGAATCAGAAAGAACGAGAGGACTTCAGAATGGAGAGCTCCCACCGTAAGCTGCAGAGGAGGCATTTGATATGAGACCCTTCCGTCAGTTAACGGTCTGCCATCCAGTCCGCAGACCGTGATCTCCGAGTCCAAGTTTACGGACGGAATGCCCAGAGTCTTGGCAAAGTTTATATCCAAAAAGTTTCCGGCTGCCCCACTGTCAAGAAAGGCAGGGATAGAAACGGATCGATTACCATACATGATCCGAGCAGGGATCAAGACAGAATTCTTGGAAGAGACCATCTGGAGACCTAGGTGTACCTCCTCCTTTACTCCTAGGCCTGGTCTTTTCCCGCCTTGTTTGGGCAGCTACGCAGGAGATGGCCTTTATTGCCGCAATAGAGACATAGCCCCAATGACCGCCGCCTGGATTTCTCCTCAGGGGACAGGCGATAAGCCCCTAACTGCATGGGCTCTGGTAAATCCTGAGGAACTGGGTAGATGGCTGGAGAGGACCAGGATGGTGAGGCGGCCTCCTTCTCGGACCTTCTTTCCTTGATCCTGCGGTCAATTTTAATAACCAATTGCATTAAGGCCTCCAAGGAAGATGATGAAGGATACTGGACTAAGGAGTCCTTTATCTGCTCCGAGAGCCCAAGCCGGAACTGACTCCGTAGTGCGGGGTCATTCCACTGGCTGTCGACCGACCAACGTCGGAACTCGGCACAGTACTCTTCCGCTGTCCGCCGTCCCTGTTTCAGCGCTCTTAGGTGGGACTCGGCCGAGGCCACCCTATCTGGGTCATCATATAAGAGACCAGGTGCGTTGAAGAAGGCGTCTACGGACTGCAGAGCTGGATTAACAGGAGTCAGACTGAACGCCCAGGATTGGGGATCGCCTTGGAGTAAGGAGATGACAATGCCGACCCTCTGTTGCTCCGAGCCCGAGGAGCGGGGCCTGAGACGAAAATACAGCTTGCAGCCCTCCTTAAAATTTCGGAATAAGGTTCTATCTCCAGGACCTGTGTTTGCTCCTGATGAAGTCTGTTTTACAGACGAAACGCGTTGAGTATTTGCTGCTACACTACCATCGCTGATCAGATAGGCTTGTCATCTGCTTCTGGATGTGTAAGTTACTACTTTTTTAATAAAACTTGAATTTTTTGGATACTACATCTGTGTCCTTTCGTGTATTGAGGTAACCAATTGGATAATCAAGGTTGGCTGAAGATTGATTACACCCTCACAGTCCACAGGATAATCCTACAGATAAGCCATTTAACCTTTGGCTTCTGGTACGCATACATCTTCATTGGTGTGACCTGTTTATGTATACATCTTCCTGAATGTTATCTGGTCCTGTGTGATCTTTTCATCTTATGAACTAATCACATTTACCCTAGACACTGTCGATATCCACATGGTGGGAAGCTCTGGCTTATCCATTTCTGGTGGTTTGGTTCCTTCTTTGGATTTTTCCACTTGGCCTTACTAATCCGCCATACTACACTATTGTGCGCCTCCTCTCATTTTATTTTTATATATATATATATATATATATATATATATATATATATATATTTATATATATATTTATATATGTATATATTTACCAGGTGTCCTTGTTCTTTACATTGTAAGTTGCCCTCCACGGGCTGACCACACCCCCTTGACTGGCCACACCCACTCTTACAGTTGGCCACACCCCAATGTAGTGGGCCCCTATCACTGCATTCCCTCGGTGGGCCCTTCATGCCCCAGTCCGACACAGCTTAAATGTAATGTCTTATGTCTGCTTTTTGTATATTTTTACACAATTAAAGTTTCAAGAAAAACGAAATTACTCACATGGTTTCGATGTAAATGGCATTTTCCAGAAGTCCCTAACTTGCTTTTTGCTTAAGATCAAATATAGCATTGTCCTAGAGGAACCTAGGAACCCCTGTATTAGTACTGTAAATATATGTGCATATATATTTGTATATAAATAGATAAATACAAATAGAGAGCACAAAAGGGTGCCTTATGGTCTAAATCCAACATAAATAAAATACCGGAACTACATAGTTAATTATTGTGATTTATCTGAATGTAATTGTAGTTCTCCCAGATCCTTAAATATTCCCACTGTGATTCTTGCAATCAGAATAATGGTGCTCAAATAGGCCACTCGTAGGGTAGTAGGTACAAGTATTTTATCTCTTATAGATTGGTTTTAAAACTTTTAGATTAAAAAAATAATCAGCCAATCTTGGGGGTAGATTTACTAAGCTGCGGGTTTAAAAAAGTGGGGATGTTGCCTATAGCAACCAATCAGATTCTAGCTTTCATTTATTTAGTACCTTCTACAAAATGATAGCTAGAATCTGATTGGTTGCTATAGGCAACATCCCCACTTTTTCAAACCCGCAGCATAGTAAATCTAGCCCTTGGTGTATTTGATGCTAGTGTTCATTGTTACTCTGCTCTATCTACATTTTTATTAGAGATGGGGGCTCGGTTTCTTGAAAACCGAACCCACCCGAACTTTGGGGCTCCGAATACCGAGCTGAGTCGGCTCGGTACTCTCGCGCCTATTCGGATTCCAAAACGAGGCAAAATGTCATTGTGACTTCGTCGGATCTCGGATCTCACAAATTTTGGAATCTATAAATACCACCCTCCACCGAGATCTAGCGCCATTTGAGAGAGGGACAGAGAAGGAGTAGGACAGAGTATAGAGCAGTTTGGCAGGCAAAGTGATTGAAAAGAAAGAGGAGGGTGGTAGCAGTGTTAGAGAAAGCTCCATTGCTGAATTTCTCATTGCTGAAATCCTAATATACCAGTCATTGCACTCTTTTTTTCTGAATTTTCACTACAAACTGTAGGATCTGATATACACCCTTATAGAAGAGCTGTGTTTTTAATTGCTGAAATCCTAATATACCAGCCATTGCACTCGTTTTTTCTGAATTTGCACTACAAAGTCTAGGGTCTGATATACACCCTTATATAAGAGCTGCATTGCTCATTGCTGAAATCCTAATATACCAGTCATTGCACTCTTTTTTTCTGAATTTACACTACTAAGTGTAGGGTCTAATATACAGTTATACACCCAAATAGAAGAGCTGCATTGGTAATCTTGTCATTGTTGAAATAGTAATCTATAAGTCCTTGCAGGCGTTTTTTCTTAATTTGCACTACTAAGTGTAGGGACTAATATACACCCAAAGATGAGTGCTCCATTGCTAAGAGTCATTGATGAATAGGAAGACGAGCAGGCTTGTCTTCTGAATTTGCAGGCAAATTCAACAGTGTTATATTGAATAAACAGACACATAGGGGGAGAAGGAGAAGAGGGAGACAGAAAATTAATCATCTTCCTCTTCTTCAGGACTGTCAATGGTGTTATAGTCTCTTAGTAGGCTGTGAATCAGACTACGACAGTCCTGGATGGTCATCTTCTCCCTTTTCAAGATGAGGCGATTCCTGGCAAGCCAAATAGCGTCCTTAAAGCAGTTCATTAGGCTCCAGGCCTCCTGGATTGCCCCAATGATGTTGGTCCCAGGAAATAATCCATAAAATACCAAATGGTATGAAAGACAACTTCTGGGCACACTGTCCTTATGTTCATGTTCCAAGGCTTCCAACAGTGCCTGTGCAGTGGGGCAGTCCCAAAAAATACGCTGCGCTGTTTCCCTTCTGGTGATGCAGAAGGGGCAGTGGACAAATCGGCAAAGGTTCCGGGAGTGCATGAATGTCCTGAGATGCAGACATCCCTGGATAGCCATTCATGCAATATCTTTGTGACTAGTAGTCAGCCTCCTAGAGGCCACATTCTCCTACACGTGTTTTGTTGTGTTTGTAATCTGCTTTTTACATGAAAGGTACCTAACTAGATTATAATTTTGTGGGAATTGGGGCTGAGTCGAAGCTCACTGATGAACTGGCTTTTTGCTGGGAATTACATTAGCTCTTTTTAGTGCATTGTCTGGCACCCTGGATTGGTGTGTGACTAATAAAAGCACACATCCTGGGGGGATCAGTGCTCGTTGCCATGTATTAGCTGTAGAATTACCTCACTTATCCAAGAAACAGGTGGAGCGATCGTTGCCATGTATTAGCTATACCTATAGATTGTAAGCTTTCGAGCAGGGTTCTCTTACCTCACTGTCTGTATGTATTACCCAGTATTGTCTTATTAATGTTTGTTCCCAATTGTAAAGCGCTACGGAATTTGCTGGCACTATATAAATAAATGTTGATGATGATGTTGATGATTAGCTGTAGAACTACCTCACTTATCCAAGAAACAGGTGGAGCGATCAAACGAACCATAACTGGTTTCATGATCCAAGGACAATTCCATCTTGCACCAGTTTTCTTTTCTTCCACTGCTGTGTGCCAATGTGTCCTAGATGTGCTAGTAACTGCCGTGTGTTTGAATCATTGCTCTGTCGCTTACCATCCAGCCAGGTCGCTGCAGTATTGGTCCAAAAGTGTATGAAAATAATAATGTGACCTGTGAGGTGGTCAAAACTGACTACAAATTACTTGAAATTAGTGTTAGTGAGGTTAATAATAATGTAGGTACAAAATAATACAGAAATTATGTGATTTTACCCCAAAAAATGAAATTTAGTAAAAAATAGCTGAACAAAACCAAAACCAAAACCAAAACACGCAAGGGCGGTTTTGGCAATACCAAAATCCGAAGGTAATCCAGATCCAAAACCAAAACAAGAGGGTCAGTGAGCATCTCTTATTTTTATTCACATTCTAATTGTACTTCTTTATAAACAAGTAATATGTTATGTCCTTTTTTAAGGGTTTTTTTGCTGATCCACTTCTAAATAAAGTTTAAAAAACTCCCTTTAAAATAATAAATAATAATTAAAAGTCCTTGGATTACAAAGTGGTGGTTATTGGATTCACTGCTGTGTGTCCACACTGGAAGCAGCCAGACCCAGCCTGAGAAGAGACATGCAGGTCACATGATGACAGGCTTCAGCCCAATAGTTGATGACAAGCAACTTCAACAAGTTCCTGGCCTCCCATAATCGTGAAGTGCCTTCGTTTTGTAAACAATGGATGGACTAATCTGTGTTAGTGGAAGGAAAGTGAGCAGAGATAGCGGACAAACATACAGTCCCTACTCAGAGAGTGGCTTATAGTAAACCACATTATGTGACATTAGATACCCAATTAACATTGTTAGAAATGAATAAACATTATAAATAAAACATAAATAATTATGAATAAGAAAAGTTGTTGATAAACAAAATTATATACGTCAATATAAAATAATCTGCATACTAAAGATGAGTGATTCGGATTAATTGAAATCCGATGTTGGGGATCTGAGTATATATATATATATATATATATATATATATACATATATATATATATATATACTAGAGATGGGCGGGCTTGATTCCCCGAGAACCGAACCCACCCGAATTTTGCCTATCCGAGTACCGAGCCGAGCAGGCTCGGTACTCTCCCGCCCGCTCGGATTCTAAATCGAGGCCGAACGTCATTGTGACGTCGTCGGATCACGAGGCTCGGTTCTCGCGATATTTCAAAATTATAAATACCTGCCTCCACAGCAATCCATCGCCATTTGACAGAGGGAGAGAGCTGGGTGGTCACAGGCTGATTAGAGCAGGGACAGAGAATACAATTCTAATAACAATTCTGATTACAATTCTGATAACAATTGAAAGAGAAGAGAGGAGGATAGAGGAGCCTTTTATTTCAATATTTGGCACTACAAGTGCTTTGAGGTGTCCCCCATTCTTTTGCATTAATATTTCTGACTGTCAAAAGAACTATTTTTCAGCAGACTAAAAATATAATATTTAGCACTCCCAAGTGCTTTTGGGGTGTCCCCCTATCTTTTGCATTAATATTTCTGGCTGTCAAAAGTCATATTTGTCAGCAGTATCTAAAACAATTTGTAGCACTACAAGTGCTTTGGGCTCAGAATGGATTCAAAGCAGTCCACATATGAGCAGAATGAGCAACCAGGTTCTGTCACCAGTCCTGATGGTAGTGTTCCCAGTACGTCATCTGGGCAAGGCGATGTCAAACTACACAGTCTTTTGAAATCAGTAAAAAAAAACACACCCCCAAAAAATTTTTACTGTGTTGAAGCGTAAAAGAAGTGTAACTTAGGAAAAGTTAAGTGCCGTTAAAAAAAAAATTGCCAACATGCCATTCTACACACGCAATGGCAAAGAGAGAATGAGGCCTTCACCCTCTGGCAGATCCAAAAATGTTACCAAGCCTGCAAGTGGTGCACAACTACTGTTACGCGTCAAAGCCGAGCTGCAAGATAACAGTAAGGCATTAGAGGATAATGTTTGCTCTGAATCACAAATGACAGCAATCCCTGTGGAAAGTCCATCCAACAGTCGGATGTCTAATCGTGAGCATTCTGTTACTGTACCCATAAAGAGTGACACTTTCAGCAGTTCTGCTGATCTGTGCCTGAACAGCCCGAGTGTAGCCGGTGATACACAATTGAGGATGCCACTATGGAAATAGAAGAGGATGAGGGGGAGATTTGTGTAGGCGACGATGGCGCTAATGAGGATGTTGATGAGGATGAGGTTGTTTGTGTAAGTCTTGCACCAGTGGCTGCAGTTCTGGCACGTGACAAGAAAACGGCCATTTTCATGCCTGGGCATAAAACAAAAAAAATCCACTTCTTATGTGTGGAATTATTTCTACCCAAATCCAGACAACAATTGTATAGCCATTTGTAGTGTATGTCAAGCCACAGTCAGTCGAGGGAGGGACCTTAACCATCTTGGAACCTCGTCTGTGTTACGCCATTTGACGAGAGTTCATGGCAAAGTGTTGGGAAACGCTGAAAGTTCTTCCAAAAAAATTACAAGCACTCCATCATCAGCTAGGACCCTCCGGTCACCGACATCCCGACGGCTACAAAATACACCCACCACACCATCCTCATTAATATCCTCAGTAGCGCTCGGAGTTAGCCCTGCATCCCACTTATTAAGGCTGGATTACTCCTGCACTATTATTGATTCCTCTGAAGAAAGCATTAATCCCACTGCTGCTGCTGTTGCTGCTGCTGGGGGTGAATCCTCAGCCCAGAGGAAGGCCCAGAAAAAGAGCAGTCCTACATTTCAACAATTAACTGTGAAACAATCATTTGCTAGGGGAAGCAAATATGACAGCAGTCACCCAGTCGCCAAGCGAATCACAGACGCCATGGCTGCCATGTTAGTGTTAGATCTGCGTCCAATATCCACAATAAAAGCAGCTGGTTTTTCACAGTTAATTGAGGTTTTGTGTCCGTGTTACAGAATTCCATCGTGACACCATTTTTCCCGTAAAGCTATTCCACAACTATACCAAAAAGTGTATACAAATGTAGAGATTGCGCTGAAAAATGCCATTCTACCCACTGTCCACTTAACCACAGATATGTGGACAAGTGGAAGTGGTCAAACCAAAGACTATATGACTGTGACAGCCCACTAGGTTGGTCATTCACCTTCACCAGCAGGAACAGCAGCAGCATGTACACTACTACGTAACATTTGTCACAGGCAGGCCACTCTTTGTATCACCGGCTTCACTTAGAGGCATACAGCTAACAATTTATTATGCAAACTAAGAGATGTGATTGATACATGGCTTATACCACTTGGACTCTCCCCAGGATATGTCATTTCTGATAACGCCAACAATATAGTGCGAGCATTACAGCTGGGTGATTTCCAGCACATTCCCTGTTTTGTTCACACCATCAACTTGGTGGTGCAGAGTTTTCTACGAAATAACCGTGAGGTGCAGGAGATGCTTTTGGTGGCCCGTAAGATTTCAGGCCATTTCAGGCATTCGGCCACAGCATGTAGGAGATTGCAGCAGCTCCAAGAGCAGTTTAACTTGCCCTGCCACCAACTAAAGCAGGAGGTGGTAACTAGGTGGAATTCCACCTTGTACATGCTGCAGAGGATGGAGGAACAGCGCAAAGCCATCCAAGCGTATTGCACAAGCCATGACATTGGGAAAGGAGGGGGCATGTATTTCACTCTTGCACAGTGGGGAATGCTTTCAGTCCTGTGCAAGGTGCCGAAACCATTTGTAGTTGTGACGTGTGAAGTGAGTGCAGATTCTGCTAGTTTGAGCCAAGTCATTCCTTTAATTAGACTATTGGAAAAGCAGCTTGAGAAACTGAAGAAGGAGATAAAATCAAGCAATTCCGCAAAGTATGTTGGCCTTGTCGATAAAGTACTTCATTCGCTTCATAATGATCCTCGAGTTATTAAGATCTTGAACTCGGATCAGTACGTTTTGGCCACTGTGCTTGATCCAAGGTTTAAGACCTACATTGAGTCTTTGCTTCAAAATGAACGAGATGTGAACTTTTGCAAGGAGCTATTGCTCAGCAAGTTGGCCGCTGAACTGGGCCTCGGCTTGACGACAAGTCCTCCTTCACTTTCTCAAGCTGCTGCTGCTCGTAAAAAATTAAATTTCCCAAAAAGAAGCAGGGAAGATGCAGGGGGCAGACCAGAACAATTTAATATCTGGGCTGGTTTGAAGGATTTTTCAAAAAAATGTGTCACCTTGCCCATAACTCCATCCAATACGAGTATAAACATGCAAAGGATAGTGGAGGATTATTTTCAAGAAGTAATTGATATGGCAATGTCAGACAGTCCTTTTCCTTACTGGGAGGGAAAGCAGGCCATTTGGAAACCCATGTACAAACTTGCTTTGCAATACCTAAGCTGCCCACCCTCCAGTGTGTACTCTGAACGAGTGTTCAGCACAGCCGGGAACTTAGTCAGTGATCGCCGTAGAAGGTTACTTCCCAAAAATGTGGAGAAAATGATGTTTATAAAAATGAACTACATCTTCCACGAGGAAGGCCTTCACCATCAAAGACTTCCAGGCACTGACTGTTCTCTAATGGCGGATTCAAGCGGCGGTGAATTGATAGTCTGTGATGATGACGTACACACTGATGAGGGTGAGGATGAAGCTCCAGATGATGACGATAACATCTTTTTAAAACTTTCTATTTAAGTCTAGGGTACAATCTACCCCGAAAGAGTAAAGGGACTTGGGGCATTTCCATATCACGTACCGTCTTGAAAGGCAATTTCTCATTATGGGTAGGGTGTCATACACAGACTGACCCCAAAATGCCTTTGTCCATTTCAATTAATATTGTACAGTCTATAACGGCTGAATTTTTTTGTATTTTCAGAAAGTGGAGTGGGGTCTAGAGAGACAGAAACCAAACTGCCTTTGTCCATTTCTTTACATATTTAACTATAAGTGTAGGGTGTAATATACTTTGAAAATATATATTTTAAATAAATGTACAATTAGGGAATAAATAATAATTAAAATCACAAATACTTTTATGAGGTTGAATATTAGACTCACGAGACCGGATGGACCTCCTATGCAACCCTGTCATGGTGCTGTGGACAGACGGGCATACCTTGCCACCGTTCCCTTTCTGTATCCCAAATGCGCCCCCTCTAAATGCTATAGGAGGGGCTCTGCTGCAACCACTAGGCTCTTCAACAGCACCTAGAACTGATTCCTTCTGGGTAACTCTTGCTGCTAGTGCACCCTCCTTGCTGGGCACCTAGGCTAGTACCCTTGACTTCTTCCTTCAGATCAGGGTTGCTGTGAATGATTCATCCTGCCCTCTCACAATGGGAAGAGCTGCAGGGTAGCAAGCAGAGTGTTGGTACTAGATTCTGGGACCCAACCTCAGAACATCTGGATAACAGGTTAGAGTGGTGTAATCAGTAGGTTACAGGACCTACAATAGATAAGTGTTAGGCTGCTGGCCCTGATCCCCAACCCACAGAATCAGATGAGGAGGTCTTCGCCTATAGCAGCCGCCTTTCCCTTAGAGCTTGACGTGCTTGCCGGTACTCGGATGCCCCCAGGACTTAGCTCCAAGAGTAGTGTGGGTTGGAAATACAGGACCACAGCGGCGGGCCAGGAGACTGGTAGAAGGCAGCGGGTAGTCAATATGATAGCCAAGGTCAAGGGTCACAGGCAAGCAGGGTAATCGATAAACACGTCAGAGGTCGGGGTCACAGGCACGGTAGCGAGGTCCAAGGTACAGGCAAGAAGGGTCAGGGTCACGAGCAAAACAGGCAGAGTCCAATAATCCAAGCAGGGGTCAAACACGGGGAATCAAACAGAGTATCCACAGTAGAGGACAAGTGAACAGGAGCAGGTCAGCAGGACTGGGACAGATACGCTATAACCGGCAGTGAGGCTCAGATCTCACTGCCTTAAATAGTACTAAGAGCCAACCAGGACAGAGGAGGACAGGGCTGACAATCAGCCTCAGGAGGCAGCTAATTAATTGCTAGCTAGAACTAGCATAGGTAATAACATAAACCAGGAAGCATGTATAAAAATATAAATGAACCAGTTTAAATCATTTGAGAGCTCCCCCTGGTGTTGGAGGATGTCCCTACACCCTCCTACATCTATGCCACATGGATAATAACAGAGCATAGAAACTAAAGCACGTGCCCGGCTGCTAATTCACTCCAGCGTACAGCCGCGGCTCGTGACAGTAAGTAGGTGTAAAAGCAGGATCTTGAAGCAGTGATGTTTATTTGCTCATGGTGTCCTCACAAGGACCATTACGCACTAGTTATCAGTACTACTGATCATCCAGAAGTACAGATGGACAAATACATTATAGGTTATATAGGGCTATTTTAATACACTTTAACAGCCTTAGCCTGGTAGGAGGTATTCCAGTCTCCTGCTTCTTTAACCAATCCATGCTGATTTATGCAGCCTGCACGCTAATCAGCCTGGAGGGGTTTTACACATTTAAAATGGTTGCTAGTGGCAGGGGGGGGAGTACTTCACCCCTGTCCATGAGCTGCCAAGGAAAGGAGGGCTCAGCCTCCTCTCCTTCCCTGGTGCCATGATGTCTAGGTCTTGAGATTTATCTTTATATCTCCAGCCCAGTATCTAAAAATACTTCCAGGGACCTTGCTTCAAGTTCTGGCTCTATTCCCTTCTTGACCTCTCTGCTGCCTTAGATACCATTGACCATGCACTCCTTTTGCAAACTCTCAAATCTATAGGCCTATGTAACACTATCCTCTCCTGGTTTTCCTCTTACCTTACCAACCGCTCCTTCTCAGTCTCTACTCCTGATTCTACATCACCCCCTCTTCCCCTACCTGTTGGCGTTCCTCAAGGCTCCGTTCTTGGCCCCTTGCTTTTCTCCCTCTACACCTCCTCCCTTGGTGTCCTCATCCGCTCCTTTGGCCTCCAGTACCACCTCTATGCTGTTGATACCCAAATTTATCTTTCATCCCCTGACCTCTCCCCTTTCCTTCTGTCTCGTGTCTCCTCCTGTCTCTCGGCCATCTCATCTTGGATGTCCTTAAACTCAATATTTCCAAGACCGAGCTAATAGTCTTCCCCCTTCCAGGACTCTCCCACTTCCCCTCCTCTCTATTTCTGTTAATAACACTAACCTCATTTCTGTCCCCCAAGTCCGATGCCTTGGGGTCATCCTTGATTCCTCCCTCTCATTCAAGCCTCACATTCTGTCCCTCTCAAAATCCTGCTTCTTCCACCTTCGGAATATATCTAAGATACCTCCCTTTCTCTCCACGGAAGCTACGAAAACCCTTGTTCACTCGCTTGTTATCTCTCGCCTTGACTACTGTAACCTCCTCCTCTCTGGCCTACCTGATTCTCGCCTTGACCCTCTTAAGTCTATCCTCAATGTTGCTGCCCGCTTCATTTTTCTCTCCCGCTGCTCTGTCTCTGCAGTCTCCCTCCAACAGTCACTACATATATATACACTATATATATATATATATATATATATATGTGTATATATATATATATATATATATATATATATATATAATGTGTGTGTGTGTAATAAAAATAAGTGATTCTATATTGTCGAAGTCAGTAAATTGGATAAAGTCATTTCAATTAAAGTCTAGCAAACTTGGTTGTCTTTGTTTGAAAAGATGCGTACGGTACGCATCGACGTACAAGGGCACGCTACGGCGTGAAAGGGCGTACGCCTCCACTACACGTGGCAGCAACAGTAATTGGTCTTTTACCATACATTCGCACAAACACGCATACTTATAAAATAGTACACATTAATGGTAGTTGCAACACATAGTCAGTTATGTCGAAATATAGTAGTATTTATATGTTATATCAGAGTTACATGCATATTAGTGAAATACACGGAACGGGTTAAAGGAATAACATCATGAGTGGTATCATAATGAACCTTGTTACATATCCTACTGTTTGGTTCACTCTGCGAGGGAATCGCAGAGTGCATACGCAAGTTATGAATGATAGGGGATTATGAACTACTTAAGACTAAGGAATCCTGGCGGGAAGAGCAGAGCATACCCCCTGCAGAGATGACCCCCTCCTTTGGATTCCTTAGGATGAACCAGCCAATGATTGACGACCCCTTGAACATTCCTGAGACCCAGACCAATAGATGCAAGCCATACCATCTTCATTGTATTACTGTATTTGATTGTGTATATAAGCAGCAGCTTGTGATCCAGAGTGCAGACATCTTGTCCCCAGACTTCAGGATTGAATGACTGCACTGGATCCAGAGCGCCTGCGATAAGTAACGGCTGTATTTACTATTACTTCGCTTGAGCATATTTTTCCACTTATTGCGAATAAATCTTTGTGCTTTGGAAACACAAATCGAGGTTCGACAATCGTTATTGGTTAGCGACAATACGCACATAACAATTGGGGGCTCGTGAGCTTTGGAGGTTTCGTTGCCGATGATACGCAAAACCAACGGATTTCGGTTCCTCAACAAAGGGTGGAGACGCGTCATAAACGGGTAAGAACGCATGGTGTTCAAAACCTGAATTTTACTCTGTGTTGCGAAACCGAATGTCCGTTTTGCATTATCTAGGGCACGCTAACTAGAACCTAGGGACAAAAGAGAAAACTGTTTCTTTTTTCTGTCATTGTGCGTTTTAACTGTATTGCATTGTTTAGCGTATGTGTACTTCCTGCTGTGCGTACGCGAACTTCCGGTAAACTTGCCACGTGGTTAAACAATCGTTTTGATAGTTATTATACATGCATAGTATAATTACTTGTGAAAGCCTCTGAGACATTATTACTATTGTTGGGAACTTTTGATTTTCTGCGCAGAAAAGGTGTATAGTGTGTGATGTTGTAACGTAGATACACTGTTTTATTGTTGAGGTGCTCAGTTGCTGTCTGACGAGGCGGATTGCCCAACTGAAGGACGGTATACAGGGCAGGTATACCGAATGCGAAAACTGGGTTTTCGCAAAGCGCTACCAATAGATCGCAAGGTTTGCTAATAATTAGTATTGGTAGGCAGTGCGATCCGGTCGCACCGTTAGTGCGAATTGGTGAAGCAGCTAGGAGGAATTATACTGGAAAGGCAGGTTGATTGTATCGACTGTGCGCTCCCAGCGATAATAAACTCAGCAGATTTTTGTGGTTGAGCCAGGGTATCGAGGAGCTGATAGCCCTTGGGGCCCACAGTGATATTTCTGTATTAGGGACCCTCGCCAGGGGCGAGAAAAGCGAGTGAGCGCGGCTAAAGGAAATACGTTCACCGAGCATTATAGATCTCTAGCGGTGAGTATAGCAACAGAGTTGAAATTATTAGGTGGAAAGAACAGGGCATTGCAGTGTGTCTGTATTTCACATTTGGCCGGAAGGAACAGAGCATTGCGGTGTGTCTGTGTTCCGGGTAGAAGGTATATTGTTCAACATGGGTGCTAAGCATACGCTAGAGATGGTCAGTGTACTGCCTAAGGAAGGCCCTATTGGTTCAGCGAGGTTTCTCATGTGTAAGAAATATGGTGCATATGCAACTGTGTATTGTGACACGTGGGTCGGGATGACCAAAGCTTGTGATAGGCCTTTCCCAACAATAGGGAGTTTTAATGCAGAGGTACTAAATACTGTAAAAGATAAAATATGGTTGATCAAGTCAACAAAAAAGAGAAATAGACATAATGATTGTTTAAAATTGTGGCAAATGGAAGGTAACACGTGGCAGAGCAGCGAATGCAAATCGGAAATAGGCGTGGCGAAAAGCGCGCGCGAGGTGGATGTAACCATTGAGAAGCGTGGCGAACTCAGCGCAAGCGCGCCCCCGCCACCTTATGTGGCGGGAGGGGTAAGTACAGCCGTTGTTAAAACTGAAAATAGAAAAATTACTAAGTTGTACCCTGTTTTAAATCAGTTTCAATCAAGTGTATCTGAAAATGAAGATGAACCCACTGTGATTTCGGCCATTGCCCATGCTGTTAATGTACTAGAGGCTCAGCGCAAGTATGAGAAAATGGCTGAGATAGGTGAGAGTAGCGTGATCACTAGGAGTGAAAGTGTTCTAAATCTAGGGCCTGTAAATCCTGTAGCGTCCCCTGAAGTTAGTGTACCAGAGGGTGTGGTACCGGTCCGCACAATATCGGTTCCCAATGAGAAACCAGATAAGGATGGTGTAGTTCCTTTAAGAAATGTTACAATGCATTGTCCCTGGACTAGATCAGAATTACGTTCCATTATGACTGAATTCCCGGACCCTAGAAAGGAGTTAGCTAAATGTCAGAAATTTGTTAAAGACTTAGGGAATGCTCACGAACCAACCAGTAAGGATTGGCGGGTAGTGTTGAGGGCGTGTCTTCCTCCCAATACTAACATACAAAAATTTATTGGAGATTGTTTGTTGGAGGAAGATGACACCTTGACTGATGAGCTTAACCAACGGAATATAGAACAAATTGTCAAACACTTAGCCATCTGTTTTCCAGTAGTGGTAAATTGGAGTAAGATTTTCACCATTAAACAAAAGGATAGTGAAACTGCCTCAGATTACTTTGCTAGAGCTATAACAGCGATCGCACGATTTACTGGGATATCCAACATAAGTGAGGACCCACATCACAGAGAGGTAGCTGTAGGGGTACTGATGGATGGCCTTAGGGAAAATTTAAAGACGAGAGTACAAACCACATTACCTAATTGGAGAGGCATCACGGTAGACTTCCTTAGGGAGTCTGCTGTGGAGCATGACAAGAACCTTTTTAGAAAAAGGGAAGAGAAAAGTGATAAGTTAATGACGGTAAGTATACAGGCTCTAGAAGGGGTGCACACTCGACCACCAGCATACAACCCATATAACAGGAAACCTAAAGTGATCAGGTGTTTCAACTGTAACGAGGAAGGACATTACAGGAGAGATTGTAATAAAGAAAGACTCAATACACATAGGGGTGGGTCACATAGATATCCTCCAAGAAAGGATTCACATAGACTAGAAGACTCACATCTACCCGCGCATATTACGGCAGCAAATGCTGCGCGGGAAATCAATAGTCAGCGCTAGGGGTCAGGTCATACCTGTAGTCTACAGCCAGTGAGGTTAACTGAGAGTCAGAGTGAAGAACCAACAATGATAGTTGACATAGCTGGCAGGAAACAAACTTTTCTTGTAGATACAGGGGCGGCCCGATCTGTGATAACCTCTCCTTTCAATCTACAGGTGACCAGCAAAACAATTCCAGCTATGGGGGTGACGGGAAAAGTGTTACATTATCCTCTAACTAAACCCGCCAAAGTTACTATCGGGCCTCTGCATACTAAGCATTCGTTTCTCTTGGCTGCAGCGACTCCTACTAACTTGCTAGGGAGAGACTTGTTATGTAAAATGGGATGTGTCATATACTGTACCTCAGATGGTGTGTTCCTAGATATACCCGAGAAGGTTGCACATGAGTTACAGGACATATTGGACACTCCTCAAAGGTTAATGTTACACTCTCCTGTTATAGAACAAAGTCCATCTCAAGTAAAGGGGATGTTGCTGGAAATACCAGGTTCCCTATGGACCAGAGATGGACAGGACACTGGACTGATGGCAAACGTAGCCCCTGTCATGGTCAATCTAAAAAGTGGTAGGATAGCTCCAAAAATCCCACAGTATCCATTAAAACCGGAGGTGGAACTAGGGGTATATCCTGTTATTGAGAGGCTGTTACAACAAGGGATTTTAATTCGTACAGCCAGTACAGCAAATAGTCCCATTTTCCCTGTGAAGAAGAGTGGGGGGAGGGGCTATAGATTAGTCCAGGACTTAAGGGGAATTAACAAAGTTGTTGAGAGCCAATTCCCCGTAGTGCCGAATCCAGCTGTCATCCTCATGCAGATTCCACCGTCTGCCAGTCATTTTACTGTCATTGATCTATGTTCTGCTTTCTTCTCAGTCCCTCTTCACCCTGACTGCCAATACCTTTTTGCATTCTCCTACAAGGGAGTGCAATACACATGGACCAGACTACCCCAGGGGTTCATTGACAGCCCCAGTATTTTCTCCCAAGCCTTACATGACTGTTTGCAATCCTTTCAACCCCACAATGGGTCTGTTCTAATTCAATATGTGGACGATTTGTTGTTGTGCTCTGATTCTTTTATGTCATGTTTACATGATACTAAATTGTTGTTGCTTCATCTTTCACAAACAGGGCACAAGGTGGCAAAGGATAAATTACAGCCATGTCAGACTAAGGTCAAATACTTAGGACACTGCCTCACTAAGGGGCTAAGACACCTGACAACCGACAGAATTGAGGCCATACAACACATGACCCTGCCACAGAGCCAGAAGCAGATTCGTACTTTCTTGGGGATGTGTGGATACTGTAGGTCATGGATCCCAGGTTTTTCTATTCTGGCATTACCATTGCAGGAGCTAGTCTCTTCCTCAAAACCAGAACGTGTCGTACACACAGAAGAGTCAGAGCAAGCGTTCTTTAACCTTAAAGATAGTCTGACAAGAGCACCTGCATTGGGAATACCTGATTATGAAAAGCCTTTTGAGCTATTTTGTACAGAAGCTGATGGCTGTGCAGCAGGTGTCCTCGCACAGAAACATGGTGATGCTAGCAGACCGGTAGCATACTACAGTGCACAATTAGACAATGTGGCAAGGTCACTCCCAACATGTCTCAGAAGTGTAGCAGCAACGTCCCTTCTAGTAAGTAAGAGCGAGGATGTAGTATTAGGACATAATTCAACCATCTATACACCCCATGCTGTATCAGCTCTGTTAAATTCAGCCCAAACCAGACATGTTTCTTCAGCTAGATTCACAAAGTGGGAACTAGCCCTGATGGCACCCTCAAACATCACCATCAAACGATGTAGCACCCTAAATCCAGCTACATACCTTCCGTATGTGTCTCAAGAGACACAAAGGGTGGGAGGTGAGGAGACCCTGGTTGATGATGAGTTAGGCAAGAATACTGACACGCATGACTGTATGGAACACCTGAATCAGACCTTTACTGCAAGGCCCGACATACGTGACACCCCCTTAGAAAATGTAGATTTTACGTTTTATACAGACGGAAGCTGCCATAGACAGACAGAGACAGGAGAGCTATGTACTGGTTACGCTGTTGTAGACGATCAGGATGTGGTAGAAGCTGAACCCCTTGGTCCACCTCACTCAGCCCAGGTGGCGGAACTAGTAGCACTAAAGAGAGCGTGTGAACTGGCAGAGGGTAAATCAGCCAATATATATACTGACTCTAGGTACGCCTTCGGGGTAGTGCACGATTTTGGGGCCCTTTGGCGTCTTAGAAACTTTACGACAGCAGCAGGTACACCAGTGGCACACTCACAACACATAAAAGGACTTCTGACAGCGATACAGTTACCCAGAACAGTAGCCATCATAAAGTGCAAAGCCCATACCTATGAAGAAGACCCAGTGTCATTGGCCAACAACAGGGCAGACGAAGCTGCTAAATGGGCAGCAGGGCAACCTATGACTGTATCGACCGAGACTATGATGGTTTTTCAGACATTAGACATGCAGAAATTAATTGAAATGCAAGATTTGTGTTCCCTGCAGGAAAAGGCGGTCTGGAAGGCGAAGGGATGTGGTCAAGAGTCCTCAGGACTCTGGAGGGATGGACAAGGTAAGCCTGTAGCTCCCCGAACATACTATCCAAGCCTGGCTGAAGCAGCACACGGCCTGACTCACCTGGGTAAAGAAGGTATGCGCAAACTGGTGAGAGCATACTGGTGTGCTCCCGGATTTTCCTCTCAGGCTGGTAAGAAAGCAATGTCATGTCTTATTTGTTTGAGGAAAAATGTTGGGAAAACTATTCCAACTGAGCCATCCCACATCCCTCCTACAGACGAACCTTTTCAGGTAATACAAATTGACTATATCCAATTACCACCGTGCAGGAATCTAAAGTATGTGTTAGTGTGTATTGATGTGTTTTCCGGTTGGGTAGAAGCATATCCGGCAGCCACTAATACTGCTGTGTTCACTGCAAAGAAAATCGTACAAGACTTTGTGTGTAGGTTCGGTATCCCTAGAATCATTGAAAGTGATAGGGGTACCCATTTTACTGGTGATGTCTTCCAAAATATGTGTAAACTCATGGGAATCAGTAGCAGACTTCACACCCCTTACCGACCACAAGCCAGTGGTAAGGTGGAGAGAGTAAACGGTACTATCAAGAACAAACTAGGTAAGATAATGGCTGAAACTGGGTTGGCATGGCCTGAGGCTTTGCCGTTGGTCCTCCACAGCATTCGAACCACTTCTATACCTCCTCTTAATCTGTCCCCCTTTGAGATACTGTTCGGACGACAACCTCATTTGATCGTGAGTCCACAAGACGACTTAAAGTGTAATAATGAAGTGACTGTACAATATCTTATAAGAATGAGTAGACAGCTGAAACAACAACAACAAAAACTAAAAATGCTGTCACCTGGTATGCCAGAAACGAACTGTCATGATGTTGAACCTGGAGACTATGTTATGATCCGCAATTTCTTACGTTCAGGTTGTTTAACAGACCGTTGGGAAGGCCCGTACCAAGTGCTGCTGACCAGTACTACATCATTGAAGGTTGCAGAGAGAGACACTTGGGTCCATTCCACCCACTGCAGGAGAGTCCATAATCCGGAGAAAGTGCAAGACAAGACTCAGACCGACGACATAGAACTGTCACTTGTGAGCCTGTTCCGGGAGACCTAAAGCCTGCAGTTGAGACACCTGAACCAGAGACGTTGCCTCAGAACTATCTTTCCAGCGATGGAGTGGCGGTTTTTGTTTTTCTTTTGTTCCAGGATTTTCCTTGTTTTTACTTTTTCTAGGACATTCTATTTTTGTGAAGGAGAATGGAGGACGAAGGAGAGTTCTGGGAGTGATACGGATGAAATGGAGGCCGAAGAAAAGTTAATAGGATATCCTGAGCAGCCCATTATCAAACTTGGTCCAGGGGTTATGAAAAGGTCTGCTAGCTCAGGAACTCGGAGGCAGTGTGAGGGGCTATTGTCTGATGAGTATTGTATCTGCAAGTTCTGCAACTCCCTAGTTGAAGAGAGATGCATCCAACGATGCCAGTCCCCCAGTACTCTGAATATAGGCGGGCATCCTTTGGAGGATTATCACTCCCTGGTCGGTAAGGTACTAAACCAAACCGAGTGTTGGGTGTGCTCTCATGTGCCTCAAGGGCAGCATAACATAGGACTAGTGCCATTCCCTTTAAACATATCCGAAGTACTCGAATTAAGGGGTGGGAGGCCCATAGAAGGGAGGTACAATAACACTAGGTCCCCTAGTCTGACGCTTCGACAATACTCCATAGGCAGATCTTTGCTGTGCCTAAACATATCCCATGCAAAGCGCCTGGAGAATTGGGAGGCTGACCTATCAGATCAGACAATGGCTCGCCACACTCATTTTAGAGAGAGACTCACAAGGTCACTACTAGGCAGGAATGTTGATGGAAGTCACAAGTTAGGGCGTATAACCAAACATAAGAAGGTATCCATTGGAAAAGTCTCTACAGATAAATGTGAAAATGTCATTAATGCCGACACATGTCTAGAGCAGATGGAGACACTAGGCATGGGTAGTTTTATCAAAACTCTGTGTGACATAATTCATGGGCATACCGTCCCTTATGTTCTCCCTGAGGATGTGTATTTTGTTTGTGGAAGAAAAGCTTATTCCTGGGTGACTCCGAGTTCCAAGGGCTTGTGTTTCTTAGCTAAACTGGTTCCTGAAATCATGACTATTACTCATGAAGAAATGGTAGATATTCACAAGACTACATCACCACCATACATACACACACAGTATGAACACCGTGGCAAGAGAAATATGATTCCTGGTGAGGAACCCATAGCTACAAAATTGATTAGTGAAACTGCTGGTTTCCAAGTTATGGTTGCTCTAGATCTCACCAGGACCTCTCGGGGAACATTAAACTTCAAATATATCCAAGACCTAGCTAAATTAATAGATAATATCACCGAGATGTATGATGACACTTTCAGGTATACTGGAAGGGAGCTACAAGCGTACAAGAAGGAGTTGGTGCAACATAGACTGGTACTAAATTATCTCACCTCTATTACTGGTGGGTACTGTGTGACACTGGCCACCCAGTTCGGTGTCAAATGTTGCACGTACATTACTAATAATACGGAAGACCCTAAAGAGGTTATAGACCGGAAGATGGATGAAATTTTGCAGCTGAAATGGGAATTTCGAAAGAGCCATAATTCTTCGTTATATGAGGTCGGGGAAAAGGTGGCGGGTTGGTTCTCATGGTTGAACCCAGCAAAATGGTTCTCCGGTCTGGGGGAGTGGGTACAGGAAATGATTGCGAGTGTAGGTAAGCTCCTTCTCCTTATACTGGGTGTCATCTTAGCAATTGGTTTAGTTGTCAAATGGGTTCCTACTGTGTTGAAGTGTGGAAAACGGTCTCATGGGAGTAACACTGAGAAAGAGACTGAAAGGGTGTTACCAGATACCGAGATCATGGTCTGTGGAGAAGTATTGTACAATCCTGAACTTGAAACGGTGATTGGGTGATAGTTTATTACACTATCAAAGGGTGGAACTGTCGAAGTCAGTAAATTGGATAAAGTCATTTCAATTAAAGTCTAGCAAACTTGGTTGTCTTTGTTTGAAAAGATGCGTACGGTACGCATCGACGTACAAGGGCACGCTACGGCGTGAAAGGGCGTACGCCTCCACTACACGTGGCAGCAACAGTAATTGGTCTTTTACCATACATTCGCACAAACACGCATACTTATAAAATAGTACACATTAATGGTAGTTGCAACACATAGTCAGTTATGTCGAAATATAGTAGTATTTATATGTTATATCAGAGTTACATGCATATTAGTGAAATACACGGAACGGGTTAAAGGAATAACATCATGAGTGGTATCATAATGAACCTTGTTACATATCCTACTGTTTGGTTCACTCTGCGAGGGAATCGCAGAGTGCATACGCAAGTTATGAATGATAGGGGATTATGAACTACTTAAGACTAAGGAATCCTGGCGGGAAGAGCAGAGCATACCCCCTGCAGAGATGACCCCCTCCTTTGGATTCCTTAGGATGAACCAGCCAATGATTGACGACCCCTTGAACATTCCTGAGACCCGGACCAATAGATGCAAGCCATACCATCTTCTTGTATTACTGTATTTGATTGTGTATATAAGCAGCAGCTTGTGATCCAGAGTGCAGACATCTTGTCCCCAGACTTCAGGATTGAATGACTGCACTGGATCCAGAGCGCCTGCGATAAGTAACGGCTGTATTTACTATTACTTCGCTTGAGCATATTTTTCCACTTATTGCGAATAAATCTTTGTGCTTTGGAAACACAAATCGAGGTTCGACAATCGTTATTGGTTAGCGACAATACGCACATAACAATATATATGTAAAAAAAAATGATTATCTATATAATAAATATAATCACTTTTTTTACACACATATATATATATATATATAATCACTTATTTTATTTACACACACACACACACATATATATATATATATATATATATATATATATATATGTATATATATATATATATATATATATCTCACTTTTTTTAAAATATATATATATATATATATCTATCACTTGTTTTAATATATATATATATATATATATATATATATGGGCCCCCTTAACTTACCTTTCAATCGCCGATCCCCTTCTCTTCTTCTTTCTTTAGTCCTCTGTGCTGCGCTCCTCCGTGCTGTGCTCGCAGTGGATGTCGGGCATGATGATCATCATGCCCAACATTCACTGCGAGCACAGCATGGAAGAGGGGACCAGGGAGGGAGCTGGATCGTCACCTGACCGAACAGTCAGGTGACCGCAAAAGGTTTTTATTTTTTATCATTTTATTTTTTACAGGAGTCCCATCTTGGACTTGGGCCCTCTTTCCCTCTGGGCCCCCGGGCACCTGCCCATTGTGCCCAGTCGGAAAGACGGCCCTGCCCTCCGCTCTGCCTGTGACCGCCGCCTCAATACTTCACTGATCACCTCATCTCACTCTCGTCTTCAGGACTTTGCCCAGCCTGCTCCCCTGCTGTGGAACGATCTTCTACGTTCCATCAGGTTAGCATCTACTCTCAAAGGCTTCAAGCGTGCCCTTAAGACTCATTTCTTTATTCAAGTCTATCAGTCCTCCTCCTAACTTCCTTGTCCTGGCTCTCTCCCCCAGTTAGTACCACTCTATTTGTGTCTCCCCTTTCCCTTTAGGATGTAAGCTCTCATAAGCAGGGCCCTCTTTCCTTGTGTGCTCCTTCTACTATTCAATCACCCTCTGTACCTCTTGGCCTGCTTCGCTAACTCTGTTTTATTAAGCTTTGGCCTTCTTCTCGCTGATTTCTACCATCCCTTTCACTATCTGTCCCAGAAATAATTTGATTTGCTTTACCCTGTCACCTGTGTTTGTATATATTTTTGTTTCATGTTGTGTCTTGGTTCTCTGTTTTCTGTATATGTAATGTACGGTGCTGCGGACCCTTTGTGGCACCTTATAAGTCAAAGATAATAATAATAATAATAATTCCCTGCCCACAAATAGTACCAGAGGGAAGGCAGCCTGATCCCGGGGCAGTAGTCCCCAGCTGTCGCTACTTGGAGCTCTCTGAGCTCTAATTTCACTTTTAGCATGTTGGGTTTACCAGCATGTCATGCGTCCCCTGGATTCATTCGAATCCAGGAGCGCTGCTGCAAATTCCCTCTGGCAGACATAAAGCTGCAGTTGCCGTCAGAGTTGTACTCAGGGAGCTCCTGCAGCACCCCACTGGAGCACCAGGAATTGGGGGACCCTCTGCACCATATTGCTGCAGATTCATGGACAGGGACAGGAGCAAAGGCAGAATCCACTGAGGGAGCCCCAGATCCCCACCACACTACCAGGGAGCAGAAAGGAACATTTAGCTTTTATTAAATATATATATAAATTTACATTTTGCATATATTCTACACTCCCAATGCCTCTCGTTGGGAATTAACCTGTGTAGCACTGCATACCGGTTACTTACCGGTACCGCAGTGCTCATACATTAATAATACTCATTCATTAATTTAAACACACATCTTTTCTAGGCACCAGGGTTAAACCCATTTACTGCAGTGCCGGGAATCACTCTTCTAGCACTGCAGCGCACTTTCAAAATACTATTTATTTTTATTAAACACATTTTTAAACAATAACTTTAGCTATGCGCCCCCTAGCCGCGGTGATTTAACTCTCCTGGCAAAGGGTATTAACCTTTCTTGTGCGGAAGCCAGACCTGGACCCGGCCACAACTCACTATATATGTATTAAGAAATTTTAATGTAATAATATCTATGTAATTTTGACATTATGCTGACTATTTCTAATAGACTACAAAATTCCCTTCATAAACTAATCCTAACTAACTATAAAATATCACTATTTCTAACACTTATATATAGATCATATCACACTAAATTACTTTATAATAGCCTGAAAGTAATACTAAATTACACTCATTACTTAGAATAAATGTTAGCTAATTAATTGTATTTCACACTAAAAACTTTACAGTTCACAGTATTCATCCATAAACTTATAATACCATTGGTAGCTAATTCTTAGTTATATGTACATTTGATTTTCTCCATTTTCTCAAGATATGTATTTGTATTCTGTTTCACTAACAATGTAGATGATATAATCAATTGATAATATCATTCAGTCTCTGAAATAAGTATTTCTAATATATTGAAAGGACCTATAACACAGTCTCTGAACTAAACATTTATACTCATGCAGATGATATCTTGAATGGATTTATATAATAGTCTATGGAATAAATATTTATACTGATGTAGGTGTTAAATCTATATCTCCATTTCACTTCAGGTTTATGTAATATAAGGATATGATAGTTTCTCAGGTTTACTCACAAGAACCAGGGTTTGTTTATACCAATACCGCTTTTCTCACTGTTTCTTTTTCCAGAGGGTTGTTTTGTTCAAAATGATGTTTCTCCTCACAGACGTTTTGACTTCAAGGATAATTCTTTTTACATACTGTATATTTACATACTGTAAAAAGTATCTATCATCAGATGCTTTTTCTCATAAATGCTGGTATCCACAAATACAGTCTTTTACATACACATCTCTTAATAGATCAATCTCATTAAAATATATCTGTTTTCTCACACATCTGTCTCAATTAGTTTTCTCCTCCTCACACATAGGTCTGTATCCTCTCTCTCACACCCAGTTGTCCAGTAAAACAAGAGAAAAAATAACCCTGCGCTCGGTATATCCCATATTATAAATGGTACCAGATGTGTAGCAATAAGCCCACAATGGATATATCCCATATTATATATGGTACCAGCTACATGGCAATATAAATGGCCAGATATGTATACAAAACAAAAAGACAGTTGTTGTCACTGCTTATCTTTAACACTGCATATCTGTGTGTATCTAGCAAAATGAAAACGAGGTATTAATTCATATTTTTATCAAAACATTTAAGCCTGCGTCTCAATATCAAGGGCACCTCATTATATGCAGGTCCTACACTGACCTATGCTTTAAGCACCATTAAAATGCAGTTAAATCATATGCACTCACCTCCCAGGGATAGGGGCTTACATATACCAAGGGCTGGCTGGCTTTACTGGTCTTTTTGTCCAGTAAAATCATTATTCCTCCTCTCTCCACTGTAACTGACACACTCCCATGTCAGTTCTGGTGAGATTGCGCAGTATCTTTCGGGCCACCGGGCACTCTGGGATATGTATTTATTTCTAATCTCTGCTTGGCGGCAGATGTTACATAAACAAATTGTATATTTTTTTAACATTAAGGGGTATATTCAATTAGATGTGATATTCCTCCAAGTTTGCATGTTCTCCCTCTGTCCATATGCACTTCGTCCAGGTGCGCCCATTTCTTCCTACAGTCCAAAAGCATACTGGTAGATTAAAGCAGCAATGCTATGAAAAAATGAGGTATGTTTTTTTTAACAAATCACTTTGGTAGGCTTAACAAGAATGTCTGTATATTTCCTTGGCACTTTTTTTCTTCAGGCTGCTATTAATGATTTATAATCTTTCATAGTGTCATAGTCTACCATGGCAATCACAGTTACATGGCACATGTTGTAGTGTAACCAAAAAAACAAATAACAGCGCTGGAAACTGAATACACTAAACACCCACTAATAAATCCGTGAGGTATACCTACAATGAATTTTTATTTAATTATTTGTATATAACAACATTTAAAAATATCATAAGAACAATAAAAATGAACGATGAATACACTTGATAGATAATCACTGGCCAGACAGAATGAAAATACTAACTGCAGCACACAGAAGAAATACACAGTCCATGGAACTTCAATGAAGCTGAATGAACATCAGATGATATAAATCGTGGAACTGGTGATGTGGTAACCATATGTCCAGAAATTCTCATTGTGCTGTTTAGAATGGATCTCCAATAGCTCAGCCGAGAACAACGTAAAAATATCAAAGTATATGATACAGTGTGGCCACACTGAAACTCACCGGTACGGTCTAACCAACCAGATTCGGAATAATAAATTCCCCTTAAATGAAGTGCTGATATCCGATTCAATTTTATCCATAGTTCCCCAGATCTATGGACTGAGGGACTCGGGCACATGTATCACCTTGGTTCTCTCTGACTTGGTCCCAAGGTCTTTTCTACTCTCTAAGCAAAGAATCCACATCTCTACTATTGGTAGGGACATAAAAAACATACCTATGGTGGGATTTGGCTAGATTGTAAACACGGTAGGGGCCATGTGGAAATAGGGCACATGAAAGGACTCCCTGTGGATGAGGTGTTCAGGAACAATTTAGTCATGGGTTAATAAGCCACTTTGCGAACACCATGACTCACAGACAGACTAGCACCGGAAGTCTTGGATGTGTCACCAACCGCAGCCCCTGAACCGTTGCCTGATGCCAACCCAACTTTGACAAAACAGGACTTGGGGCAGGTGGACCGGAGAGAATTTAGACATGCCCAATGGACAGAACCATCCTTAGCAGGCGTATGCAGCCGAGCTGACAAACCCCTTGGTGAAGAACAGCAGGCTCATATAGTGTGGAAGAATTATTTTTTTGTTCCGGAAAACTGATGCGCCAGCGGTATTGAGGCACACAAGCAGTTAGTGGTGCCCCAAAAATACAGGTCCCAGCTACTAGCACTAACACATGAAATACCAATAGCTGAGCATTTGGGAATTAAGAAAACCAAAGCCTGATAATTGTGCAGCTTCTACTGGCCAGGCTTGTTTCAGGATGTGCTTAAATATTGCTGTGACTGGATCACGTATAAATAACCTATGGTATAAATTTCTTTAAAGGAAATAGCACAGTGTGCTTATTTATATAATTGCCAATGCACTTATTTTTGATATTGTGCAAATTTAGCGATAGGAAATCGTTATTTCTAAGACTAGGTTAGAAAATTATTTTTTTCTGTTTTAACCTTTCTGTCACTCACCGGACTGTGAGTGCTTCTTCTCGTGTGTTTAGGAACCGTGGCCGTCCGCCATGCTGAGGGTCTGCGCATGTGCAGCCCTTTCAAGCCTTCAGTACCTGTTGCTTTTCATTAATTGGCTGATCAGGCAACACTCCCTATTTAAAGCACCTGAGGTCAATACCTCGTTGCCTGATCTTGGAGTCTCATTCCTATGAGCCTCTGAAGGTGTTCCTGTGTTTCCTCGTGTATTCAGCTCCTGCTGATTCCTGTTATTCGTTTGTGGTTTCCAGACCACTTCAACTCTTCTGTGTTCATCGTGTCTACAGCAGCTGATTTCTATCCGCTGCCTCCGTGGTTTCTACAGAGTTCCTACTCACTTCAACTCTCCTGTGTTCATCGTGTCTACAGCAGCTGATTCCTATCCGCTGCCTCCGTTGTTTCTACAGAGTTCCTACTCACTTCAGCTCTCCTGTGTTCATCGTGTCTGCACAAGCTGATTCCTATCCGCTGCCTCCGTGGTTTCTACAGAATTCCTACTCACTTCAACTCTCCTGTGTTCATCGTGTCTGCACCAGCTGAATCCTATCCGCTGTCTCCGTGTTTCTACAGAGTTCCTACTCACTTCAACTCTCCTGTGTTCATCGTGTCTGCACCAGCTGATTCCTATCCGCTGCCTCCGTTGTTTCTACAGAGTTCCTGCTCACCTCAACTCCCCGGTGTTCATCGTGCCTGCAGCCAGCTGATTCCTATCCGCTGCCTCCATTGCCTCTACAGAGTTCCAGCTCATCTCAGCTCCCCTGTGTTCATCGGGTCAGCGCTCCGCTGCTACCATCTCTGCGACTGGAGTTCAGACCGCCTCAACTCTCCCGTGTTCTTCATGTTCCAGTTCCTTTTACTACTGCTTCCAGAGTATTGCCTCATTCATGCTGGTTTACTTGCCGTGCGCTGCACCAACTTGATTACCGCTTCCACCTTCCAGTGGTCTCTCCTCCTGCCGGCCTTCAGCCGTTCAGGTATCCCTGCACATCTCTCTGACAGCCTGCCCTCCTGAGCCGCGGTATGCATACTTCTCATTGACTTTGCTTATATATTGCATATCTAGCTGGACTGAGTTGTGTTCTCCTCCGGAGTCCTTATCCACTGAGACTATCGCTACCATTGACTTTGTTTTCTATTTGCCTGGATTGTTATTGTGACTTTGTATACTTTAGCAGTGCTGCTCTGTTATCATTTGTATTGTGATATCATCGTGGGATCAAGTCCTGTGTGCCCGTGTATACTCTGCATAGCATTCATCTCCTCGTGCTCTCCTCACATATATATTGCAGTGGTACAACTTGCTATATGCAGACCACTGATTCCTGTTCCCTGTGACACCAGTTTCCAGTATCCTCTCACATAGCAGTGGTACAACTTGCTATCCGCAGACCACTGACTTCCCTGTTATCTACCTCCACCTGGATTCCATTCCTTCACATAGACAGCGGTACAACTTGCTATACGCAGACCGCTGACTCTCATTGCCTCCTCTCTACCTCTGGACATTCCTCCTCACTATAGCAGTGGTACAACTTGCTATACGCAGACCACTGACTACCCTCACGTTTCCTTGTCCATCTGGTTCCTCGTGTTCAGTTATATACTCATTACCAGTGCTGCTAGTCATAGACTTTTCCTGAGCATTCTCTCACCATCTGCTGTTCCTCCCGTTCCGTTGTCACCCTGCTACCAGAGTACCTATTACCACCTATATTACTCTGGTAAGCCACCATCTGGTGATTTCCTGGGTAAAGACTCCTAGTGCCCGTGACAGTAAGATCAGGCCATGACAGACCCAGATGCGGAACCTACAGCTAAAGAAATGCTGCAGCATCTTTTTTCCCGAATGGAACAACAGGATGCTCGCCAACAACTATTGCTGCAATGTTACCAGGCGTTAGCCTCCCAAGGAACGTCTGTGCAAAATATCACAGCTACTATTGATGCTCCTGTGCTTTCCTCCGTTTCCCCAGTGCCATCCCAGGTGTCTACTGCTTCCACGCTTTACCTGCCTACTCCGTTAAAATATGATGGAGACCCCAAAACATGCAGGGGGTTTCTGAATCAATGCTCAGTTCATTTTGAGCTTAAACCTCAAAATTTCTCTACTCATCGTTCCAGAGTGGCCTATCTCATTTCCTTGTTTTCCGGACAAGCTCTCGCATGGGCATCCCCTCTGTGGGAAAGAAATGACCCATTATCACAGGATAGTGCCAAATTTATTTCCACGTTCCGAAGTGTATTTGATGAACCAGGTCGTGTTATTTCCGCTGCATCCAGCATCCTCCGTCTACGTCAGGGTTCTCGTACAGTAGGCCAGTATGTCATTCAATTTAGGATATTAGCCTCTGAACTTCAGTGGAACACTGAAGCGTTAATTGCCGCCTTCTGGCAGGGGCTTTCTGATAAAATTAAAGATGCACTGACTACTTAAGAATTACCTACTTCTTTAGAAGATTTGATTTCTCTTTGCCACCGTGTAGACATGAGATTTCGTGAAAGAGAGTCTGAAAAAACAACTTCAGTTAAAGCACCTCTTCGCTCAAGTCCTCAACCTCGCCTAGCTTCATCTCCGGCGATACCCATGGAGATAGGTCGCTCCAAATTAACTTCAGAGGAGAGGGACCGAAGAGTAAGAAATAGACTTTGTATCTATTGTGCTGATTCCACGCATATGCTCAATTCATGCCCTAAAAAAATCGGGAAATGCCAGGCCCTAACCAGTTCTGGAGAGGTGAAGTTAGGGTCCCTGGAGTCCTCTCCTTGTTCTACGAAATTAAAAGTCTGTGCTTTTAAAGTTACAGTTTCCTTTGCTACCAAATCCTTTAAGTCCCAAGCACTTATTGACTCTGGAGCTGCGGGAAACTTTATTTCTAAATCCCTCGTGAATCAATGGTCCCTACCAGTGATTACTTTAAAGACACCTATTACTGTGACTGCTATCGATGGATCACGCATTGTCAATGGTTTCATCACCCAGAGTACGTCTCCAGTAACCCTTCAAATTGGTGTATTACACCAAGAAGAAATTTCATTTTTAATTCTTCCTGTTACTAAAAGTCCGATTGTTTTAGGCCTTCCATGGCTTCAACGTCATTCTCCCCAGATTGACTGGCACACTCCTCAAGTTACGTCTTGGGGACCTGAATGTCATCATCGTTGTCTCTCTCAAGTCGTTCCTCTTAAAATACAGCAATCCTCCGATTCACCTTCCTCACCGGGACTTCCTCCTCAGTATGATTCATTTGCCGATGTATTTGATAAAACTCAGTCTGAACGTCTTTCTCCTCATCGTTCGTGGGACTGTCCGATTGACCTTCAACCTGGCAAGACTCCTCCCAGGGGTCGTGTGTATCCACTTTCGTTACCTGAAACTCAAGCTACATCTGAATACATTCAAGAGAATCTCCAGCGAGGATTTATTCGACCTTCTACCTCTCCCGCTGGAGCCGGGTTTTTCTTTGTAAAAAAGAAGGATGGATCATTACGCCCCTGCATTGATTTCCGTGGACTTAATGCCATAACTATCAAAAATCGGTATCCCATTCCACTTATTACTGAGTTATTTGATCGTATTAAGGGAGCTCGGATCTTTACCAAGTTGGATCTTCGTGGTGCTTACAATTTAATTAGAATCAGGTCCGGTGACGAATGGAAAACAGCTTTCAACACCAGAGATGGGCATTATGAATATTTAGTAATGCCCTTCGGCTTATGTAATGCCCCCGCTGTTTTCCAGGGTTTCGTTAATGAGATCTTTCGGGACTTGTTATATGTTTGTGTCGTTGTCTATCTGGACGACATATTGATCTTTTCGCAGGACCTGCCTTCTCATCACCAACATGTGGCAGAGGTCCTTTCCAGACTCCGGAAAAATTCATTATTCTGCAAGTTAGAAAAGTGTTCATTCGCGTTTGCCCCAGATTCCATTTCTGGGATATATTGTCTCCAGAGTTGGTCTACAGATGGATCCAGAAAAGGTGAATGCTGTGTTACATTGGCCTCAGCCAACTACTCTTCGTGCAATTCAGCGTTTTTTAGGTTTTGCCAATTACTATAGACGCTTCATTCAAGATTTCTCCTCGATTGCATCTCCTATTGTGGCCCTAACTCGTAAAGGGGCCAATACTAAGCAATGGTCCTCTGAGGCCCTTCAAGCTTTCCAGTTTCTTAAAGAGTCCTTCTCCTCTGCTCCTATTCTTCGACAGCCTGATGTGACGCTTCCTTTCTTCCTAGAGGTAGATGCCTCTAATGTTGGTTTAGGAGCCATTCTCTCCCAAAGATCGGAGCAACAAAAATTCCATCCTTGTGCCTTTTACTCTCGGGGTCTTCTGCCTGCAGAGAAGAATTACACCATCGGGGACAAGGAGTTGCTGGCTATTAAAGTAGCATTAGAGGAGTGGAGATACTTGTTGGAGGGAGCTCGTAATCCTGTGACAATTTTTACTGATCATAAGAATTTGTCAAATTTACAGTCTGCTAAATGTTTGAATCCTCGTCAAGCAAGATGGTCTCTTTTCTTTTCTCGTTTTGAATTAATCATACCCTTCAAACCAGCTGCAAAGAATAAAAAAGCAGATGCTCTATCTCGAGCTTTTGTGACGTCCTCAGACGTTGAAGATGGTCCCAACCAATCTATATTAGACCCCAAATGTGTTTCTCTGGCTGCTTCTTCGACTAAAGTGCTACCATTTGGGAAAACCCTCATGCCTCCTGCTCTTAGGAAGAAAATCCTTTCATGGTTTCACTCTTCTCGTTTTTCTGGACACTCTGGTGAACGCAAGACCTTTGAAATTCTTTCTTGAAGTTATTGGTGGCCTTCTATGAGGAGAGATGTCAAAGATTTTGTAGCTGTATGTGAATTGTGTTCCCAGTTCAAGACTCCCCGCAGAACTCTAGCGGGTTTGCTTCAACCACTACCCATTCCGTCCAAGCCGTGGACCCATATTAGTATGGACTTTGTTACTGATCTTCCTCCTAGTAAAAACTGCAATACTATTTGGGTAGTGGTGGACAGATTTTCGAAGATGGCGCATTTCGTTCCCTTGACTGGTTTGCCTTCTTCTTCTACTCTGGCTGAGTATTTCATCAAATAAATCTTCCGTATTCATGGTTGTCCGTCCGAGATTGTTTCAGATAGAGGAGTACAATTCGTTTCCAGATTCTGGCGGTCCCTCTGTAAGACCTTGGGCATACGATTATCACTCTCATCCTCCTACCATCCTCAATCAAACGGTCAAACCGAAAGGGTCAATCAAGATCTTGAGACTTTTATAAGGATGTTCTCTTCAGCCAACCAAGACAACTGGGTAGAATTGCTTCCATGGGCTGAATTCGCTCATAACAACATGTACCATGAGTCATCTTCTAAAACTCCATTCTTTGTGGTTTACGGTCACCATCCGTCTTTTCCGGAATTTCCTGCCCTCCCTTCCACCCAAGTTCCTGCTGTAGAGACTATTTGTCAAACCTTCAAAAATATTTGGTCGCAGGTCAAAACCTGTTTAAAGAAGACTTCTGCCAAATATAAGTCTTTTGCAGATAAAAAGAGACGGGCTATTCCACCACTGAAAATCGGAGATCGTGTTTGATTATCAACCAAAAATATTCGTTTGAAGGTCCCATCTATGAAGTTTGCTCCTCGTTTTATTGGTCCATATAGGATCATTCAAGTGATAAATCCAGTTTGTTTCAAACTTCTACTTCCTAAGAACCTTCGTATTTCCAATGCCTTCCATGTGTCTTTGCTCAAACCTCTTATCATCAACCGTTTCTCGGTCCCTCCTTCAGCACCTCGGCCAGTTCAGATTCATCAAGAGGAGGACTTTGAGATTACTCATATATTGGATGCAAAAATTTTGCGAGGAGTTCTTCGTTTCCTCGTTCATTGGAAGGGCTTTGGTCCTGAGGAGCGTTCATGGATCAAAGCAAAAGATCTCAACGCTCCAACTCTTCTTAAGAAGTTCTATTCCAAGTTTCCGACAAACCCGGTTCCAGGTGTTCTGTGCCCACCTTTAAAAGGGGGGGGTACTGTCACTCACCGGACTGTGAGTCTTTCTTCTCGTGTGTTTAGGTACCGTGGCCGTCCGCCATCCTGAGGGTCTGCGCATGTGCAGCCCTTTCAAGCCTTCAGTACCTGTTGCTTTTCATTAATTGGCTGATCAGGCAACACTCCCTATTTAAAGCACCTGAGGTCAATACCTCGTTGCCTGATCTTGGAGTCTCATTCCTATGAGCCTCTGAAGGTGTTCCTGTGTTTCCTCGTGTATTCAGCTCCTGCTGATTCCTGTTATTTGTTTGTGGTTTCCAGACCACTTCAACTCTTCTGTGTTCATCGTGTCTACAGCAGCTGATTCCTATCCGCTGCCTCCGTGGTTTCTACAGAGTTCCTACTCACTTCAACTCTCCTGTGTTCATCGTGTCTGCACCAGCTGATTCCTATCCGCTGCCTCCGTTGTTTCTACAGAGTTCCTACTCACTTCAGCTCTCCTGTGTTCATCATGTCTGCACCAGCTGATTCCTATCCGCTGCCTCCGTGGTTTCTACAGAGTTCCTACTCACTTCAACTCTCCTGTGTTCATCGTGTCTGCACCAGCTGATTCCTATCCGCTGTCTCCGTGTTTCTACAGAGTTCCTACTCACTTCAACTCTCCTGTGTTCATCGTGTCTGCACCAGCTGATTCCTATCCGCTGCCTCCGTTGTTTCTACAGAGTTCCTGCTCACCTCAACTCCCCGGTGTTCATCGTGCCTGCAGCCAGCTGATTCCTATCCGCTGCCTCCATTGCCTCTACAGAGTTCCAGCTCATTTCAGCTCCCCTGTGTTCATCGGGTCAGCGCTCCGCTGCTACCATCTCTGCGACTGGAGTTCAGACCGCCTCAACTCTCCCGTGTTCTTCATGTTCCAGTTCCTTTTACTACTGCTTCCAGAGTATTGTCTCATTCATGCTGGTTTACTTGCCGTGCACTGCACCAACTTGATTACCGCTTCCACCTTCCAGTGGTCTCTCCTCCTGCCGGCCTTCAGCCGTTCAGGTATCCCTGCACATCTCTCTGACAGCCTGCCCTCCTGAACCGCGGTATGCATACTTCTCATTGACTTTGCTTATATATTGCATATCTAGCTGGACTGAGTTGTGTTCTCCTCCGGAGTCCTTATCCACTGAGACTATCGCTACCATTGACTTTGTTTTCTATTTGCCTGGATTGTTATTGTGACTTTGTATACTTTAGCAGTGCTGCTCTGTTATCATTTGTATTGTGATATCATCGTGGGATCAAGTCCTGTGTGCCCGTGTATACTCTGCATAGCATTCATCTCCTCGTGCTCTCCTCACATATATATTGCAGTGGTACAACTTGCTATATGCAGACCACTGATTCCTGTTCCCTGTGACACCAGTTTCCAGTATCCTCTCACATAGCAGTGGTACAACTTGCTATCCGCAGACCACTGACTTCCCTGTTATCTACCTCCACCTAGATTCCATTCCTTCACATAGACAGCGGTACAACTTGCTATACGCAGACCGCTGACTCTCACTGCCTCCTCGCTACCTCTGGACATTCCTCCTCACTATAGCAGTGGTACAACTTGCTATACGCAGACCACTGACTACCCTCACGTTTCCTTGTCCATCTGGTTCTTCGTGTTCAGTTATATACTCATTACCAGTGCTGCTAGTCATAGACTTTTCATTCTGAGCATTCTCTCACCATCTGCTGTTCCTCCCGTTCCGTTGTCACCCTGCTACCAGAGTACCTATTACCACCTATATTACTCTGGTAAGCCACCATCTGGTGATTTCCTGGGTAAAGACTCCTAGTGCCCGTGACACTTTCTAGAGGAAATGCCTTATTCCTGATGTATATATCTGATACAATAAGTTTTTGTTTTGAAAGCCTTTTGCATATCTTAAACAACAAAGTAAAACTCTTGGGGTAAAGATGGAAGAAGGACAAAAATCTACTGCATGGGGTCTGCGTCCCCGTCACATCAATATAATACAGCAAACAAAGATGCAGTAGATTTAATTAGTCCTCCAAAGACCAGTGAATGCAATATGGATTTTTGCTTATGCTTATGCTTTCTACACTACGGATGACATTTGTCTTTATATCTATGGTTATACATATGACTGTGTTGGATAAGGACATATATACCACTTAGCACATGAAATATTAACCAGCTTGGTTCGGGACATTTATATCCTTAATTGGTGACCAAAAGCGTGTGGCTACTAAGACATCACGGACTCCATGTGTATCCAGTATATTTCTATCAATTCTGAATCCATCACGATAGGAGTAGGACTCAATATACTGTGAGCTCATATGAACAATTTTTGATTCAATATTGGTTTGTGACCATATGTATATCCAACAGATTTGGGGAATCAATGTTACTACATAGGTGCACCTAATGTATGAGTTTCCTCTGGTCAAAAATAGGAATATATTTGCATGTATTTTTGAGTACCTATGTATATGAATTTTAAATTGTTTATTAAAGTTTTAAAATATCCACATTGCATTCACTGGTCTTTGGAGGACTAATTAAATCTACTGCATCTTTGTTTGCTTTTGCATATCTTGGTGCAAGGAAATACTTTGGGGCTGTACCTGTCTTTTGGAATGTGTATTCTGCGACTGTCTAAAGAAAGGATTCATATTGATTGGATCTTTTGATGTGTGAGGGTTCACTTGAAGACAGGAAGGTTTAATTAAAGATGTGCTGCTAGATTTCCTGCGTCTAAAAACAAGGTGCAGGACATTACAGTGTTTCTAGAATTTCACAGAAAAGTGCAAATATTGTTAGCTTTGCAATGCATGTAAATCTATGTTTTGGTAAACAGGTTACATCCTGATTCTAAAAATAGTCTGTGTCTAAACTGTATAAAAGGCACTGACTTGTATTGAAAACTTGTTCTTCTTATGACCTTAGCATTTGTACCTTCAGCCAGTGTGAGTGCAAATAAACATCACTTGCTTCAAAGACCTGCTTGAAAACATCTTCAATATTGCTGTATTTCTGTGACCTGCAGATTAGACCCTAAGTCTAATTTCCTGCTGTTTCTGAGGTTGGACCCAGCTTTTTCGGTACCACCGCTCTGCTTGCTACCCTGCAGCCCTGGTCAGTGTGATAGGCCACGGGAGATCCATTGACAGCATCCCTGATCCATAGTAAGAGGTCAGGAGTACCAGCCTAGCAGCGTTAGTTACCCAGAAGAAACCCGGTACTGGATGACGGTAAGGAATCCAGTGGGGGCAGCTTTTGTAAGCCCCCCCTACTGTGGCAAGAGGGCGCATTTGGGATAACGAAAGGGAACGGTGGCAAAGTATGCCCAGTTGGTTCCCAGCAACAACAGACAAGGTGTCATAGGCAGTCCATCCTGTCACAATTGCAACTCCTGCGAAGTATATCAGAAACTCGGTGCAGCTCCTAGCAAAGTCCTGTTAATGTCTATGCCTATCAATGAGGAGCCTTTTAGGTGAGTAGCAATGGACATTGTGGGTCCCCTTCCAAAACCTAGCACTTCCAGGAAACAATTTATTCTAACTGTAGTTGATTACACAACCCGGTATCCTGAAGCAGTGATCTTAACCTCCACCATTGCAGAACACATTACTCAGACCCTGATGGACATTTTTAGCTGAGTAGGATTCCTGCAGGAAGTTGTCAGTGATCAGTGATCAGGGGAGCCAGATGTTATTCATTCTACCCATCTGGCCTAGTCACCGCCATTTGTTTGGCAGTAGGACAAACAAACTCATGTCCTGGATTTAAGAAAGGGGAGGTATGTGGCAATCACGCTGTGAGTTTGGTCTCGAGCCAATAAGAAACGGGACATTTTCGTTCCATTGCCTCTTTCTGCTGTCCTCATCATGCTGTGTTATTGTAATTTGTGTTCATATGCATTTGCTAACATATGCTATTATATGCCATGCATAATTTAGACTATTAGTTATATTTTATACAGATTTGTTCTTAAATGTCGCCAGGTGGAATAATTAGTCAGAGATAAGACAGAACAAGAGATTATGGGATAAACAATGAGCGTAAACAAACTCCATATCATCCACTTTGTCATCTGTCAACAAGGTCATTGCATAATAGTACCCTGGCCCAGACTCCTAGGCACTCTCACCCCAGGGAACCAATGGTCCTCAGCCAGCAGGGGAAGGCACTCTGAGATTAGCACTATCATCTTACCACCTTTCACAAGCTAGCTACCGCCCTAATACGCCTTACATTAGCTCCATTCCCATGGAAATAATAATGGTTATATAACCTGTGCCTATGGCCTGTAAAGGAAGATCTTGTATTTGGAGTAGCTAAGAACTGCACTTCCATCACATGAACAGCTGTCATTGTAAGGAATTCTCCTGCCTAGCATCTGTACATTGACTCGCTTGTTCTGCCATCTGCTGAATAAACTATGCTTTGGTTGCAATGATTTGACTAGTTGATTTTCAAAGAAACCATCAGGACACACAGTCCTCACACAAGGCAAAAAATCTGGTCCATATGTATTTGTACATGTTACAAGTTGCAACTTGTATTTTAGATTTAAATCCTTTAACAACGGAACTACAGAAGTTGGTCATAATTAATACAAATCAAATCATAATTGACTTATAAAATTCATATGACCATTAGGCATAAGATGCACACTAAAGGCACTTTAATGTAATAGTCTGAGAAATCCCATAATTCTCATGATGTGAATAACACTAGTGTAATTGTCTGACAACACAGGCAAAAGAGCATATAAGTAGAAACCATGTACCAATGACATTTCATTTTTTTCTATAGTGTAAAGGATCATGCCTATGATTATAAGCAGATTATGGCAATGTATTAACATTACTTATTTAGAAAGTATTGTACCAGGAAGAAATAGATTGAGAGTCACCTCTTGTGTTCGAGTGACATGCCTCACTAATCATGTAATATAGGCCTTGGCTTCTATCTGATGACATAAATCTACATTAAACACTATTTCCTGTTATGTTGCCAGCCTAGGAGCTGGGCCAGCAACAACACGGTTGGAACGTATGGTCATAATGCAATTCCCAGCCATGTAATCACAGTTATCGTCATGTGATAATCAAGTCATGTGATAATCAAGTGAGTCAGTGAGAAATCTGATTTGGGAACACAAATGAACATTTCTGATTTATGACACTGAACACTATATACACTAAATAAGAATATACATTTTATAAAATAAGTTATAAACTCTGTAATTCTCCTGCTTGTAGACAGGTTGTAGGGATGCTAAACCAGGTGTGGTGCAATGCAAATCACAGACAGCACAATTAATGGAAGATAAAAATGCATTCTGGAGCCAGGCTGCTCTCAGCGTTTACACTCCCTTAAAGTAACATTGCATTTAATATAATAACTAACACACACTGATAACATAATAAAGCATTAGCAAATTATACAGTCCTCCAGTTATCCAGAATATAAAATAGCTCAAATTAAAAAAACATAAATTACAGTCCACCAAATGTCTAGAATAAAATACCCCAGAGTCAAATATTATACTGACTCCCAATCATTCAGCATAAAATTTGGCATAAGACCAAGCGATGCTGCGCCAACCTGGTTGGGGCTTCACTGCCTATGCGCAGAAGATGTTCTGTCTCAGAAGGGGCTGCCACTCTGCTCTTCCTGGTTTGGATTGTGGGTCTGCTGCATGTGCAGTGAAGTTGCCTCAGGAGGGTCTCTGATATTCCTGCAACTAATTGTGACCGCAACCCTGAAGTGGCAGTTGTGTTTCCCTAACAGTCCTGCATTATACGAGAAGCTCACATACTACTAAGGACAATGAGAAACGAACAGAAAAATTACAAAGCTCCAGTACCTAGGAAGGAGCAAAGGCTACTGGAGGGTAGATTTATTGTAGTATGGGGCTTGCACTGTAAATATTTGTGTGTGAATGCACTGTTTCCCAAAGCCTGCTTTTTTATTGTTGTTATCTTTTTTTTTTTTTTTATTAAAATACATATTGTAAGAAATAATTTACCCCTAATATACCACAGTTCCACAGTTGGTGGCTGCATTATATGTTTGACACTTGAAACTGCATTATATATAGGATAATATACTTTTCCTACAGTAGCTTATTATGAATGTAAGAAGTCACCTTAGATTTCCTTGACTGGTATAGATGCATTTACATGCTAATGGACTAGCAGATTAAGAATTTAAATGGCCCTGGAAAAAATGTCTGAAAGTGTCAGAGGCCAATGCTACATGCTACAGTAGGTGGAGTCACAGCAACAGCAGATAAAGTCTGTCACAGTAGGCGGAGCTAATACACAAGTAGGTAGAGCATTGTACTGGTAGGAGGAGCAAACACAAATAGGCAACACAATAGTGGGTGGAGTAAACACACCAATTGTGTGAGTGGTTTAGCTTATCCAGTAGCAGAGAGTTCCCTAGGACAACATTAATGTGATAATAATTGGGTGTGGGAAGTCCTTGCTATTACATTAAGCCTGGGCACCATTCGTTAGATCATTATGACTGGGGTCTCATCAACTGTCAGTCTCTCCCTGGTTATCCCTACAAGAGTTAAAATTGGAGATCAGTGAACACCAAACTGATCATGTTGAGAATAAAATGGATGAACCAGTAGTCTCTCACAAAGTCCATTAGGCTCTCCTTAAGAAAGACCACACAACAATTATGTCCACCATCGAGACATCCCTGAAACAGTGAGAAATCCAGAACTCAATCTCTATACCACCTCAGTCTTACGGAAATGCCTTCCTACAGTTACAGGTCAGAATCTCCTCATCGACCTAATTCACAAGCCAAGACATACCTCTGATTGATTCAACTCTAAGGGGTAAATGTATTAAGGAGCGATTTTTGCAAATCGCTGGTATTCTGTGACTTTGACAGCTAAATTTAAAATGGCAATATGTTTAAAGGCAAGATTTGCCTTTAAACACATGGGGATTCCCAGTGAAGCTGTTTGTCCACATAAATTGCGCCACCAACATTATGATTGCAGAAGCTGGATTGAAAACTCTAAAAGAGGGCAAAGTTCCTTTCAAGATACATGGTCAAATAGCACCTTCTCTAAGTCAGAAAGAGTAGACAGTGGTGGTAAACAGGCAAAGGTACATCTTGCATATTGTTAATGTGAGAGTATTATTTATGCTTTCACTGTCTTCTAAAGAGTTAATCCTGTGTAATTTGACCCTGATCTCTAAATGGACAGCTGCTCATGGAGTTTTAGGGCTGTCCTTTCTCTGTTGATTTTCAATAAACTGTATATTTTCCATATATGCCATCAATCACCTATCGTCCTATAGGTAAAATCACACTGATTACATCACGTGTCTCCATTTTTATTGATATATATTTTATTTTATTTTATATATATATATATATATATATTATATATATATATATATATAGAGAGAGAGAGAGATAGATATAGTGTGACAAAGGGAGTGATTTTCCACAGGCCTGTAAGAGAGGAAGTACTATTCAGCTAACAGTCTGCAGGGGAAGGCTGCATACAGGGTTAGGACTGGGTACACACTACAAGAAAATTCTATAGTTTTAGCGATTTTATCAACGACAGGAAGAAAAGTGCCAATCAGCTTGCTGATTCATGTGTACACACTATACCCAATTACCTTCAGAACTGTGCTCTTCATCTATCATATCCGTCAGCTGAGGATTCAGGAAGTATCTCCATATCTCCATAGCAACTGCTCTGACAGTCAACACCCTGTATACACTACTCCTCCTGATCTCTAATTCCTTATCATCATTCTAAGTAGTCAGTCATGGGGTTCTTCGTCAGGACAGTTATCGAGACTTTAAGCTGCATGACATCAGTGTTTCCAAATTTATCACGATAATCGGTATGATTGCCACCTGGCTAAAAGCTATGTTATGAATACTTTCATGGACATCTACTGTTTGCAAAACTATAACATGATTCAATTAGGAGAGGAAAACTATGCTTTAAAAAATATGTAATTAATTATTATTAATGTATGAAAATGAAGTGAAATGTGATTAGAGCAGCCGATTTACAGACAAGTCCACATGCGCACACACACTACAAACATGCCAAGTCCCAACAAAACACTTCCAGAAACATAATGCAAGTTGCCTAAGATCGATCCACTAATTAGCCACCATCTGATTGACATCCAGACTATTAAATCTTGTAGATACACAGTGGCAGTTAATTATGGCTGAATGGTGCAACACACAGCTTGTGTTAATGACTTCTGTGATTGTGACAAAGACCGTGCAGCAAGTGGCTAACTGTGCGGCACTTTCAGTAGTTATGAAAGCCAATTTTTGCATTTCAGCAGGTTGTTAATTTTCTATGATGCGCAGGCTGCAAGTCTCTATGGGGAGTTCAGGTGCGGAAAGGCTAGTAAAGCCCAGGCTCCATTGACTCCTGTGTTTCTCGATGCATTCCAGAGCCAGAGGAAGGGGAAAGGGATGATGAGGAGGTACCGGTATCCACAGCATCCGGAGGGCAGGAAGAATTATACAGTGTTGGGACCCTCAAAAACTTCTACCTGTGTGGAACCCGGTTGTTTATCATCTGATTGGCCTGATAATCGGCTGAAGACACAGTAGTGTGTACCCAGCCTAAGTCCTTGCACAGTAAAACTCCTAGGCTGAACACACACAGGTGGTCCAATGAGGTAAATACATCAAAGGGAGGGGTTTTGTGTATATAAACCTGTATTGTGCACATGTGGCAGCTGTCTAGATAAGAGGACTATGTCAAGCCAGTGTTAGGTTTCCTGGTGTCATTCTGACGGATAAATATTTATACTACACAAAGACTCGGTTGCCACTTTATTAGGTACACCTCTATTCCTGTTATATTGCTTGTTAATTCAAATATCTAATCAGCCAATCATGTGCAACAACTCAATGCATAAAAGTATGCAAACATGTTCAAGAGGGTCAGTAGCTATTTCAGACCAAGGACCAGAATGGTGAATAAATGTGATCGATGTTGGCTGTGGAATGATTGTTGGTGCCAGATGGGGTGGTTTGAGTATCTCAGAAACAACTGATCTTCTGAGTTTACACTGAATGGTGCGCAAAAAAAAAACCATTCATTGAGTGTCAGTTATGTAGTTGAAATGTCTTAATGGGAGAAGACAGGGTAGAATGGTTAGGCTGGTTGAAGCTCACAGGAACTCAACCATGTGTTACAACAGTGGTATGCAAAAGAGCATCTCTGAATGTACAGCACATCACCTTGAAGTTTGATGGGATACAGCAGCAGACCACAACGGATTCCACTTGGAGATTCACAGTATAAATGTGGAGCCGATAAAAATGTTTCCAGCACAATGTCACAAAGAATTCCAGGTGTTCTGAGGGCAAATGGGGGTCCTTCCTACTGTCACTGCCAGGGGCGACTACAGCTGCGGCATGTCCATCCCGGCTCCGGACATGCCTCATTTTACCTTTAGGGCAAGCCACTTCTCTCGGCGGTACTATTTAAGGGACTCATCTTCATACAAACTTTGCTAAGTAATTGTGTTAACTTTATTCAGCCTCTGTATTTGGGACAATTTTATGTGTATTGACTTCGCTTTGATCTTTCTGGACTTGTTACAGTTTAATCCCTCAGAACCCTGCTTACTAACCATTGCTACACTGTGTTCCGACTTGGCTCTGGACAATTGGACTACTGTTTAACACCTTGGAACCCTGCTTACTGACATTTGCTGGTGGGTTTTGCTGATACACACCTGCACTTGGGTAAGTGATTTATAGCCTATTTAAACTGCTATTGCATACGTTTGTATATATGTCCCTGAGGAAAGTTATGCATTGCAACGGAATTGATTACTAAAATCACCTTTTGTTTGCGCCTCTTGTGGATGCTATAAAGCTGCAGTTCATATTTTAGATTGGAGGAAGGCAATATAAATTTTATTTGGTGACCCACAGCAACTGTGTTCTCAGCACTCATTGCTGGTTTTAGCTTCAATTCTATTGGCCGCACTGCCACAAGAAGTAGGGATGTGCACCGGCGACTTTTGAGGTCTCGTGTTTTGGATCCGGATTTTCTTGATGTTTTGGGTTCGGATCTGTTTCGCAAAACACCTGCCGAAAGGTTTTGGTTCGGATTTAAGGTTTTGGGTTTGGATTTTTTTTGAAAAAAAACTAAAAAGTGTAAAAAATCAAGTTTTTGGGCTTATTTTCACTCCTACGCTATTATTAACCTCAATAACATTCAATAACAATATTTTCCACTAATTTAAAGGCTATTCTGAACACCTAACACCTCACAATACTTTTTTGTTTTTAGTACAAAACGTTGCAACGAGGTATCTTTCTGGACTGCGTAGAGGAGTGTTCCCCACAATATAATTAATAAACCCATCAACTGGTCTGAATTACACCCAAAAATAGTATCTGGACTGTGTAGAGGACTGACCACTGGCCACCACAATATAATATATAGAAAACCTTCAACAGGTCTGAATTACACCCAAAAATAGTATCTAGACTGCGTAGAGGACTGGCCACTGGCCACCACAATATAATATATAGAAAACCTTCAACAGGTCTGAATTACACCCAAAAATAGTATCTGGACTGCGTAGAGTAGTGGGCACTGGGCACCACAATAAAAAATATATAGAAAACCTTCAACAGGTCTGAATTACACCCAAAAATAGTATCTGGACTGCGTAGAGGACTGGCCACTGGCGACCACAATATAATATATAGAAAACCTTCAACAGGTCTGCATTACACCCAAAAATAGTATCTGGACTGCGTAGAGGACTGGCCACTGGCCACCACAATATAATATATAGAAAACCTTCAACAGGTCTGAATTACACCCAAAAATAGTATCTGTACTGCGTAGAGTAGTGGGCACTGGGCACCACAATAAAAAATATATAGAAAACCTTCAACAGGTCTGAATTATGCCCAAAAATAGTATCTGGACTGCGTAGAGTAGTGGGCACTGGGCACCACAATAAAAAATATATAGAAAACCTTCAACAGGTCTGAATTACACCCAAAAATAGTATCTGGACTGCGTAGAGGACTGGCCACTGGCCACCACAATATAATATATAGAAAACCTTCAACAGGTCTGAATTACACCCAAAAGTAGTATCTGGACTGCGTAGAGTAGTGGGCACTGGGCACCACAATAAAATATATAAAAAACCTTTAAGAGGTCTGCATTACACTGCACATACGGCTGCTCCTCCATCCTCTCCATCATATACATGTTGGAGTTTCAGCGTGTGAAAACCTCTTGTTTTTTATAATGTCAGTGCATTTTGAATATTTTTCAATTTGCCCCACAACACTGAATGTACTTTATCTATGATACGCATCTATCTTTCTTGACTGCGTAGTGTGGTGGCCCCGGTACACAATTTGGTACCGAGGCCACAATATAATTAAAAAACCCTCCACGGGTCAGAATTCCACCAAAAAAGGGTATGGACTGCGTAGTGTGGTGTGTCCGGAACACAATTTTTTACAGCGCCAACAATATAATTAAAAAATTGGGCATCAACTGTCACCGTTGTTTAATATCTGATACACCTAAATATGGACTGCACGGTGGAGTGGCCCCGGTAGTAAATTTGGTGCCGGGGCCACAATACCTCCTCCAACTTCCAAGTGTAGTGTTTATAAAGACAGACAGCGTCTAAGTGTTATTAGTTGACTTTCTTAACCCTAAAATTATCCCTGTTGCAAATATTCGTGCAATGGAGAGTTACTTTTTCATTGAAAGACTCAAGCTTTCAAGTGTAGTGTTTATAAAATATAAACAACAATACAGTAGTTTTAGAGCATGTCAATACCGCTTGTTTTAAATTATGACAGGGCATTTTACTTTTGGTTTAATTTCTTGAATTTGTTTAAATTTGGTTTTACTTTTTGAACATGGCAAACAACTGTTAATTGGTCATATAATGCAAAAAATAAAGTTCCAAGATGGAATTGTCCTTGGGCCCTCACACCCACCCTTATGTTGTTGAAATAGGACATGCACACTTTAACAAACCAATCATTTCAGCGACAGGGCCTACCAAACAACTTTGGCTGAAATGATTGGTTTGTTTGGGCCCCCACACACCAAAAAAGCTATTCATCTCTCCCTGTACAGACTAAACAGGCTCTACTGAGGCAAGATGTCGTCCTCATCCTCAACCTCTGATTCCTCTCCCCCTACAGTGTGTACTTCCTCCTCATCACACATTATTAATTCGTCCCCGCTGGACTCCACAACCACAGGTCCCTCTGTAGTATCTGGAGGGCAGTGCTGTACTTCATTGAGGAATTGATTATTCATTTTTATAAACATAATTTTTTCAACGTTATGAGGAAGCAACCTCCTTCGCCGCTCACTGATCAGGTTCCCCGCTGCACTAAAAACTCTTTCCGAGTACACACTGGAGGGGGGACAACTCAGGTAAAATAGAGCCAGTTTGTACAGGGGCTTCCAAACTGCCTTTTTTTCCTGCCAGTAACAATATGGACTGTCTGACATGTCTACTTGGATGGTGACAGCAAAGTAATCATCCACAATTTTTTCTATTGTGACAGCATCCAATGCAGCGAGAGTAGACATGTCTGCAATGGTTGGCAGGTCCTTCAGTCCGGAACAGATGTTATCAGCATCCCCGCCAGCACCTCTTTTAGGAAAACTGAGCTTTTTCCTCGCAGCCATAGATGTGGAAGAAAATGAGGGTGGAGCTGTTGGCATGTCACGGTCCTCTTCAGAGGACAATCTGCTGACCAGCAGGTCTTTGCACCGCTGTAGACTTGTGTCCGCCGGAAACAGAGACACAACATACGCTTTAAACCGAGGATCGAGCACGGTGGCCAGAATGTATTCCTCTGACTTTAAAAGAGTGACCACCCTCGGATCCTGGCAAAGTGTATGAAGGGCTACATCCACAAGAGCTACATGCTTGGTGTAATCGCAATGGCTTACCAGCTCCTCCCTCACTTTCTCCAGCAGCTTCTGCAACAGCCTGATCAGGGGAATGACCTGACTCAAGCTGGCAGTGTCGGAACTGACTTCTCGTGTGGCAAGTTCAAATGGCTGCAGAACCTTGCACAACACGGAAATCAGTCTCCACTGCGCTTGACTGAGGCGCATCCCCACTCCTTTGCCTATGTCGTAGGTGGCTGTGTAGGCCTGAATGGCCTTTTGCTGCTCCTCCATCCTCTGCAGCATATAGAGGGTGGAGTTCCAGCGCGTCACAACCTCTTGTTTGAGGTGATGGCAGGGCAGGTTCATGGTTTTTTGATGTGCCTCTAGTCTGCGGTAGGCACTGGCTGAATGCCGAAAGTGTCCAACAATTTTGCGCGCCACCGCAAGCATCTCCTGCACACCCCTGTCACTCTTGAGGTAATGCTGCACCACCAAATTAATGGTGTGGGCAAAACATGGGACGTGCTGGAAATTGCCCATATTTAATGCCCGCACAATGTTACTGGCATTGTCTGACACCACAAATCCCCATGAGAGTCTAAGTGGGGTAAGCCACTGGGAGATAATTTCCCTCAGTTTCTCAAGTATGTTGTCAGCGTTGTGCCTCTTATTAAAGCCTGTAATACACAATGTTGCCTGCCTTTGCACGAGCAGCCATTTTGTAGATGCTGCTACTGATGCAGCTGTTGCTGTTGCTGCGGAAGGGGATGCATCTACCCAGTGGGCTGTCACAGTCATATAGTCCTTCGTTTGCCCAGAACCACTTGTCCACATGTCCGTGGTTAAGTGGACAGTGGGTACAACCGCATTTTTTAGAGCACTGAGGACACTTGATCGTACTTCTCTGTACATTTTTGGTATCGCCTGCCTAGTGAAGTGGAATCTCGACGGGATTTGGTACCGGGGACACAATACCTCCATCAACCCTCTAAATCCCACTCCACTGATGGCGGACACTTGCGCACGTCTAACACCAACATTGCAGTTACAGCCGCAGTTATACGCTTTGCAATAGGGTGACTACTATCGTATTTTGTGGTCATGGCAAACGACTGTTGGACGGTCAATTGTTTTGTGAAAGACTTAGCGGTCTTACGACTTCCCCTCTGGGAAGATGACCGACTAACAGCAGCAACAGCAGCAGTGGCAGTAGTAGGCGTACCGCTGCAGGATTCTTCGGATGAATCCCGTATTGAGGAGGACTCAGTCTGGCTGCTGACTTGGGCTGCAGGACTGAATCTGATGGAGATTGTGGAGAAAGTTGATGAGGAGGGTGTTGCTGGTGTGTATCCAACTGGACCATGTGATTTAGGTGTCCCTGTACCGATGAGGGTCCTAGCCCCAGTTCCTGAACTAACCACTGAACTATGAAGGTTATTCAGGTGACGTATAAGGGAGGATGTTCCTAGGTGGGCAAGATCCTTACCCCTGCTTATTTGAGCTTTACATAAGCTACATATGGCCATACATTGGTTGTCTGGATTTGGATAAAAATAACTCCAGACCGAAGAGGTGCATTTTTTGGTCTTCTGACCAGGCATGACGATGGGCTTTTTCATCCCATGGACATCAGCTGTTTCCCCCCCTGGTGCCTCATTTACAATAACCACATCACCATCCTCATCATCAAGTTCCTCCACAGCGCCAGCTACATCATCAATAGGCTCCTCCCGAGCCACCTCTTCCCGTACAGTGATTGGAAGGTCAGGCTTGACAACCACCAACACCCTTGGACTCGCCTTGGGGATTTGTGATAATTTCTCTTTAGAAGGCAGAGTTGTTTGCTGTTTTGTTGCTGACAGCATAACTCTCTTCAATTTTTTTGTAGGGGGGGGGAGGAGGAGGAGGGCTAAGATCCGTGGGTGAAGCTGAACCACTAGTCATGAACACGGGCCAGGGCCTAAGCCGTTCCTTGCCACTCCGTGTCGTAAATGGCATATTGGCAACTTTACGTTTCTCCTCAGATGATTTTAAGTTTCTCTTTTTGCTACTTTTTCTTAACTTGGGCTTTTTGGATTTTACATGCCCGGTACTACGAGATTGGGCATCGGGCTTGGAAGACGAAGTTGATGGCATTTCATCGTCTATGTCATGACTAGTGGCAGCAGCTTCAGCATTAGGAGGAAGTGGGTCTTGATCTTTCCCTACTTTATCCTCCAAATTTTTGGACTCCATTATATGTAGCACAAGATACTGCAGAATGTGTGAACTTGGTAATATTGCAGTACCAATGGACTTATACTGCTGGATTGGTTTTGCAAATTTGGTTCTAATTACTTTTTTTTTTTTTTTTTTTATAACTTTTTTTTATTTTTTAAAAACTTGGGAATAATGGGGAAATAGCTATGCCCTTAGAAGCACAAAGCACAGGACACAGCACCACTGGACTGAACAGGACACAGCACAGGACCCAGCAGCACTACTGAACTCAGCAGGACAGAGCACAGGACACAGCACCACTGGACTGATACTGCAGAATGTGTGAACTTTGTAATATTGCAGTACCACTGGACTTTTACTGCTGAATGTGTGAACTTGGTAATATTGCAGTACCAATGGGCTTATACTGCTGGATTGGTTTTGCAAATTTGGTTATAATTATTTATTTTTTTAATTTTTTATTTTAATTTTTTTTATAACTTTTTTTTTATTTTTTAAAAACTTGGGAATAATGGGGAAATAACTATGCCCTTAGAAGCACAGAGCACAGGACACAGCACCACTGGACTGAACAGGACACAGCACAGGACCCAGCAGCACTACTGAACTCAGCAGGAAAGAGCACAGGACACAGCACCACTGGACTGATACTGCAGAATGTGTGAACTTTGTAATATTGCAGTACCACTGGACTTTTACTGCTGAATGTGTGAACTTGGTAATATTGCAGTACCAATGGGCTTATACTGCAGGATTGGTTGTGCAAATTTTGTGGTAATTAAAAAAAAATTAAATTAGTTTTTGGTATTTTTTTAAATAGCTTTTTTTATTTTTTTAAACACAGGGGAATATTGGGGAAATAACTATACCCTTAGAAGCACAGAGCACAGGACACAGCACCACTGGACTGAACAGGACACAGCACAGGACCCAGCAGCACCACTGACCTCAGAAGGACAGAGCACAGGACACAGCACCACTGGACTGAGCACAGCACAGCACACCACAGAACTGAACTGAACAGCACGAGATATAGCAGGACAGAGGACCACCTAACACACCCTCCCTCTACCCTGATCAATGCCCGAATGAAGATGGCGGCGACTAGCGGGGAATTTATAGGATCCGAGTATCGCGAGATCTGACAACGGGATTATGAGTCAGAGCCTCAGTTTCAGATTTGAATTTGGCGCCAATACCCGGATCTGTCTCGGATCCGACTCGGATCGGCAACGTTCGGGTGGGCTCGGATTCCATAAATCCGAGTGCGCTCATCTCTAACAAGAAGCAGTATTAAAATGTGTTGTGATATTTGGCTTGACTTATTAACAACATGTTATAATATTTTAATGATATTTTTAACAGGCTTCTTTTTTGTAAATATATGCTCTTTTATGACATACTATATGTGTGACGCAGATACCTTTTGTGCTGTGTTGTGTTTATCTTCCCTATTATGTTTTCTTTTTCTTCTTCTATTTTGTTTCTCTCTTTGTTCTGTACTCTGCATACCTTAAAAGCACTCAATGAAAACTAATGATTTAAAAAAAGACCACTGAGAAGATCCAGCTGTATTCTCCAGAGTTGACTTTCCTTAGCTTCTCCTGTCTGATGTTACTATTTGTAGGGAAAGATAGCTGCCCTTAATTCATAAATTGACCACATTATTTTAGGTTTTCTTAAGTCTTTACAAATGTGCAATTCAATGCATTTGTCTGCAGGGGGATTTGCCTATCTGCACAAAATATCCACAATCACTTTAACTCATTTATTCCTTTTATATAGGTGGGAGGTTGTAGGACAAAAATGTAAACTTGGGCCTGGTCCTCTCAATGTGGTTGTATGTATAGAAATGCTTATTTCCCAATTGTTGCTATCATGCTTAATTGTTTTCATGTATTTGTTATTATGTTTTGTATTCATGTATCTCATATCTGTAATGATTGTCCAATGCAACAGAATCTGTCCCGCCCTATAAATAAACAACAATGATGTTAAAACATAATAACTAGCCTCTAGTATAAGCTCTGTGAACTATCCCATGGCATAATGACATAATTTAATAGTCTCATCCAAAGTTTTCTGATAAGTAAAAGGTTTTTCTACAAGAAGCTGAGTTAGAATGTAGAACGGTAAGATGTAAAGCTATGTATCTCGTGAAATCACAGATAGTCCATTAGTGATGTCCAAATGTCTGATGCAGACGCTGAAGTGATATTTCCCTTTTTATTTAACACTTGCAATGACTTTTCTCAGATTTACATATTAACACAATTGTTTTTTAAAGCAAAGATAGACACAACAAATGTAGTCCATTAAATATTTTGAATATATATATACATATTTCATTGCATATATATCAGAGATTTTAATATCATTATTCAAATGAACTCTGATAATGTTACATTGCCATTATTTACAAATCAAAGCATATCACATTTATTTACCTCTGAATCATTATTTATTTTAAATATTTATGTTTGTATGATATTTGCTTGCTAATTAAAACAAGTAAACTCTCCTTGAGATGAATCGCTCAAAAGTTAAGAAAAATAAATACATTTTAATTGCATTACATTTAAATGTTATAACATTGAACAGTCTACAGGTGGTCCTCTGTGCTTTATTATCTACATACAGGATTTCAAAGAAAGTAGATAGCAATGGCAAAACAATTATCTGGACCCAACATGCTGAAGAGATTACATGAATCTTTATAAACATTTAAGAAGTGATGCTCTTACTACTAAAATATTTTTTTTTTATCTTACAGGAAAATGACAGTTTTACATTCTACTGCCATTACTGTCTGAAGTCCATACAGATTTGCATAAAGTACTGGTAGCCAGGTGTTAAATGACTACTAAGTCGATAATACGAGTTGGCATAAAGAAAAAGAGCTACATATAACATTCACAAATATGTATGAACTACAATGAACTGAATGTATTTCTACAATGTGGACCTCCCATCTGGGACATCCTGGAGGAGAGGACTAAGGGGCAAGTGCAGGGACGTGATGATGCAGTTTGCGCCCTCATGGCCCCGCCCACACTCTACAACAACGCAATTCACATCAGCAGGCAGTGGGGAAGGGCCATGATGATGCAATTTGCATCATATTGCGACATCAAGGATCCTAAGGACGTGATGCAGGATCCAGGACAATGGCTTACACTCCCAGAAGTCCGGGAGAAGTTCCCGAAATTCAGGAGTCTCCCAGACATTCTGGGAGAGTAGGCACTACAGTCAACCTCTTGTTGTGTAAAGTGACTGATTGAAGTGAACATCTTGCTCTCATGTACATAACCAATTTACTTTTCATTGTGTTAGGATATTTCAAGTGGAATATCTTTATTACAAACATTTGAACAAAATATCTATCAAGCATACAAAACACTTTGTTTTAGTCAGCAACAAAAGCCATAAAAGCATATACATTGTTCTCAAAATATCAGTGATAGTAAATCTACACTTTAAGACAAAAAAATAATAATCACTTTATTATGTGTCACAAAATACCAGTGCAGAAACAGCTTACGTGAAAATGCTCTACTGTGAAATAGGACAAAAACACATATCTATTATCTAAAAGTCTGTAATGTATTTTTTTATACTAATATACTAATTTCACCTCAGTGCTTACAGTCTGGCAGGTTTAGGCTCATGTGCAACCGTCAAATAATATTATAGCTGCCAAGATATTCTTCTCAGCAGCCACTAGGTGTCATACAGAGCTTACTGATAAATTAAATAAGCAAATTTTGAAGTGTGACCAATAGTTAGAGCAGTGGTTCCCAAACTGTGTGCCTAGGCTCTCTGTGGTGCCTTGATCTCACAGCGGTGCGTAGGCCAGGGCCAGTGGTAAGCAAAGCGTGTGACTACTTGATAATGATTTTGGTTTAGGGGTGCCTTGAAAAAATATGGAGACCCTAAGGGTGCCTTGAACTGAAAAAGTTTGGGATCCACTGAGTTAGGGTAAAGGGAAGTCACGAACCAGGAAGAAGTACAAATACAGGACTCTTTATACCTCTGTGAGTCTAATCAAACCTAGCTCTGCTTAGAAACAAACTGAGAAAGTTCTGCAATACATTTCTCCCACAAAAGTCAAACAATAGTCAATGTGACAGAAAAAGTCGTAGGTAAGTCAGAAAATCAAGATAAGGAGGGTTTAGCAAGGATCACATGAAAGAGAACATAAAAGCAGAGGCATATGATATAAAAGCCAGATCTATACACAAAATGGAGCTTGGGAAAGCAGTTCAGGAGAGTAGTTAGTCAGTTGAGGCCTATAAACCTATTGAGAAGGCCCCAGAGTCTGTAGACCTTTTCTCATCTCCACGGCCAGCTAGTGTCTGGTCACTTTTGAACACGTGGCTGCCAAAAGGAGGGCTAGCATCGGAAATCTAAAAGACAAATATTAGTGAATATAAAACAAGTAATAGAGATTATATTATATATGTTGTACTCATGCAAATGCCTGCATGGCCCAGTTTATTCAACTGTTTTTGCACTCTTTTTTCATTTAATGTACAGGTGTTAGCAGTATATTTAAGTCAATATTTGCATTTTAAAATCAAGCAAAAAGACATCAGAAAGCCCCAGCCAATCTGCTTTAAAGTGAAAAATTAGTAGTTTAATTCACAGATATGTACAGGTTACAATAAATGATACAATATTTTAGATAGAACACTGTGGGAGAGTATTTTCTCCGATGCACAACAGTCTAGAAATCTATAAGCTTACTAAAGGAAACAGCAGGGCAATTACCTAAGAGTACATACTCATCATTGGTTTAATATTTGTCCATGAAGTGCTGCCCTTCACTGTTTTCACTTTATTTAACATGCTTTCAAGCTGAGTTCATCCTAGTCCAATAGAGCATCATGATAAACAGTGTTATTGTTGGAAAACAGTTTATTGGCATTATGAGAGGTTTAGTGGTAGGAATCCGATATGAACCTCTGTGATATCACAGAAGTTGCAGGTGTTTGGCCAAAAGTGATGCACCTTGTGATGCCACTATAATGGTATTTAAAGGGAGAATTTTGGGATAAACTTCAAATTATTGTGATTGCCAACTTCACAACCAGTGTTACATTCACATTTTCACCATGAGTATGTGGCACCACTCTGAACTATAATAATTGCATGATATCACTGTAGATTTTGGAGCATGAATTGTTAACATTCTTATGTGTACTGAAATGGAGTAGAATAACACTTGATACTTGGAATATTATTTCTACCTGAAATCACCTGCCGAAAAGTCAGAAATACACTGTTGCTGCCATTAATCAGGGAGATCATTTATTTCCAACCTATCTATTAAAGCAGTATTCTTTTTAGCTTTAAGCTGGCAATTTTAGGCAGAGGTATTCAAGTTTTAGTACCACAATAGTGATTTTAATTAGGCAAAATCTTGTTTGTTTGGATTTAACCTTTGAGAGTTGACATGCTCGTCATTGCTTGAATTAATATGTGGATCCCTACTAGGTAAAAACATGCTACCCATGCATCTTTGAAGGCTTTATAAGCTAATATAGACTATGGTTGGAACATAACGTACAAAAGTACAGTTGTTATTTTGAGCAGTAGCAGATATATGTTAATAGAATGTGAATAGATGGGGTTTTCTTTGTACAATAGTATGCCTGCTCATATGACCCTTAGGTTAAAATAAGTGGAGACGATTGTTTTATATATGTGTAATAGAGTATAATTAGTCACACTAAAGGTAGCATAAATCTAAATACAGCCCTGTTTCTTGACCGGAGAAGAGGCTTTGCTAGCCATTTAGAACTGGGGGTACTGTTCCATCATCTTCAATCTCATATTAGTGCCACATTATTAATACTGTAAACATCTGCCATGAGTGGATGAGTTTGAGACCGGGGGAAATTTCACAATATTATGTCTCAAGAGTTGGAGAAACAATGTCATGTAGTGAGTTCTAATATTGAGCGAAGCTGGATTATAGTAATTTTACATTGCATAATTCAGTGTTATGTGACTTTTGTAGGGTGACGGCGAGCATTGCTGTCACAAAAATGAACAATGCATACATTCAGGGGAGGACTGGCAAATTTTAGCCCAGGGTGCAAGACTCGACTCAGCAGCCTATTATTAACATTTTAAAGGGAAAGAAATGCAGGTGGCCCAGTGACCCAGCCCAAGGTAGCCCACTATGGGACTGGCCTGGAGGGCAGATGCTCCCCTGCCCCCCAGCCGAGCCTGCCCCTGCATACATTATATTTTTGTGAGAGATAATTCATGTTTCTGTTGAAATTCCCAATTAATGCGGTAGATGGCAGTAGGTGATGCTGTCTGCGATTATGTTTTCGTGTTCGATGTTAATCTGTCAGCACAGTTAGTATTTGATATTTTGTGTAGATCACATTTATATTAAGGATGAGCGGACTCGGATTCCTGGAATCCGAGCCCCCACGAACAGCGCGGATCCGAGTCAGATCCGAGCACTGTCCGGGTATTCCCGCCGATTCCGAAATTTAAAACGAGGCTCTGAGTCATAATCCCGCTTTCGGATCTCGCGATACTCGGATTCTTTAAATTCCCCGCTTGCCGCCACCATCTTCACTCCGGCATTGATCAGGGAAGAGGGAGGGTGTGTTAGGTGGTCCTCTGTCCTGCTATTTCTCGTGCTGTGCTGTGCTGTGCTCTGTCCTGCTGAGTGAAGTGGTGCTTTTGCCAGTGCTCTGTCCTGCTGAGTCCAGTGGTGCATCAGTCCAGTGCTCTGTCCTTGCTGAGTCCAGTGGTGCATCAGTCCTGTGCTCTGTCCTTGCTGAGTCCAGTGGTGCATCAGTCCAGTGCTCTGTCCTTGCTGAGTCCAGCGGTGCGTTTTGTCCTGTGCTTTGTTCTGCTAAGTGCATATTTATTTCAAAAGTATTAAAAATTCTTCCATAAAAAGAAAAAAAAAAGAAAAATTCTACAAAAATCCTTTTACAATAATATAAAAAAAAAAATGAAAATAAGTCCTTGCTGAGTCCAGTGGTGCATCAGTCCAGTGCTCTGTCCTTGCTGAGTCCAGTGGTGCATCAGTCCAGTGCTCTGTCCTTGCTGAGTTGAGTGGTGCATCAGTCCAGTGCTTTGTCCTTGCTGAGTCCAGTGGTGCATCAGTCCAGTGCTCTGTCCTTGCTGAGTCCAGTGGTGTGTTTTGTCCTGTGCTTTGTTCTGCTAAGTGCATATTTATTTCAAAAGTATTAAAAATTCTTCCATAAAAAGAAAAAATAAAGAAAAATTCTACAAAAATCCTTTTAAAACAATATAAAAAAACAAATGAAAAAAAAAGTCCTTGCTGAGTCCAGTGGTGCATCAGTCCAGTGCTCTGTCCTTGCTGAGTCCAGTGGTGCATCAGTCCAGTGCTCTGTCCTTGCTGAGTCCAGTGGTGCATCAGTCCAGTGCTCTGTCCTTGCTGAGTCCAGTGGTGCATCAGTCCAGTGCTCTGTCCTTGCTGAGTCCAGTGGTGCATCAGTCCAGTGCTCTGTCCTTGCTGAGTTGAGTGGTGCATCAGTCCAGTGCTTTGTCCTTGCTGAGTCCAGTGGTGCATCAGTCCAGTGCTCTGTCCTTGCTGAGTCCAGTGGTGCATCAGTCCAGTGCTCTGTCCTTGCTGAGTTGAGTGGTGCATCAGTCCAGTGCTTTGTCCTTGCTGAGTCCAGTGGTGCATCAGTCCAGTGCTCTGTCCTTGCTGAGTCCAGTGGTGTGTTTTGTCCTGTGCTTTGTTCTGCTAAGTGCATATTTATTTCAAAAGTATTAAAAATTCTTCCATAAAAAGAAAAAATAAAGAAAAATTCTACAAAAATCCTTTTAAAACAATATAAAAAAAAAAATGAAAAAAAATGAAAAAAAAAGTCCTTGCTGAGTCCAGTGGTGCATCAGTCCAGTGCTCTGTCCTTGCTGAGTCCAGTGGTGCATCAGTCCAGTGCTCTGTCCTTGCTGAGTCCAGTGGTGCATCAGTCCAGTGCTCTGTCCTTGCTGAGTCCAGTGGTGCATCAGTCCAGTGCTCTGTCCTTGCTGAGTCCAGTGGTGCATCAGTCCAGTGCTCTGTCCTTGCTGAGTTGAGTGGTGCATCAGTCCAGTGCTTTGTCCTTGCTGAGTCCAGTGGTGCATCAGTCCAGTGCTCTGTCCTTGCTGAGTCCAGTGGTGCATCAGTCCAGTGCTCTGTCCTTGCTGAGTTGAGTGGTGCATCAGTCCAGTGCTTTGTCCTTGCTGAGTCCATTGGTGCATCAGTCCAGTGCTCTGTCCTTGCTGAGTCTAGTGGTGCATCAGTCCAGTGCTCTGTCCTTGCTGAGTCCAGCAGTGTTTTTGTCCTGTGCTTTGTTTTGCTAAGTGCATCTTTATTTTAAAAGTATTAAAAAATCTTCCCAAAAAATTATAATTCGACAAAAATCCTTTTGAAAAAATATTAAAAAATATTCTAAAAAGTCTAAAAAAAATTATTGCAGTCCATTAACATTAATACTGCAATCTTTTAAAAATTGTTCACTGTTCTTGCAGTATTTAAAAAATAGTACTGTAATACAACGTGTTCTACATATAATGGAGTACCTAAATTTGGGGGATAAAGTAGGGAAAGACCAAGACCCACTTCCTCCTAATGCTGAAGCTGCTGCCACTAGTCATGACATAGACGATGAAATGCCATCAACGTCGTCTGCCAAGGGCGATGCCCAATCTTCAACACCTGTGGCTGCGAGGAAAAAGCTCAGTTTTCCTAAAAGACCCGCTGGCGGGGATGCTGAGAACATCTGGTCCGGACTGAAGGAACTGCCAACCATTGCAGACATGTCTACTCTCGCTGCATTTGATGCTGTCACAATTGAAAAAATGGTGGATGATTACTTTGCTGACACCATCCAAATAGACATGTCAGACAGTCCATATTGTTACTGGCAGGAAAAAAAGGCAGTTTGGAAGCCCCTGTACAAACTGGCTCTATTTTACCTGAGTTGTCCCCCCTCCAGTGTTTACTCCGAAAGAGTTTTTAGTGCAGCGGGGAACCTGGTCAGTGAGCGGCGAAGGAGGTTGCTTCCTCAGAACGTTGAAAAAATGATGTTCATAAAAATGAATTATCAAGTCCTCAATCAAGCACAGCAGTGCCCTCCAGATAATACAGAGGGACCTGTGGTTGTGGAGTCCAGCGGGGACGAATTGATAATGTGTGAGAATGAGGAAGTACACACTGAAGGGGGCCAGGAATCAGAGGATGAGGATGAGGACGACATCTTGCCTCAGTAGAGTCAGTTTAGTTTGTACAGGGAGAGATGAATAGCTTTTTTTGTGTGGGGGCCCAAACAAACCAATCACTTCAGCCACAGTTTTTAATACTTTAATTGCATATGTAGTTCCCAAAAAGAGGAACTGCCACTTCTATTGAATACTTTAATTGTATATGTAGTTCCCAAAAAGAGGAACTGCCACTTCTATTGAATACTTTAATTGTATATGTAGTTCCCAAAAAGAGGAACTGCCACTTCTATTGAATACTTTAATTGTATATGTAGTTCCCAAAAAGAGGAACTGCCACTTCTATTTAATACTTTAATTGTATATGTAGTTCCCAAAAAGAGGAACTGCCACTTCTATTTATATTTTCATTCTATATGTAGTTCCCAAAAAGAGGAACTGCCATTTCTATTACTACGTTTATTGTTTGTGTAGTTCAAAAAAGAGGAACTGCCATTTCTATTTATATTTTCATTCTATATGTAGTTCCCAAAAAGAGTAACTGCCATTTCTATTACTACTTTCTTTCTTTCTGTATTTCCAAAAAAGAGGAACTGCCATTTCTATTACTACTTTCTTTCTTTCTTTCTGTATTTCCAAAAAAGAGGAACTGCCATTTGTATTGCTACGGTTTTTTTTTTTTGTAGCTCCAAAAAAAAATAACTGCGGCCTTCACTGCTATGTTGGTGTTAGACGTGCATCCGGTGTCCGCCATCTGTGCAGTGGTATACAGACCAGTTGAGGGTTTTATATTGTGGCCCCACACCAAATTGGGTACCGGGGCCACTCCACTATGCAGTCCAGATAGATGCGTATCAGATATTAAACTACATTCAATGTTGGGGCCAAATCCAAAATTAATTAAAATGACCTGTCATCGTCAAAAACAAGAGGTTTTGACGCGTTAGAACTACACCCTGTATATGCTGCAGAGGATGTAAGATCAGCCATCTGTAGAGTGAAATTCTGACCAGTTAAGTTTTTTTTATTGTGGCCCCGGTACCAAATTGTGCAGCTGTGCAGTGGAATTGAGACCAGTTTATGTTTTTTTATTGTGGCCCCGGTACGCAGTCCAGAAAGCTACCTCGGTCCAACGATTTGGACTAAAAACAATATTGTGAGGTGTTCCAAATACACTGGAAATTAGTGGAAATGATTGTTATTGAATGTTATTGAGGTTAATAATAGCGTAGGAGTGAAAAACAAACAAAAAACTAGATTTTAGCACTTTTTATGCTTTTTTAAAAATAAATCAGAACCCAAAACGCTAAATCAGAACCAAAACCTTTCGTCAGGTGTTTTGGCAAAACAAATCAGAACCCAAAACTTCAAGCTAATCAGAACCCAAAACACTAAAAGTGCCCGGTGCACACCCTTAATTTATATCAGTATGTGTTGATTTGAAAGTAATCTAAATATATTCATTTCCAGCTCTTTGCCACACAAGAAAATGTTGTTTATTCATAAAATTTCAAATGTACATGTATAATACATCTGGCGAATTAAGACCTTTTCAATTACCCTATTTATATTGTAGTTTTAAGAGCAAGCATCAGTTATTTTGCTTTTACTGGCACTTAAAACATAGAACCATCAGCCTAGAGATTGATATATATATATATATGCTGGCCAGTTTTGTTATTGTGGGTATATTATTTAGCCCTATAATACACAGTTAATAATTATTCATGTTCAATATTAGCTTTACATGTCTTTATATTTCAATGCATTATTTTTCTTATTATAATTGGATATTCCTTTTTAAACATGTTTTATTGGAAATAAATAGGATGCAGCTTGGCAAGCACAAGACACAAAACTAATATATTTTTTCACCACATAATGGGTATAAATTGCAATTTGGACAGATAAGACTTTCACAATTAATGTATGTCACTATATATCTATCAGTAAGACGACTAGCATTACGTGAAACATTCCAACAAATGTTGAGATTCCATAAAAATTATTATTTCTCAACCAGTGAATTGGTTTGGAAATGTCAGGCTTCAGAATATAGAACAAATGTGTCTTAAAAATGCTTTTTTATACAAAACATTATTTAAATAAGTTGAATGTAAGTTTTACATAGAGGTACGTTTTACATCACAATCTTCTCACCAATTTCACTAGAGCCTTACATCACTATGTTGTGCTGTTGTTAAAGTTTTAGAGCTTGGACTGGCTACTTGTTGGTCTGGCCCCACTTAAAACTTGCATACACATAGACGAGGAGGGTGGTATACAAAAGGAGGTAATAAACTACAATAGGCATTGAAACAGACCATAATCAAATGCACCTAAAGACAATAAAAATATAACATTTACATTATTTACTTTGTGTACCCTTAAACGTCTTTTAAACAATTTTCTTTAACCATTATGGTGCATTTTAATGATCTTTATTGATTTTTATCGATTACCAACGGTAGGGTACAGAAAAGAAAATGGTGAGGAGGGGGAAAAGGCAGGGCAAAATAACAGTAGGGGATGTCAAGTATATGTTGGCACAAAAATTTAGTCCACATAATACACAGTAAGGGAAGTGGCAAGAATATCAATGTATTCTCCGTTTATTTAGTAATAAACTCTCTGACATACCCCATCAAAAGGCCTTTGAGACAGGCTTTGTAGAGTGGGAGGGGCTGAGAGTCTCAGAAATTGATCCTTGATATTATATTTTTCAAGCGAAGGGAGATTTCCATGATTGGCTATCACAGTTTTTGTATTGAGGTCAATATGGCCAACCACATGTTTGGTCCAATTCCTCCACTCCTGAGCTAGAGCTAGAGAGGAAGATAACAGTTTCCATTAAGTCAGAGATCATGAGTGTCTACATGATTGGAGCAACTAGAAAGAGACCAAATATTGTTTAACCTGGATAAATTGTAGAAATCTCTTTTTGGGAAGCTGAGAGCATAGCATTAGTTCTGAGAAGTATTTCAGTGAAGGACTAGAGTAGAGATCACTTAGAATGTCAAAGCCATCTTCTATCCATTTCTTAAACCCTAAGCAAGGGATAATTGACTAACACCCCCACTGGAAGTGTTCTATTAGAAGCATGTAAAAATCTTTCAGAGATGCAGTAGCGTCCAGACCATGATTCCATAGGCTATGCTGGAGAGAATGTCTTGCAGGGATGTAAAGATCCTTGAGGAGCCCCAAGAGATGCCTTAGTAGGGAGCTCTAAGGATGCCTCCTCCATTTGCACCCAGGCATAATACAATTGCAGAGTGGTTGAGGCTGTCAATAATAGGCAAGAAGATCAGGAACCACTAAAGCTGCATGATATGCAAAGGATTCAGAAGGAGATCCTAGATCTACCTCCCTCCCATAGAAAAGGTGAAAATAAAATAAAAAATGTAAAAAAGCTATCTGGAATCGTGAGGGGAATGGACCTCAACAGGTATAACATTTTTAGTAAAACCATGCCCCTTCAAGCTTCTTGAAAAAATTGCCTACACTCGCTTCACCCACTTTCTCTTTAGTCAGGCTCTCAACACTCCACAGAGACTGCGCTGACCAAGGTTGTCAATGATTTGATCACAGCTAAAACTAAAGGCCATTACTCTCTTCTCATTCTCCTGGATCTCTCTGCTGCATTTGACACTGTTGAACACTCTCTCCTCATACAAACGCTACAATCCCTAGGTCTTGAAGGCACTGTCCTATCCTGGTTCTCATCCTAGCTATCTAATCGCTCTTTCAATGTTAATTGCTCTGCATCCACCTCTACTCCCTTTATCAGTTGGAGTACCACAATGCTCAGTCCTAGGTCCTCTGCTATTCTCTATCTACAACACTTCTCTTGGAAAACTAATAAGCTCCTTTCGATTTCAGTTCCATCTCTATGCAAATCATATACATATTTATCTGTCCTCTCCTGATCTCTCACCATCTGTGTTGTTACGCGTTACTGACTGTCTTTCTGCCATTTCGTCTTGGATGTCCTCCCGCCAACTCAAATCCATCTTTCAAAAACAGAATTAATAATATTTCCACCCCAAAACAGAAGATTCCTGCCTGACATTTCTATTTCTGTTGATAACATGACCATAAATCACACCCCGCAAGCTCGCTGCATACGTGTAATTCTTGACTCACAACTATCCTTTGTTCTCCACATTGACTCTATATCTAAATCATGTTACATACATCTAAAAAACATTTCCAGAATATGCACATATCTCACACAAGACACTGCAAAAACTTTAATTAATGCACTCATCACCTCCTGCATAGACTATTGCAATTCCCTCCTTACTGGTCTTCCCAAAATCAGACTGAAAACCCTACAATCTATTTTGCATGCAGCAGCTAGATTGACTTTCCTTGCAAACCATTCTTCCTCTGCTGAGCCACTCTTTCAGTTTCTACAAGGTTGCCTGGTTTTCAAGAATCCAATATAAAATTCTTCTACTAACATACAAGGCCATCAACAAATTTGCATCGACATACATCTCCTCACTTGTCTCAAAATATCTCCCAACTCAACACCTCCGTTCTGCACAAGATCTGCGTCTCTCTTCCACTCTCATCACATTCTCCCATTCCCGGTTACAGGACTCTTTTCGGGCTGCACCCACTCCGTGGAATTCCCTCCCTCACACAATAAGACATTCTTCTAATCTTCAAACCTTCAAGCTTTCGGACAAGTTTACGATATTCCTCAACCAACATCTTAATCTCCCTAGTTTACCCTATTTTCACCCTCTACACAGTTAACACAAGACAACAATTCTCTGACCAAGATAGTTGTGTGAATGTGCATACAGACCACTAAATAATTTGTAACCTTTGCATTCTAGCTGGACAAATATTCAATAATAGCACTTACCCTTGTGTATCAAACCATTGTCCCATAGATTATAAGCTTGCGAGCAGGGCCCTCTTACCTCTCTGTATGTATGTATTACCCAGTACTGTTTTATTGCTGTCTGCTCCCAATTGTAAAGCTCTACGGAATTTGCTGGAGCTATATAAATAAATGTTGATGATGATGATGAGAGGTTAAAGGGCATGACCTCTGCCTTGGTAGTATTTAATTTGTAATGAGCTATCTTACAGAAGGCCGCTAGTGTCTTGGGGAGAACTTCAAGGGATGACCCACAATTAGTTGTGGTACAACTGGATTGGATACTAGGGGATTAAATCATATTGTCTGAACTGTGGCTTAACGGCAAGTGTGGATACCTGATGAGTCCCATTGGTGATAAAAAAATGTATGGGATTTGATTAGACGCCTAGAATTTAGATCAAGATGTAACCAGGAAACTCTAACTTCAGGAAAGTGGCTTTCTATTTTTTTGATAATATATCTTTCTATGGACTGCCATCTGTTATGTTTAGATGGAGCACTAGCAAGATAATTTGTGTGAAGTGCTTACCAGTAAACTAATAAGCTCCTTTCGATTTCAGTTAAATCTGTAAAGTACATCTCTTGAAAATCTGCATTATCAAAAGCACATGACACTTTACGTCAGGAACTGGACTCCCTGCGGGACAAGATGGCGGATATGAGGGTTTAAAAATCTCGAACCCCCGTGATAAAGCTAATCCTTTTGCTAAGTACTATGAGGGTCTTTTTAACCTTAAAAGTGACTCTGACATTTTCCAACCCACTTTTACCCTTATCCAAGACTTCCTGCAGCAAATTAGCTTCCTCTCATTAAATGCTTACGCCATACAATCTTTAAGCACCCCATGGATCCCCCAAGAAGTCTTTGCATTGATAAAAACCTACATATATGTAAGGCTCCTGGGCCAAGAAGATATTGTTCCTGTGTTGGTTGATCTCTATAATACTGCAACTGAAGAGATGTTAGACGCCCAAGTAGTGTCAATTTACGAAACCTGGCAAGTACGCAGCTGACTGTCGTAATTATAGGCCCATCGCTCTCCTGAATACGGACCTGAAGATCTTTGCTAAGTTGATAGCTAACAGGCTTAGCCCTCTGATATCCGACCTGGTCCATCCTGACCAGGTGGGCGTTGCAACAGGGCGCCAGGCCTCCACTAACAGAAGAAGGGTTCTAGATGTTGTGGAGTATATTTCTAGGTCTTGAGGTGAATTGTTAATGCTTTCTCTGGACGCAGAGAAGGCATTCGACAGACTCCACTGTGGGGTATATGCGACAGTCCTGCTGAAATTTGGCTTTACTGGTAGTATTTTGAAGGCGATACTGGCTTTATATGATGGCCCTTCTGCCAAAGTTTTCAGCAATGGATTTCTCTCTGATAAATTTGCTATTTCTAATAGTAATAGACATGGATGCCATTTATCCCCTCTCATTTGTATATTGGCTATTGAACCTTTGGTGGAACGGATACATTGCTCAGATGCTTGTAAGGGTTTTGGCTTTGGGGGAAGCGACCACGGCCTTTGTTTGTTTGCGGATGATGTGCTGCTCCTTTTGTCTAGTCCGGAGACCTCATTACAAAATTTACATAGGATTCTTAATGAATATAGTTGGGCGTCCTTTTATAAATTAAATACTACAAAAACAGAAACTCTTCCTCTTAATCGTCCTTTAGACTCTTTAGCGTGTCTGAAGGCTCAATTTAAATACACGTGGAAGGAGCATTCACTCTCTTATCTTGGGATCCACATCCCGGCCAACATCTCTGAGGTATTTGATTTAAATTACCCACCTTTGATTACTCAACTTACTAAGCTTTCAACTACCTGGATGGGATATGAGGTCTCCTGGCTGGGCAGAGTGGCAGCGTTCAACTTGATGCTGCTCCCTAAACTCATGTACATTTTTAGAACAATCCCTTACCTACTCCCCAAGAAATTCCTAGATGCGCTGCACTCTCTTATGATTAAGTACATATGGAGGGGTAAGCCATCTCGTTTGTCTTTCACCCGAATGGCTTTGCCTAGAAACCAGGATGGGCTTGCGTTACCCAATTTAGTAAAATACCAAGAGGCATGTATTATTTCTCAGATTCGGGATTGGGGCCCTTCCAGTTAAACACAAACCCTGGGTTGATTTGAAGTGTGCCCTTTACCCCTCTTTCCCTATAGCTGATCTAATCTGGCTCCCTCCCGCTCTGAGACCTCACCTCTCCCAGCCCCCTTCCTCTATCCGGGATGCCCTTAAGGTTTGGGAAAGGACAGTGGGATCCTCTCCAGATTTTACACCCCCTACCAGTAATATCTCTCTCTCCAGTGTTGCTTCACTCATCACCGATCTCGACGTCTCTAATTGGATCTCTGAGAGTTTTTGCTCCTTGGCACATTTGTTTGGGGCAGAGCGTCTCTGCTCCTTTGTACTGCTGCAGGATAGTTTTGACCTCCCCACCAGAGATTTTTATAAGCACCTGCGGCTGCTGTAATGAATCACTGACCTTCTGCATAAGGCATGCCCGCTAACCCCCCACCCCTCCCCCCCACAACGTCTCTATTTTAAATTGACTAGAGCCAAAAGAGACATCACATTTTGGTATACCTACCTTTCCACCCTCTCTACTACGACTAAACATACTTCTCAAGCAAAATGGGAATCCGACTTAGATTTAGCCCTTTTCCTGACTCAATGGGATTGCATTTATAACAATTTAGCCAAAATGTCTAAATGCACAAACCACTTGGAAATGTTTGTGAAGCTCCTGTATATGACTTATTTAACCCCTGCCTGTCTCCATAAAATATGGTCCTCTCATTCTCCGCATTGCTGGCATTGTTGTGGAGAGGTGGGTGATATTTTTCATGTTTTTTGGTCCTGCCCAATAATTCAACCAATTTGGATTGAAGTTTATCAACTCGCAGAAAAGGTTACGTCGGTAAAACTTTCTCCGTCTCCACTCATTGCCCTTCTCCAACTGTTCCCCGATCAGTTACCGCAACATCATAGATATATATGGGGTCATATCATGATTGCTGCTAGAGCAGCCATTGCTCAGCAGTGGAAACAATCCTCCCTTCCCTCCATCAACAAAATTGTAGCTAAAATCCATTTCAGCTACGAGATGGAAACATATGAGGTCCCTTATTCCATGGCCCTGTGCTCACCCATAGTTACGTGGATGTCTTGGCATGAGTTTGCTACAGAGGGGGAGGGGATTGGGGTGCTTGGCCCTCCAGTTGGGTTAATCACTGCGATCTTGAATCTTCATGTGCAGTCTTCCTAAATTGTGCCATAGGTCACGCAACAGTTTTGCCCTATAGTATGTAATGTCTTTATCTGCCGAATGTTTGACTAATTTATTAATCTTAATTTGTTAATGCCCTACAATTTTGATTGTATTCAGCTTGTGTTGTGTCTGCTCCCCACTATGTACCCCTTCCCATTCCCTTCCTTTGTTCTGTATCCCTTCCCTTACCATTTAAATACCCCAATAAAAATAATTCTGAAAAAAAAAGAAACCTACATTATCTGTCCTCTGTTTCAGGGAGGTTTTAAAGGCTAAGCATCTCTTATTTGAAGAATTACACTCCCGCATATTAATAGAAATGGTCAAATTAAACATATTTATATGTCCCAATTAGGTATGGGTTGTGGACAGAACAATGCTGAAGAGTAATTGTATTGGTAATGTTGGACAATAAAATGTTTTGCCACATGTGGAAGTGGGAAAATGTAGGAAGTTGAGGTGTTTAGAGAAAAAAAGAAAGTCATTGCCAGGAAACAAGGCAATAGGAAAAGAGAAACATCAAACAACTCAAAATGACAGTGTAACAGTAGTAAATACATTAGGTGAGGCAAAGGCTTGAGTAAAACTCACCCCATGTAAACATTGAGAGAGTTATAACAAACAATTCTAGAAAAGATATACACTTTAACAGGGGTAATTTCAATGGCTCCTAGGGTCCAGGTCTGGTTTAACCATGAGTGAAACGTCATGCTGGAAGAGGACCAAAGTGCCACATAATTGTCGCTGTTAGAGATGAACCACAGTAAATTAGGAGAGTGGGCCCATCAATTAGGCAGGAGAGAATAGAACTAATGAAAGGATAGTACTTATCTGACCAATCAATGGAGAGAGGCATAGGAGGACCCAATGTTGTGTAATTCAAGGGAGATTCAGAAAGCTGGAACCCAGAAGCCAAACATGTCATGGAACTTTGAAGATGTTTCTTTTCTGTAGTAACCAAAGGCTTTCATTTAAAGTGGATATCATGTTACCGTTAAAAAATATTAGCAGCTTTGTCGGTAAGCCCAAACAGTATCTGATCTTCATATGGTATTGGGTTCTGATTACAGGGGAAAACTCCCTTCGAGAGGAAATAGTGGTTTTAAATAAGGCTGTATACAGTTGGAGGCCAAGCAGCAGACCCTCATCAGCAGAAGGCAGATACATTTCTTTACCTGAAAAAAATATTTAAGTAGTATATCTCTGTGAGCCTTCCCCAGAGCGAGTTTGGGTTTGGAGAGTCGTTGAATCCAGTCGATCAGGTGATTAAACTCTGAAGCTGATGGTAAAAGGGAAAAAAATATCTTAGTTACTTCAGCCTTTCGTTCCCATGGTCTGATGGATTCAGGTAGGCCCATGCTTTTAATATTATTTCTTCAGGCCTTGTCTTCTAGTCTGTAATCTTGCCCTGCAGTGTAAGTATGGATTCTGTTTGTTCCCCATGGGCCTTCCTCAGGTTGTTATTAAATGCTACAACCTCTGCAAATTTAGTCTGTAGGTTTCAGCTCTGTCACCGATATCTTCAATTTCAGTGCAGATTTCATATTATTGAGGAATAGAGCTCAGCACAGTTTCAACTTTAAGTGAGGATAGTAATACCTGCATAGCGCTGAGTTTTATTGGGCCATCAGAATTTGGGCATTCGCCCATCTGGACAGACTGCTGAGATATAGAGGAAGAGTGAACCTCCCTTGGTGAGTTCCTGGTGTCTCCACCATCTTTCAGCTTTTGGGCTCTTTGTCCTGTGGCTGGAAGAATTGTTCTGCTAAAGCTGTGGTTCGAGATTGGCTCTTACTGGAGGACATTGTACTTCCAGGTAAGTAGAAAAATACTTTCATGAAGTTCGGGTCTGCTCTAGGGTGCTTTAGGCTTAAGATAACAAGTGCTTTCTCTGGAGCTCAGATGCTGTGCAGTTGGCTCCACCCCACCCTCATTTTAACCATTTTAAAGGATTTGTGAATTAATTATCCAAAAATAAAACTAATGGTACAAAACTGTGAATTGTCCCGAAAATGTACTCATCTCTACTCAAGAACTTCTATATAATTTTATTCAGCTCAGCCTTTTCAGCACTTTCATACCTCCTCAAACTTCCTTGCTTTATACTGATCTGCTCCTTTCAGGAAGTTGAGTAAAATGATATCACAGAGAACAGTGCCCTGTAACAAGAGAGAAGTAAGTACAGAATAAAAAAGGTTACAGATGCAAAATAGGTCAAATAGAGATTACAGCAAGAGAGATACAAACACAAAAGTAGAAAAGTTAAAATAGGAATAGATGGGACATAAGGGTTGCACAAAACAGACTGAACCGTGCAGCAATGAAGAAAAACGAAGATGAAAATGTAGGCAATGAAATTATAACTGAAGTTACAGTGTGAAGTTTATTCATACTGCCTTAAGACATCAGGCTGGTAGACTGAAATGGTATCTTTACATAACGCTGTGCACCTCACACATCCTCTATGGTTTAGTTAACAAATGAGATAACATAATTTTGAATGGTCAAGTTATGGGGACTTATATACATACATACATACATATTCATGTCTTACTGTCTTGTATTTTGAAATTAGTGGTCATTTCATTAAAAAGATATATCCTACCAAAATTCTGGATTTGTAAAATGCACTAAAGCATGAAAACTTGAACTTGAATAGAATGAATGACATCTGATTTGTTGATGTGTGTTATAATTGTATTGTTATAACTATTATTACTATATTGCACTGATGAACAACCCATGGGCAGCAGCTGTAGTGATGATAGCCAGCCATTCCTCAATGAGGTCAGTCTGCCAGCAAATCAGAATGAATGAGCTGATGACTGTCTGCCAGACTGCCTCAGCATGGGGAAGCCTATTCAACAGGTATTGAAGCAATACCACTTTTGAGTATTGTGTTTGAGTATCACTCAGCTGCCCTGTGACATTTTTCTGTAAATTGAGGCAATAATTTGATATAATATATAAACATTCATTTTTTTAAAAAATTAGCCTTATTGCTGGAGAAAGGGACCTATATATTAATAGACCACTTTCTCTGGCGATAAAGCTGATTTTTTAAGCTTTGCTGTCTGGAAGCTCCCTCACCATGCGGTATGTAGGTGATATGCAGGGGATATGTGTTACAGGGAGGGGTTAGAGGGAGGAAATACATGTGTCAGTATCAGAAGCAGAACTTGCGAACTGTGGGACCCGGTGCAGGGAAGCAGGAAGGAGGGAACCGGGGCCCACAGCTCACTAGTTCACCATGCAGCGGGCCCCATTATCTCCATGGGCCCCAATGCACCGCACCTGCTGCACCAATGGTAGTTCCGCCACTGGTCAATATAGAAATATGGGGGGAGGGAGTGTTACTGCAGGGGTGGAGAAAATGTATTACAGGGGAGGCATTGGTTACCATAGAGGTGAGGGGGAAATATCAGTGATACCACAGGGGGGGGTGGTAGAAATGTGTTACTGCAGAATTGAAGGGGGTGTTACTATAGGAAGTGGGCATAGTGTTACAGGGAAGGAATGGGGAAGAGGTGAGCAAGTGGGGTAATGTGCTATTAAAGAGGTTAGGGGGATGTGTTACTACAGAGGATATGTGACTGTGTTACAGGGGGTTTGGTACGGTTTTTCAATTGCAATAAATCAGATACCGACGAGACCTACAACTAAAAAGTGAATTTAGTAAAAACCGATGTAAATATGCGTCTTCACAACTTCTATTAATGTTATTTTAAAGTGGTAATGTCGGGTTAAGTGTTTAAACACTTAACATGCGGGGTCCTGACATTGCCACTTTCAATTAACATTAACAGAAGTCGCGATGACCCCAAACAGTAGTGCCGGACAGCTCTTCATTCGGAATAACTTGCGGTCAGCATGCTGCTCTAATTGTGATCTGCACAGTTGGTTTTCAGGTAAGTCTATTTATATTTACATAGTTTTTTAGTAAATTTGCTTTTTATTTGTAGGTCTCGTCGGTGTCAGAATTGTGGTAATCGTTTTAACGATTACCGGCAGTTACAGGGGGGTTGGAACCAGGACCATCTTAACAACAGTCCACTGGGGCCTCTACCAACACAACCACCCACAGGAATAAAGATATAAATTATCCATAAAATTAAGTTTATATTTATTGTTACCTGCTTAAAAAGCCAGCATTTAAACACTAAAAAGAACATGCTGTACTACAGAGATTAATCCACATAAACGTTTTCTTCTGTTTGCCCCCCTTCATCATGCTTCTGGTCTCGTATCACACTGTGCCCTCCATTATTCTCTTACTTGCCTCCTTCATTATTCTTCTGGTCTCCCCCTGTCCCTATATCAGATACTGTGACTTCTATTATTTTCCTATTCCTCCCCCTTCACTTACATTTCTATGTTGCTTATTCGTCGCGTCGTGGCTCCTCTCGGTGCGCTCCTCACTGAAAATGTCGGGCATGATGACATCACGCCCAACATTCAGTGCGAGTGCAGCAAGGAGGAGAAGAAAAGGGAGGGAGCTGCATCACCGCCGTGTGACCACAAAAAGGTAAGTTTTTTGTTTTTTTCTTAATTGCTATAGAGCCCTGGCTATGGGGCCCCTATGCACATGGGACAGTCCTCGGTGGAAAGCAATGCTATAGAGGGATGGGGATGAAATATGCTACTACAGAGATGAGGGGAATGTGTTACTACAGGGGGTGGAGACAGGGCCGGATTAAGGGAAAGGAGGCCCCCGGGCTAGGGATACTGTGTGCCCCCCCCCCCCCCCCCCCCTTCACGAGCACTTACCTTCTTTCGTTCTTACGTCAATCCCTGTAGTGCATCCCCGGCATGCAGTAATCTCCTTACGGACGCCCCTGGCCCGATGAATAATGCCACCCGCCGCGCTACAGCTCTAAAAAAAAACATAGTTTCAAGGGCCCACCCAGATGCCTGGGGCCCCTGGGCTCTACCCAAGTTAAACCTTGGGTTAATCCGGCCCTGGGTGGGGATAATGTATTTCACTTAAGCAAGTTAAGTTTTATTGTTACAATAATTACAATCTCCCAATGGGGCCATCAGAAGAAAAAGTTTGTGTACCCCTGCTGTATCAGCATATCAGTAAAACAAGGAAAAGTTATTATTAATGACAGATTATTACATTTGTATCTTTCTACAAGATGCATAAAAGTAAAATGTATTGTTCAGTTTTACCCCTCCAACATGACAACCTTGTCAATTGTTAAGTGTTAAGTGTTATTTCCTCACCCCTCCAACACAAACAGAAAGCCTCATCCAAGAGCACTGATGGTAGTGGAGAAATTAGTGCAGATGCAAGTCAGTATGTGCAAATGAAAAACAGAATGCCTTAACAACATTATGGGCCCCCGGGCAAAGCAAAGCACCTGGGCCCATATATATTTTTTTATATATATATATATATATATATATATATATATATATATATATATATATACACACAGTGTGTGTGTTTAAGAAAGATAAGTGATTTTACACATATGTAAAAAAAAAGTGATTTTATATGATTACATATATATATATGTATGTATATATAGGGGCCCCCTTAACTTACCTTTCCCTCGCCTTGTTCTCAAAGTCCGTTGCCCTTCCCTTCTTTTTTCCTCGCTGAGTCTCTGTTCTGTGCTCCTCTGTGCTGTACTCGCAGTGAATGTCGGCCGTAATGTCACTCCCGACGTTCACTGAGAGCACGGCACGGAAGAGAGGACCAGGGAGGGAGCCGGATCGCCACCTGACCACCTCATCTGACCCTCATCTGAACGGTCAGGTGACTGCTGTTATTTTTGGTTTGTTTTTTTATATGATTTTTTTTTTACAGCAGTCCTGCCTTGGGCCCCCTTTCACCCTGGGCCCCCGGGCACCTGCCCATCGTGTCCAGTCGGAAAGACGGCCCTGATCACTGGCCAAGCCCAGCAAGCACATAACTAACCCAAAGGAAATTTAAAACTATACATTTTCTTTCAATTCTTTAAAACGTGTACTGCCAGCTTTAGTGCAACGTCAATACATGTGTATTGCATTTCAATTTTGCAACATTGTGTTTATTTCATTACATGAAACATAATCCATCTAGAAACTTGTGGCTTTGGCCAATTTTCCAATTATCTCATAAAAAAAGCAAAAGCCTGATATATCTGAAAAGACACATTGCTGTCATAAAGGGTTTCTCACAGTAATAGTATAAAGAATGTTAATTTATAGTGAAATGAAATTGCAGTAATCAATTTTTATACCATTTTAGCGGTAGCTTCAATAGTCTGTTTTTCTAAATCAGCAGAATAGTGATTAGCCAAGTGATGATTTGATTTTTAACATACTGACAATAAGGAAATGAGCAAAAGAAAAATCAATTCAGCAATGAAATTACACTAGAACATTACATGGATAGAGCATTCTGTCTATTGAATGACTAACTTATCAGCCACAGCCACTGTTTATCACAGAATCCTGCTATCAGCTGCTAGGTAATAGGTCTGAGAGTGTGGTATAGCCCATTATGTAGCCTCTCATGTTACACTAATTATGGATGTGATCATTTGAGGATGAGTTACGTATCCCCTTAATTCTCTTATGACACATCAAGTTAAAATATATTTTTTTAAAAAACTCACCACACCGACTGATGTAAAAGCTGCCACAATATTGATAAGGGTTGGAATAATGTTGAATTTCCCAGCCTGTAAAAACAAGTTATATAAATAAAAATTAAACGTCTGTAGAAAGCAACAATTCAGAGCTAAAATATGAGTGTATAATAAACAATCAGAAAAGAGAGTCTGTATGGGGCACTAAGATATCCCAAATAGTGGATTATGTAGCTAGAGTTCATAAGCAAGTATTATCTTTTCTTACATTTGGAGGAGGATATTTGCTTTGGTAAAAAGACTCAACACAGTTTTTGCCGTCACAAAGCCGCTTTATAGGACCAAAGATTTAATAATAAAAAGGAAAATACAAAGGCATTCAACAGAGAGGAAATTGTACTAGCAAAAACGTAACTAATTTAAATACACTGATGTTGAGAGGAGGTTCTTATGCTGGCAATAAACAATACAATCATGTTGCTCGGTCTGATGGACAACCAACAGGATCAGAGTCCAACTGGGACTTATACTTAAGTAGACAATGTGAAAAAGATCCAGACTTTTGTTGCTGAGGCAGAGTGGATAGATCACTTCCAGCGTCAAAGTGATCGGTTAGTGTGGTCAGAATATGATCACACAAATAAGCCAATAGAAGTCACCAGATGTCATCTTCCAACCACGTTTACCATCATGTCTAGTAATGATCTCATTGATTTTATCTGGATTATTATTGGCATATGTTTATTATTGGGTCCGCACAGACTGTGATATTGGGCTAACAGCCCAATATCACAGTAGTTATTGCAGCATTTATGGACAACATAAGGTAATATCAGCCAAAAGCTGTCTCACATTCTAGTCACACATATCAAAAGACATTATTTCTATGAACTTACATTTCCATAAACAAGGACATCAATTCTAATGCCAAAAGCCTTGACCAGAGTCCGAAACTCTGAGCCATCTAAATTCATGTAGTATCGAGCAAACCTGAAACACATACCAACAATGTTTTAATTACAGCACATTTTGCAAAAATATAGGGTTTCCTATTAAATGTCTCTAAAAGAATTGTTCAACTACATCTATCCTGTAGCCAGGCAACACAGAGCCGGATTAAGGGGAGGGTACATGTCCCGGGTCACCCTCTGTCAGGGGGCACCCCTGGACCAGGTACTCTAAAAGGGTACCAGCGGGGGTACATTATAGTACTTGGTGGTTGGTTCCTTCCCAAGATACTAGCCACCTTTCTTCAAGTATATACTGATCCGTCTTTTCACCTATGTGTAGCTGCTTCCTCCCTCCTCCAGTCCCTGTCACTAACAGATGACATGTGGTGCACGTCCCATATGGCAGGTGCCATCCCATGTGTGCAGAGTGGCAAAAGAGGCTCCTACACAGTGCATATGTAATAAGGTAAGTGTGAGTGAAGGGAGAGTATGTTAATATAATGCGTGAGGAAATGGGGGGTCTTAATATAATGTGTGAGGGAAGGGGGGGTATGTTAATATAATGTTGGAGGAAAGGGAGGGGGTGTTAATACAATGTGGGTGGCATGTTACTATAAAGTGTAAGGGAAGGGGGGTATGTTACTATAATATGTGAGAGAAGGAAGGGCCTAATATTTGTGGAAAGGAGGGTCTTAATATTATGTGTGAAGGAAGGGAGGGGGGTCTTAATAGAATGTGGGTGGGAGGTAGTTTATTACTTTAGTGATGGGGTTTAGGTGGGGGATAATTATTTAATGGGTGCTTTTTTATTTGTGGGTTGATGGGACTATTTAATTTAATAGTGTGGCCTATTATTTTAAGATGAGGTGATGGGACCTTTATTATAATGATGGTGTGGTTTGGAGCCAATTAATTGAATGCAGGGCTGTTTGGGGAGAAGGAGGGCTATTTATTAAATGTGAATAGGAAATATGTAATGGCAGTGATAGTTTGAGGGAAATAGGTATATTTATTTAACGCAAATGCAATTAATTTATTGCAGTGGTGAGGGGGTCTCTATTGTTATTTCGGTGGGAGGAGGCTAATAATTTAATAGTGGACTGTGATTCAGAGCTGATTATTTAATGGTGGGTGCTATTAATTTATTTGTTGGGTGATGGTGGGGCTATTTAATTTATTAGTGGGTCTTATTATTTTAAGGTGAAGTGGCAGGACCTTTAATTTAATGCTGGAATGGTTTGGGGCTATTAACTGAATGTGGGGGTGAGTTTATTGAGGAGGCTATTTATTAAATGTAAATATGAATTATTTAATGCCGGGGATATTTGAGAGAAATTGCTATATTTATTAAACGTAAATGTTATTAATTTTTAGCTGGTGCTGTTTGTAGGAAAGAAAATTCAATGGGAGTACTATTAATTTAATGTTGGGGCTGGTTGGAGAGAAATAGATCTATTTATGAAATGTGAATAATATTATTTTAATGTTGGGGCCGGATGGAGACCTCATTATTAAAGGTGGGTGCTATTGATTTTAATGCTGGGGGTGGTTGGAGTTTTTTAAATTACATGTACTCATTATTTTTTCAAATAGGGCCCCCAACATTCCAGGATCTAGACAAGCAGCAACTAAACACACCAGCAGCCACAGGTAGTAAAAGTGACAAGAACAGGTAGGAGAGAGCATTACAGTCAGTCAACTGTCTGGAATCTGGTAGGGCAGCCCCGAATTTGGGTGACTGACTCCCTTAGTCACGATTTGGTCCGACTGCAAGGACAGTTGAAAGGTATTTCCCACCTCACAGTGTACTGCTAGTGAAGGCAGAGGTGTGTGCACTTACAAGTAGTGCACACAGTATTGCCTGTATATTTGTCTAAAATGATAACCATATTACTTACATCTTTGCCCCCCCCCCCCCCTGTTTTAAGTGCCCCATGCTCTACAAAGCCTTAATCTAGCTCTGCAGCAACAACAGCAAAGCTGTAAGTTTTATAAAACCATTGAGTGCTTCTATTCTTCAATAAGTGAAACTTTCCCACGACAAGAAATTCCACCCTTCTAAAGTAATTCAGCATCCTGAGAACATTAAATGTGTAATACCTAAAGTTGTATCCAGGAGAAACATTGTTTTTTTCTGAAACACTGTCCAATCTGGTAAAACTGTATCGAGGAATGCAAAGATCCCAGGATTTGTCCAGATCGCAGAGCCAACCGATCTTAATACTCAGCACTCCACCCTGCAACAAGACAGTGATATATTACTTAACCTATTCATGCTAAACTATGGCCTTTTGAAATACAAAGCCACTTTGACACCAGCCCATACAATCAGATGGCTCCCAATCTAAAATAAATTTTATTTTTGTTTTTAAACAAAAAATGCAAGTATTCCCCTTTTGGGGGTTAAGCAAAGCATTTGTTCAGGGTTTACATAAATGTCAGTTTTAAAACAGTTATCTATATTAATATTTATGTAAAGCAGCAAGTGAAACTGAATGCAATCAATGGGGCAGGAATCACTAAAAAGAAAGACCCATGCAGGGAATGATACAACTGTATTACATTTGCATATTGGGTGAATTACTTCACAGGATATACAGATATCTGCAAACAGAAACTTTCTTTGGGATAAATAACTGCTCCCTTTCTGTGGCACAAACAATACAATAACAAACAGAGAGTGAGAGTTGCGAAGAGTCACCAAATCATAATTTATTAAATGGTATAAATATATGAACAATATAAAAACCCAAATGTTGAAGGGTATAGTGTACACACGTAAATAATCTGTATGCTGGGTATGGACCCAAAAGTGGTCCTTGAACTGACAGAAATAAAGATGGCAGTATACAAAATGATACAAATCAGCAGAATAAAAATAATAAACACAAGAGCTAACTAGCATACATAGAGTAATATATTGCACAATGTCAGAAACATCACCTAGGTTCTATTGGAAATAGATAAATGCACTAGGTCTCAATAGTAGGAGAAGAAATGTTGATAATTCTCCGACTCATAAAAGAGGGACATCAGAATTGATCCAGGTGCCGTATTGGAGAGAAAGAGTATAAACAATGTCTCTTATAAATTGCTCATCAGAGCATAAATATGCCGGCAAAAGAGTCTTTATATGTATAAATCCCTAAGGATTTTGGTATGCATCTGCTAAAGTGAGAGGAATATTGAATCCTTTAGCCGTTGATACAGTCGGTGAACATATACGCTACAATAGTACTAGTGTATCACATAGTTGTAGAATTTAGATTGAAAAGCATCAAGTTGGTATCAGGCGTAACTGTACCCTTGACAAAGATTTTGCTTTGCAAGCCGAAAAAATGTCACTTGATTTTCTTAAGAGAGGTTATCCAACACATCTATTAGAAGAAGCTAAAGACTATGCTTCAAAGAAGAAACAGAGTGATCTACTGGTCCCAAAGGTTAAAAGTTCTTCTTGTGAGAACTCTGGAAAAGAAGATTTTAATACCTCTCTCCTATATATATTTCTAAATTTAATAACAAGTCCCATATGATAAAACGTATTATCACTAATAACTATAAGATTTCACATCAAGATGCTGTCCTTAGTAACATCTTAGAAAAAGTTCCAAAAGTGATATATAAGAAAAATAACAATTTAAAAAACCTGTTAGCTCCAAGTGTGTTAAAAACCAATACTAGCACTGCCAAAACTGTATCTCAATCCTGGTTACCCTCTAGAAGTCCAGGTTGTTATAGTTGTAATAGAAAGGTATGCCTTACTTGTGATTTTATTGGTAAAGCAGTGACCAGTATTAGATCTGGTGTCCGCGGCAGAGTATGCCATTTCTCAATTTATAAATTGTGAAACAACATTTGTTATCTACGTGCTAGAGTGCCCGTGTGGCCTCCAGTACGTAGGTAGAACTACGCATTCTCTTGAAAGTCGTTTTAGGGAACACAGACAAAACATTTTGAAAAGTTATTCTAAACATAGTGTATCCAGACACTTTTTGGAGAAGCATGAGAGCAACCCTAGGGGTCTGAAGGTAATTGGAATTGAAAAATTTAATCCCACAATAAGGGGTGGGGATCATGGATATTCAAATTACAAACCCTACATCCAGAAGGTCTGAATGAGACCGTAGAATTTAACGATTGGCAGTCATGATTTCTCTTTTTAAAATAAATTTTTATATAAAAAAAGTTTAAAAAGTTTTATGTGGATCAGTAAATCTAACAGTTATGTCATTATGTGATGTGTCTTTCTGCACAGGTAGATTAATCTGTATCTTTATTAATGGGTATTCTATATATTGTTTATTTGTTGATGTATATATATATATATATATATATATATATATATATATATATATAATTTTGTTTGAGATATTTGTTTATATCGGTTCAAGTCTTAGGATATTATAGAGAGTTATTATTCATATGTTGTTATGGATCAGTGGGGACTATTTATTTATCCATGTATCTAACTAATGTTTGTCTAATTGATCCGAATTGTTTATTTAGTCCTTATTGATACAATATGATATCACAGAATGTGTTAAAAGTATCAGTATATTACCCAAACAAATATTTATATTTTTTATTTATTTTATTATTATTTTTTAATTAAATAATTTTGTATTATTTTTTATGAATTTCATTAATATTTTATTATGTTATATTTATTTTTTTATAATTTTTGATAAAAATAAAAAGATGGAATGTATTTGTTTGTTGATTTTATGTATATGTTGTTGAATTACTCTTTGTTATACAAGGTTCTTTGTAAATATACATGCACTCTTAGGGTCTCAGTAATCTAAACAGGTGCTTACAATTATGTCTAATGAGGTATTTCCTCTTTAAAAAGGCAGCTACTGAGTTAGTGGTTTATGGCTTGAGAAAGTCTGAGGTTCAGACGAAACGCGTCGCTTTGTTCATGCTGCCTGCATTGTTTTGAGCCTATCAGCGGCAGAGATATTCAATTATCAAACGGAACTTCTAAACTTGTACTTGTCCGGACTTTATTGGAGGTGCGCACCGAAGATCGTGAGTGTATTGCAATACCGCTTGAGCTGTATCTACGATGAGAAGGTAAATCCTTTATATTTAGATGCCATGAACCGCCGGTGATAAGACTGACTAACCAATCCTCGGAGGTACGTTGGTTTCAATTACAAACTCAGCCGCTGCAGTGGTAAGAAGAAATACCAACTTGATGCTTTTCAATCTAAATGCTACAACTATGTGATACACTAATACTTTTGTAGCGTATATGTTTACCGACTGTATCAATGGCTAAAGGATTCAATATTCCTCTCACTTTAGCAGATGCATACCAAAATCCTTAGGGATTTATACATATAAAGACTCTTTTGCCGGCATATCTATGCTCTGATGAGCAATTTATAAGAGACATTGTTTATACTCTTTCTCTCCAATACGGCACCTGGATCAATTCTGATGTCCCTCTTTTATAAATCGGAGAATTATCCACATTTCTTCTCCTACTATTGAGACCTAGTGCATTTATCTATTTCCAATAGAACCTAGGTGATGTTTCTGACATTGTGCAATATATTACTCTATGTATGCTAGTTAGCTCTTGTGTTTATTATTTTTATTCTGCTGATTTGTATCATTTTGTATACTGCCATCTTTATTTCTGTCAGTTCAAGGACCACTTTTGGGTCCATACCCAGCATACAGATTATTTACGTGTGTACACTATACCCTTCAATATTTGGGGTTTTTTATTGTTCATATATTTATACCATTTAATAAATTATGATTTGGTGACTCTGCACAACTCTCACTCTCTGTTTGCTATATATTTTTAGAGGCTTAACACTGCCTCTTTTTGAGTTTGCTGCAATCGATCCTGAGGTTTTATATTAGAAATAGGTACACACGGTTTTTATTAGCGCCAGAGATTCAGTGTTTTTTTGTTTTACAAACAATACAATCATAGTTCCCTACTCTCCCGGAATGTCTGGGAGACTCCCAAATTTCTGGGAGTCCTCCTGGACTCCCGAGAGAGCAGGGCAACCTCCCAGATCCTGTTGACTTCATTGGTGAAGTGGCTGGGGGCGGGGTTTAGTAACGTAATTCATGTGTGTGTGATTTTTTTTCTATTCATTTAAAAAAGTATATATCAACAAATGGAACTAAAAGGCCAATCTGGCTAACACATGCCCACTACTAATAAGGCTGGCTGAGCAAAAGCTGTAAGTTAACTCTTACCATTGCAGGCCAGTATTGCTGGATCCACTGAATAATGCTCATCTGCTTCGGTAATATATCTTTTTAATAAATGCAAGTGATAAGTGAATTACTTTCATCATACTTATGGCTGCAGTGTAATAATAATGTCCTCCTGCTAGCTACACTAAAACCATTGCATACAATGTTACAAATCCACACATTAGACTGTATGATCCACATTGTGCATTCCAAAGTTATAAGACAAACAAATTCTACTATATCCTTTCCTCCTTTTATTACACCCCAAAATACTTTCATCCACAAACCTACATAGCAAACATATCTGTCTGTTCTGCAATCCATAAAATTCATACAGAAAATTACACTGGTCAACATAATTTTTCTATTCAGAAAACTGAATAGTGACTCTAGTGCAGTTTTAAAGTCTGAATTCAAATATGTAATTTGAATTTTTTTATCAGACATAAGGGTAAATGTATCAAGGTCCGATATTGCCAGCGTGTTAAAATCGCGGCAAATCGCGGGTGTTAACCTGTGATTTTAGTTAAAAACTCTGCAAATGTATCAAGGTGCGATTTTTACCCTGAAGTTCAAAATTGCTGGTCATCTCCAGCGATTTGCAGCGAGTTAAAACACTCCTGTGTTTGGCAAACACTCCTGTGTTGTAGCAGCGTGTTTTAAACACATCACTGTTACCCTGGCCTGTCATACAGCTGCCAGAACTCCGGCAGCTGTAAAACCTGTAAAGAATAGATTAAAGTAAAAAAAAAAAAAAAAACGTGGGGTCCCCCCTCTATTCCTGCTTAACCCTAGTGCTGCCTGACTACTGCTGGTTCCGTGAAAATCGTGGAAAAATTTTGTGTGGGGTCCCCCCGATTTTCACTTAACCAGCACTAGGTAAACCAGCCGGGGTTGGCGGCACTATAGCAGTGGGACACGCAGCAGGGGTTCCCCTGCCATAATGACTAACCAACCCCAGGCTGTTCAGCGCTGGGCTGGATTCCCTAGGGAGTGGGGTCCGCTGAAAAAAACGAGCGGGCCCCAGGGGCAAATGCAGGATTTGTAAAGGGGGGTTTCCATACCACGCCGCCAGTGGTCGTGACCAGCATGCATGGGGGCGTGGCTATAATTTTAGACAGTGCTTGGCTGCTCCCCAACTCTTCCTATCCCCATAATATACATGGGCAATGCTGCGTGTACTACTGTTAGTTGCACACAGCTCTACCTTTTCAAGCAGAGCCGTGTGAAGCGGGAGCAAGGTCCAGCCACCTCAAATATACATTGCCTTAGGCTTGGAGAGGGGTTTCCAGGCACTAGGAAACCCCCCTCGGTTTGCCTATGGGCCTTTCCCCCCTAGAGACACCGAGCCCAGTGCTGATAGCACTAGGGCTGTTCCTACACCCCTGGGCGGTGGTTGTAGGGTTATAACGGCGAAAAAATGTTTACAAAACAAACCGACGCCATTTTGTTTTGTGGAACTACAGGTCCCAGCCAGCCAGGTTGCCCAAAATATTGTGGCCATGCTGCTGCTTGTATTACTATAAGCACCAGCATACCCACTGCAGTCAGGGTATGTTGGCACCTGGAGAACCACAAGTGCCAACATGCCCTGACATCCATGGCTGGCTGGGATCTGTAGTTTCACAAAAAAAATGTTTAAAAAACCACCACACCCTCGTAAAAACCACTAACATTTAATAAAAATAAAAAACCTACAATAAACACAGTAAGCACCCTCATTTACACCATATATTTTTATTAGAAATAATAAATTTCCAGATACTCACCAATGAAGTCTTCTTTCTTTTGTCAGCAGCTTTCAATCCAAAAATGGCTGTCACAAATGTCCCAAATAAATTTGTAGATCCAAAAGTCCGGCTTGCCCCAGTCCCCAAGTTATTTATACCTTCCAAATGTACAGGCTTGACCAAGTCCAAAAACAATTTGTAGATCTAAAAGTCTGGCTTGCCCCAGTCCCCAAGCATTTATACTCCCAAAGTCCTGGCTTGTAATCTCTTCTTTTCTACACCCAGGAGGGGTCCATTGTTGATAGTAGTCTTTATTTCTTTGGCCAGGGGGGCCCCATATTTGTACATCCCCGAATTCTTTGTTCTTGATTGCAGAAAAATAAAAAAGACAGGAGCTGCCGCAAACAGCTCCTAGCAAGCTAGGAGCTCCACTGCGCAATGAGCATTGCTCATGCGCAATGTCTCTTTACAGTATTAGGTCACTTTCCCACGCCAGCCATAGATGTCAAGGCATGTTGGCACTTGTGGTTCTCCAAGTGCCAACATGCCCTGGCTGCGGTGGGTATGCTGGTGCTTGTAGTTATACAAGCAGCAGCATGGCCACAATATTTTGAGCAACCTGGCTGGCTGGGACTTGTAGTTCCACAAAACAAAATTGCGTCCGTACTTTTTTTTTTAAACCTTTTTTCGCCGTTATTATCCTACACCCACCGCCCAGGGGTGTAGGAAGAGCTCTAGTGCTATCAGCACTGGGCTGGGTGTCTCTAGGGGAAGGGGGGCCCGCTCGTTTTTTTCAGCGGACCCCACTCCCTAGGGAATCCAGCCCAACGCTGAACAGCCTGGGGTTGGTTAGTCATTATGGCAGGGGGACCCCTGCTGCGTGTCCCACTGCTATAGTGCCGCCAACCCTGGCTGGTTTGCCTAGTGCTGGTTACGTGAAAATCGGGGGCACCCCACGCAAAATTTTTCCCCGATTTTCACGGAACCAGCAGTAATCAGGCAGCACTAGGGTTAAGCATGAATAGAGGGGGGACGCCACATTTTTTTTTTATTTTTTTTTTTACTTTCATCTATTCTTTACAATTTTTACACTGACAGGCAGTGTAACAGTGATGTGTTTATACAACATGCTGCTAGAATGCAGCGTGTTGTATCTGGCAGCTTCATACATTTGAGACTTGTATAGCTACAGTAGCAAACAGTCAGGAGTTTGATCTTTTGCAACAGTTGGGAGTTTGCGATTTTGCAAATAGCGATTTTGACAGAAGAACAACTCTGGCGATTTTGCATGAAATTTCAGCTTCATACATCTGCAAGTTTCAACTCTCCTGAGAAAATCGCTGATTTTGCAAAATCGCACCTTGATACATTTACCCCATAGAGTGTTTGTGGCAGTTACTTTTCTTTGTGAATACCCCTTTTGTGGATCCTGAAAAAGTGTATTTACCTCCACTGAATATTAAACTAGGACTGATTAAACAATTTGCAAAGGCAATTGATAAAAACTGTGTTGCAATTATGCATTTGAAATCTAAATTTCAAAAGTAAGTGATGCAAAACCGAAAGAAAGAATTTTTATAGGGCCACAAATAAGATCAGTAATGGAGCATGACATTTTTCAGCAACTGTTGAATCCACTGGTAAAAGCAGCCTGGATGTCATCAAAAATATCTGTTCTTGTTTTCTTAGAAATCATAAAGCAGAATACTATCGTGATCTAGTGAGCGATCTAGTGAATTCATACAAAGCTATGGGATGCAACATGTCTTTAAAACCTCGCTTCTTGGACTCCCACCTAGGCTTCTTCCCAGAAAATCTTGGGGCTGTCAGTAATGAGCATGGCGGGCATTTCCAGCAGCAGATTTCTACGATGCAAAACAGGTACCAAGGCAAATGAAGTTCCAGTATGAAGAGAGACATCCCAACGGCAAAATATGGCCGAAAATCATCATCTACAACTTTTTAGATCAGCCAGAATGAGGTGTATATTTATCATTTAGATTTACATAAGTACTAATTATAAACTTTAAACGTATGTCACAAAAAAAAAACATGCTGATGGAAAAAATCTGAATGCATACCTGAATTCAGCACGAAAAATACTTTTAGATTCAGTTAATTTAATTTTTGTGAAAGAAAAAAAGTTTATTTTTGTAGACCAGTGTTATCGGACTGAAATTGATTTTGGACCTAGAAGAAAATGTGGTCAACATAAGATTGCAGGCAGCCTTGTATGTACAATAATACTCGAACAGCAAATACATCTCCAGTCGCTTATGCTGCAATAAAGAAAGGCCAGGGGATAAATGTATTAACATGCGGGTTCTTCAACACCCGCGAGTTCAGCGTCTTCGGCGATTAAATTTAAAGCGGCGCTGCATTGTAAAGGGAAACTTCCCTTTACAATCCAGCGCCGCTTTAAATTTAATCGCCGAAGACGCTGAACTCGCGGGTGTTGAAGAACCCGCATGTTAATACATTTACCCCCAGATCTGTGAATTGAGAACCATGTCGCAGCTTGACACAGCTGCTCAGCTGAGGCACCCATGAGGACAAACCAACTTGGTAGAGTGAGCCCTGAGAATGTCTGGAACAGGTTGCCCTGCTCACTTATTGTTGGATTACTGATGTAAATCATCTCACAATAGATTCCTTTGACGCTGGTTAACCCTCTTTTATGGGCGTCATATAGAATCAAAAGACTCACTGTCTTGTGACTATTGTATGTCCTATTAACATAGCTCCTTTAAACTTTGACCACATACAGAGACTGAAGAGATCCCGCTACCTCTGAAGACCTACCATGGACCAAGGCTAAAATCACTATATCTTGGTTAAAGTTAAATTATGAAAACACCTCTGAAAATCTTCTAGCAGTAGAAATAAATAAAAGAACAATAATTTTCCAAGTCAGAAATTTGAATTCTACCTCAGCTGAAGGTTCAAATGGTGAATGGTGCAAAGCATTTAACACCAAATTGAGATCCTTTGGCGCCAATTGAAAATCATAAGGTGCATGTATATGGAGTACAACGTGTAAAAAATGTTTTAACGTATTGCAGAAAAGTTAATCTTTTTTTAAAGAAGACATAAAGCTGACACCTGAAATTTAAGGGAGCTAAGGCTCAACCAGGCATTCAGCCCATCCTGTAAGTACATAAGGAGCCTGGGCACTCGAAAAGAAAAGGTAGGAAACTCCTTCCTCTTGCATCAAGCAATATAATTCCTCCACACTTTGTGGTAATTTTTGTCTGAAACTGGTTCCTTGCCCTGAGCAAGGTTTGGACCACAATGTCGGGCAAATCTGTTGTAACAGGCTCTTTGCAGCCAGTCTGGATCCCCAAGAAGACACGGACCCCCTCTCTTTTCACTTTCTTCAATATCCTTGGAACAGGGCCGGACTGGGACTAAAAATCAGCCCTGGCATTTAAGGTACACAGGCCCACCTCAGTTCCAGTAAGGAAAAAATATGTGCTGCCGCTACAGGGCATGACCTCATTGTGTTGTGGGTGTGGCCAACATGGGGCATTGATACATACATTATAATTATACATTACATTTATCATTTTAGACAAATACACAGGCACTACTGTTAGAAGCACACAGCTTTGCCTTCACAAGCAGTACGTTGTGAAGCGGGACATACCTCCCAACTGTCCTTGCAGTCGGACCAAATCCTGACTAAGGGAGACAGTCACCCAAATTCAGGACTGCCCCACCAGATTCAGGACAGTTGGCAGACTGTCCTGCTCTCTCCTACCTGTCTTGGTCATTTTCACCGCTTGTAGCAGCTGGTTTCTTTAGTTCAGTTCATTCTTGTCTTGATCCTGGAATATAGGATGCCCTATTTTGAAAAAAAAATGGGTACATGAGATTTATAAAACTCCAACCAGCCCCGGTGTTAAAACAATAGCACTCACGTTTTATAAATAGGCCTTCCTCCAGTCCCCACAATAATAATATTCACATTTAATAAGTAGACCTATTTTCCTCCAACCAGCCCCAACATTAAATTAACAGTATACCCATTTACTCAAAACATATTTCCCTCCCTCCAAACAGTCCCAGCAATAAATTAAATAGCATTAAAGTTTAATTAATATAGTCATATTCCACAACCATCCCCGACAATAAATAATTCATATTTACATTTAATAGCCCTCCTCCCCAAAATCAGCCCCATATTCCACTGATAGCACTAAACCACCCCAGCATTAAATTAAAGGTTCCTTCACCTCACCTTAAATAACTAGCCCCCACCTACACTTCACCATTAAATAGCCTACCTCCCATACTATATTAAGATCCTCCCTTCCCTCACATATTATATTAAGCGCGCACACACACACACACTACATTTACATTTAAAACACTAGCCACACACACACACTATTAGCCACACAGACACACTGTACTATTAGCCACACAGACACACTATTAGCCACACAGACACACTGTATTATTAGCCACACAGATGCACTGTACTATTAACCACACAGACACACACTGTACTATTAGCCACACACACTGTACTATTAGCCACACAGACACACTGTACTATTAGCCACAGACACACTGTACTATTAGTCCCACAGACACACACTAACAATAAACAATAGAGACCCACAGTGCTAGAAAGTGGAAAGAATATCTGATCTCAATGCTCATCACAATAAAAATGCTACTAAATTATAGCAATAAACGTGAATGAATATATAAATGTGTGACTGAACCAATCTGTACTCTCTATATTAAAACCAAACAAAGGGGTTTAGAAATGAGCTAAATAGGAAAAAGGGAAAGTGGAAATGAAAGAAAATGCCCCAAAGATGTTTCAAAAAAGGTGCCAAAGTCAGTTGAGCCCTCCAGTGCTGCATACCCACACAGACAAACAGTCCCACAAGGGGTTAATGGCGCACACTTTGGATTGGAGAAATATCTAGATGTGTATCTGTATATGATATATAACATCAAGGATTAAATAAGGGTAAAAACCCATGGTCTATTGCATAGAGACCACCAATATCAAACAAGCAGGAAAGCCTAAGACACCTGTAATTAGATCAATATAACTGGGGACTCTCTCAAGAATCAAAGGAGAAATCATTGAAGATTTAGATATCAAACAGTACAGTGTTTATTGCAAAACAAGGCAATCATAAAAATCCAAACAAACATACAAAAAAACACCACCAGCCGACAATTAGACCATTAATTGGATCATATATATTGAAGACATATAAAAAGTATATATAAAAAGAGAAGGGGGGGAGAACCTTCAGTACTGAGGTGATCAATTTAATTTGATAATACGATTATCTTCTCCATTATCTTACATCTGAATGAGGAAACACAGTTACCATAATCAAATTAAATTGATATAATTACAGGTGTCTTAGGCTTTCCACAGCACAGCCCTTCCCCCTATACCCACACAGACACTATTACACACACACAGACACTTACCTGTTACATCCGAGCAGCAGCCGCCTATGTGAGTAATCACATGGGACGGCATCACGTGACAAGTGCCGTCCCATGTGATTACTCACATAGGCGGCTGTCACTGACTCTCCGTCCGCCGAGCAGCGCGCAGAGTGCTGCTGCTCGGCGGGCATGCGGACCGGCCCATCTGGCCATCGGCCCTTCTGGCATTTGCCAGAAGTGTCAGATGGCCAGTCCGGCCCTGCCTTGGAAGCATTGCCAGCATAAGAACCTGCTGGTCTTTCGCATGGTGAGAAGACTACTTATGACTCTTTGTTGGTTGAGGTATGGCATAGTCTGTTTCTATCTTTACTGACCTTTCCTGCAATAAATGTTCTGCACTGAATAGAAGGCAAAACACTGTTCACAATTCTAAAAGACCTTGAAAGCTGGCATGAAGAATGACAAGTCAAACCCATAGGCTGGCATCCATAGTGACCCGTGCCCACTCCAATACTGTAGCTTACGGGACAACCTGAAATTTACGGTCTGGAGTGGTCCATGCTTCACCAAGCAAATCATCCAGCTGTGAAGAAGAAGGAAATTAAACTATTCCCTTTCCCTCCCTTTTAAATAAGGATGTTTTTGAAGTATCCGGAACCTCTGTATCTTGAATGTCTAATATCTGGTGCACAGCCTAATCAGATCATCCACCCCCTGTCAGCTATAAGGATCTTTTTTCAAAGTATAAAGAATGCTCTAAATTGGAATCTCAAACACACTCGCCCTCCTGTTGGGAGGAACCATCAGAACCTGACTCATTAGAGTCATGAGACTTCTTGCCCATAAAGACTTTTCCTGAGATGCCACCCTGGAACCCACAGACCACCTGTCTAAAATAACTTCTCCCAGAACCTGAGAAGGACTCCTCTCACAAGAATGAGTTAGCTGAGTAATATCAGCAATGCAGCTGGCTAAAGACTTAGCCCAGGCCAGTTCCACCACATTGGTACCAGAGCCCCCAGCCGTACACGGCACATGATCCTCAGACTGTCAGGCTGCGCATAAGACATATGCAGCTGACTATCCCAGAAGTAACTTAACTTGGCATTTACAACATATAAAAAAAAATATGGAAGCCACCTTCACATCCTTAGCTTTGCAAGAACTCTTCTTGTCTGACGTGGGAGAAATGTAAAGTAATAGAATACAATAAGCAGAAAACAATCAAGAAAAAGAAGCTGAACCTGCTAACAGACCAAAGCCCTGAAAAACTGAGATAAAAGCCACTCCCCAGACTGTTACACCACAGCACTATATAGTCATGACTACAGTATTGTAAATGTAGAGCTAGACTGGAGATGTTTGCTACTTCTGTTGTGCTCCAGTTAGTGAACATGCCAAGGAGGAGTGGCTAATGGTCCACCTTACAAGGACAAAAAAAACCTCCCCCAAGGGCCAAGAACCAAGATGTCTTTAAAGGACTGCCCTTTAAGGTCTTAGCAAGGACTTACTATCACAGTAACCCACAATTGATCAGCTCCAAGCTAACATAAAAGTATTTTATTCCTAATAACAAAAAGAAAGAACACCTAGTGTGCGTGGTAGTGCCGCAACTCCCTTCTACAGCTGCTACATGGGACCCACAGTCCCTACCTGCAATGGCAGTGACAGGTTCACCCACAGCAATCAAACATTGAGAGCAGGCACAACACTGCACCTCCAGTCCCGCTCCTGCATTGCACAGCCGTCCATGTTGTGCACTGAACTCCAGACTGCTGCAGTGGTCCGTTTCCACAGCTACGACTTTAAAACAACTACTTTGTTGTTTGACAGGAGCGGATTATGGAGGGAGTAGAGATCCAATTCAAAATGCTTGTTCTTGATTGTAAAGCTGATGTAAAGATACCGGGCTTTCACTGGGATATTTATACCCACTTCATGCTGGCTGGCTGCCCAGTGGTGCTTTACTAAGCCAGGGAAGCCTACCCAGTACCTTCTAGGGTTCTTAAAATCACGGTAAGGAGGTAAGGAGCTACAAGGATATCACATTTTGCCCTGCAAGAGAAGTAAGTCCCAGCTATATTGACATTTATCAGAACTTTTATCGATATTGGATTTGGATTACTATTAAGGAACTGTACTTCCCCCCTTTCGACTGGGACTCCTTTTTTCCTTACTGCATCCTATTAGGGAGCTGCACAATAGAACTATTTTGTGTTTTATTCCAATCTCCTTCATTTACACACACACACACACACACACAAATATATATATATATATATATATATATATATAAAGCAGCAGATAGATTAAAACGTGGCGCTCAAACACAGAATATGTGAGTAGAAATTAATAAATATCCAATATAGGAAAACACTTTCTTCATAAGATAAGGCAGCCTCCCTCCCAGATTACGGATGGTACTCCGATAATGAATAAATCAATATATACACAGATAGGAGGATGAAATGGCGCCAATATAGGTAGTGTTAGCTGGTAACAATCACCCAGACAGTCAATAATTGCTGATATGCAGAGTATGAATCTTAGCAAGCTGGTACAGTCATTATTCAACAGCTTCCAGATACTCCAACTATATACCGAAATGCAGACAGAGAAAAACAAAAGATGTAGTTGCAAAGGCACCCGTGATGTTCAGTAAATAATAGGTGGCAGCGTACCAAGTAGATATAAATAAACAGCTTATCTGTGTCAGAATAATCTGAACGTAGTCTCCAAACAGCCAAGTGAGTCAGGAACCGATGTGTAAACTGCTTGTGAAGATATATTATATCTGGATCATCAACCCCAGCAAATTCACTTATATTATCAATCCAACAGTCAATAACAAGTGGCAACAAAAGCTCCAGATTAAGCCAAAGAGTGAAGTAATAATCTGTCTTCTTGGAGCACATGTAATGTACAACCGATGGTTTATTCAATTTTGCTTCCAGCTGGTTTCCAAGGTCTCCAGGTACAAGCACTACAGGTGGCCCCGGAGTACATCCGCCGTTTATCCCGCTTTACTAAGCCAGGGAAGCCTACCCAGTACCTTCTAGGGTTCTTAAAATCACGGTAAGGAGGTAAGGAGCTACAAGGATATCACATTTTGCCCTGCAAGAGAAGTAAGTCCCAGCTATATTGACATTTATCAGAACTTTTATCGATATTGGATTTGGATTACTATTAAGGAACTGTACTTCCCCCCTTTCGACTGGGACTCCTTTTTTCCTTACTGCATCCTATTAGGGAGCTGCACAATAGAACTATTTTGTGTTTTATTCCAATCTCCTTCATTTACACACACACACACACACACACAAATATATATATATATATATATATATATATATATATATATATATATATATATATATATTTATACACATATATGTTTTAGCTGATATAGGACTCCTTAGTTGGATTCCTCATTGACTTTATTGATTGTGTATATATATCATTCAAGTATACCAGTCATGCTCCGGCCAGAACTTTATGTTTGATTTTCTTAACTATTAAATGTATTTCTTTGATTGACATTATTACATTGTTGCACCTGGGAATGGCATTTGTATATCACTGCAATAACAACAACCACATTTTTAATGGGTAAGACAGAATGAAAAAGTCTCCTATATAGCCATGACTACATTGACCTCTTATCCACATGTAATTAGACAGTGCATTTGCATGTTATTATCTTCCACATTTTGTGAGAAACGAAGGACAGGCTAGTTAGGGTGATATCAAACTAATTTTGTCACAGCTGAGTATAACAGTAGTCCTGTTTTCACTATGCGTCCACAGTAGTTCTATATCCCATATATAAATCAGCATTCCATATCAGTGGCTGTTCTGTCATGCTTGGACATGTGAGTCAAAGGCTACAATGACAAGGATATTTTAACTCATTTATTTTTACTGAGTTCTATATATACTGGATATAGAATTACAGTGCATAGTAATTCTAAATCTAGTATATATACATCAGTAGAAAAAAAATTATGTTGTTTAAACACTGTATCTATAGCTACCTGTGATATATGTGTAACAACACTCCATAAGCACAGTTGCTAAGTGCTAGTCTCATACTACACCTATACTATGTGGGAGATAATGAACCTCCATAGGTTGACCACACCCCCTTCAGCAGCTTAGCAGCTATTACATGGTGGTTTCCCTGGTGGGGCCTTCATGTCCCTGTCCAATACTGCATACCATGACAAGAATCTACTTTCTGAGAAATAAAGTACAATGTTTATGGTGGAGTGGAAGCATTTTTTTATCTATTATCAGCTATTTTAGTCTCATAGTGGATACTTTCTGTGTCCTTAAACAGACTTTTGGCTTGTGCAGGTGAACATATTTCTCGCTGAATTCGAAACAGAGTGTAACACGCTAAAACTGTGAAAAACCAGTAAAATAATCAAATAATTTAAATTATATTCAGCTTTATACATAATATGTAAAAATGAATATGGATAGTACTGTAGTTTTTTTGTACACATATCATGTTGCACAGTGTTACCTTGCTTGACATTTACATAATATGTTGATAACAAACCTTGTCTGCCAGAGTTCTAAAGTTCTGACCAGCTAGTTTGACAATGTCTCCAAGTCTGAATATGGGACAAAAAGGGGATTTGACTGGATCATAGCGGCAGTTCAGACTGGGCGGCAAGTTCCCCCTAAAAAAAAAATGTTTAACGTCATATGCTGAAGAATAAATTGTAAGACAATAATTATGATGTACAGATGGACAAACTCATGCTTTACCATGTACAGCACAGGGAACAGTTATTAGCAGAAAACCAGGCTCTCTAAAGCTATCTGAATATTTAGAAAATGTTTAATGTCCCACCCATTCGCTATTTATTGTGTGCTGTCCTTGAGTTGTGTTTTAACATATAGATGACAAAATGTGTTGTGGTGGAGCACTCTCCCTCAAAAAGGGAGGCTCATTGTTAGTAACACTTCCCCACTGGGGGGAAGGAAGAGGTTTAAGGCACCCTAGGTGAGAGCGGCCCCAGCTACTGAGCCAAAGGTGAGGGGTGGGTCTTCACGGCCTAGAGGCATCAGGGGCATTTGGTCGCCCCTCTTTTGGTGTTAGTAATGGCTGGTAGCTGATTAGCCTATGCTTTCTTCACCACCACTAAATCTGTGTTATTTTGTGTCGTTATTTCTCTGTTGTGGGTTGGTGACTGGTTGTCAAGAGTAGGGCCTGTGCACCGTTTCTCGGCATCCTAAGCAAAGCTTTAGTCTATCGCCCCTCACCCTCCCATACGCTCTACCCATAATCATATACTCATCAAGAGAATTGAACGCTTCAAAGGAAATTTAAGATGCAATTGATTTACTTTAAAAGTAAATAAGTATTCACATTTCCATAATGCCTATGAAATTTACAGTGAGAAAAAATAGAGACTCACTATATTGTAAAATGAGCTAAATGATAAGTTTAATTTCCACACTATTATTGAGATATATTACATGAATATTACATGTAAGGTAGAATTGTAGTATACCCTGAATCTGATTTTAATTAATATAGTATTATATATATTTTTTTAACATTTTGCTATTTAACATGTTTTTGTTTTAAAGAAATATAATAAAGGCTTTTCTTTAAGTGTGAATTTGTTAAGAGTATAAAGTCCTTCTACATTCATGGTCAAAAGTTTGGAGAATGACACAAATATTATTTGTCACAAAGTCTGCAACCTCAGTTTTTATGATGGCAATTTGATATACTCCAGAATGTCATGAGAGATCAGATGAATTGCAATTAATTTAAAAGTCCCTCTTTGCCATGACAATGAACTTTATTCTAAAAACAACATTTTCACTGCATTTCTGCCCTGCCACAAAAGGATCAGCTGACATCAGGTCAGTGATTCTCTCGTTAACACAAGTGAGAGTGTTGAAGGAGAAGGCTGGAGATCATTCTGTTATGCTGATTGAGTTAGAATAATAGACTTGAAGCTTTAAAAGGAGTGGTGCTGCAAGGGTGGTGCTTGAATACATTGTTTTTCCTTTGTTAACCATGGTTACCTGCAAGGAAGCACATGCAGTCATCATTACTTTGCACAAACAGGGCTTCACAAGCAAGAATATTGCTGCTAGTAGGATTGCACCTAAATCAACCATTTATTGGATCAAGAACTTCAAGGAGAGAGGTTCAATAGTTGTGAAGAAGGTTTCAGAGCACCCAAGAATGTCCAGCAAGCACCAGGACATCTCCTAAAGTTGATTCAGCTGCGAGATCGGGGCACCACCAGTATAGAGCTTGCTCAGGAATGGCAGCATGCAGGTGTGAGTGCATCTCAAAGAGGCAAAGACTTTTGGAGGATGGCCTGGTGTCAAGAAGGCCAGCAAAGAAGCCACTTCTCTCTAGGAAAAACATCAGGGACAGACTGATATTCTGCAAAAGGTGCAGTGATTTGACTGCTGAGGACTGGGGTAAAGTAATTTTCTCTGATGAATCCCCTTTCAGATTGTTTGGGGCATCTAGAAAACCGCTTGTCTGGAGAAGGAAAGGTGAGCGCTACCATCAGTCCTTTGTCATGCCAACAGTAAAGCATCCAGAGACCATTCATGTGGGGGGTTGCTTTTCAGCCAAGGGAATGGGCTCACTCTCAATTTTGCCTAAGAACACAGCCATGAATAAAGAATGGTACTTAAACATCCTCCAAGAGCAACTTCTCCGAACCAACCAAAAACAGTTTGGTGATGAACAATGTCTTTTCCAGCATGATGGAGCACCTTGCCATAAGGCAAAAGTGATAACTAAGTGGCTGGGCTATCAAAACATCGAAAGTTTGAGTCCATGGCCAGGAAACTCCCCAGTCCTTAATCCCATTGAGAACTTGTGGCCAATCCTCAAGAGGCGGGTGGACAAACAAAAACCCACAAATTCTGACAAACTCCAAGCATTGATTAGGCAAGAATGGGTGGCTATCAGTCAGTATGTGGCCCAGAAGTTGATTGACAGCATGCCAGAGCTAATTTCAGAGTTCTTCAAAAAGAAGGGTCAACATTGCAAATATTGACTGTTTGCATAGACTTAATGTAATTATCAATAAAAGTCTTTGACACTTATGAAATACTTGTAATTTTACTTCAGTATACCATAGCTTAATCTAACAAAAAGTTCTAAAAACACTGAAGCAGCAAACCTTGTGAAAACCAATACTTGTGTCATTCTGAAAATTTTGGCCATCACTGTAGATCATTTCTGCATTTCTGATATGATAGGTAATTGTTTAGGATAATTTATTAAAGTAAAGTCACTATCTTATCTAAAAGTTAATGTATACTGCATGTCATGCTGTCACTAAGCAGGATATCAACTGTTGCTTCTGCCGATGCCCTCTCTTACTTCTCCATAAGCTCCTCCATGGGCAGAGATTAGCTGGGCAGGAGTGAAGGTGAGGGCACCTCAATTGCAGTGATGTCACCTATATCACCCCACACTGACCCGGGTAATGCACGGCATCTAGCGGCATTGGATGTCAGCTTAATTATGCCCGCAGCTGCCACTAGCTTAACAGTTTTGACAAAAATGCATTCACAGGGTTACAAAATATCTATATTGGGACTTATATATTAATATGCAGTAACATGAGAGTATAATGAAAATATTCCCCTTTTCTTATTTAGTTGGTTATGTTTAAATATACATGCCACAGTACGGTACTAACAATGGTGAATAAAGTTGTATGTATGTTTATATTCTGTGTCAGCACAAGCCTGTATAATGATCTATTAACTGAGTTGTGGCTGAAGCACTGACTCAAAAGGCTGCTATAAATATGACATTACCAAGAAGTCCATTCCTCTTCAACTGGAGTGGCTTAGTTTTATTATCAATTATTTTTCAGATAAAACATGCTCAGTTTTTATTATCATGACTGGTAGTTAGATCCCAACTCTCTCCCAGAAAAGAAGCACTGCATGGAATGAACAATAGGAAAGATGAGGAATCATAAAAAATAAGAAAACATTTTATTGTGCTTTTATCCAATAGAATTCACAGCACATTAAAGTTTACATAAATGACTATAAAACTATAAGTGATTAAAATGAACTGGATCACAGAGGATGAAACCTGCATTACCCAGTAAAAGTAAAACTAGTCTTCTTATAAGTGGAAGGGGAGAGTGAGCTAAATGGAATTTGTATCCATACATGTGTTGCACAGTGAAAACCGTGCTCTTTGGCACAAGGACCTATCTAGCTCCCTTACATTTTATACAGGGAACCCTGCTTCACTCCCCATCTTTGAACAAAGGACAAGCACTCTCCCCTCCAAATCCTCACTTACCTTTTCCACCATTGTGTCTCTCTGATTACAGATGCTCGTAATGCTTTAAATGTCTCTATGATCAGTCACTCCAAGCAGTATGAGAGACTCTATTAAGAGAGACATTAATAGCTTTGGAGCACCTTCACATATTAGGAGGACAAGGAGGTCCTCAGTATTCCAGGCCCCACTCCCTTATCTGACAGCAGCCAAAGTAGGGGAGGGGTACTTGAGTATCAGAGGTGCAGTGTGTGTGACAGAGAAGGTGCCATCACGTATACCCGATACCTCGGCTGTTACAGACAGCCATCCTGTGCACATGGGGTCGTAGCCTAGACCCCCTGGTTTTTTTGGGGCCAAATCTCAAGTGCATCCACTGTGACCCCTATTCTTGAATCAATGAAGTGTGCTTATTCAACTAGTTGATGAGAAATATATCAATCATTATGTACACACAAGTTAAAAGCTATGTTATGTTTTGGCATCTGTGTACTTCTTATAAATTGTATAGCACTACATACAATTATGGCACTTATAAAATACGTAATAATTAATAATTCAACACAAATGTTTATTTTATTCACATTCCCCAAAAATGATAATAAAATGATTAACTTGCTAACTGTTCTGCTGTCTTCTGAGATAAAAAAATAGGCATCTATTAAATTTGCTTAATTTGTTAAAGCTCAGCATATGTGTAGTGTTATCCACTAATTGCATGTGGTTCCAACATGACACCCAAACGTCATAATAATCCTATCAAAATCGATTGGATTATTATCTTGCAAACCTTTTTTTTTCACATTGACCTGTGTGTGCGGTCATTTTCTGTGATGCTGCTCATGTGTAGGCAAATTGGGCGCTCTACCATATTTCCAATGCGGCACTACCAAAACTTTAAAAGTGTGGTATATATATATATATATAGATATATGCCCAAATTGATATAGAATGATCTGTGAATTTGTATTATTATTATTTCTTGCTAAGAAATTGTGCACTTCCCTTTAAAGTAATTTTTTATACTGAACTCAATTGGGCAATTGTGCAAATCTCTTCAACTTCATTTACCTCTCAAAGTCGAAAATTGGGAATCGCACGCTGTTCTTGACAAAAATTGTAAAGTTTTCAGCTTCCATTAAGAGAGGCCTTAAGAAAAAAACAAGAGACATCAGTAACATAAATGTAGCAAAACAGACCTGACTAATCATTGTTCATTATACTTAAGCACACATACAACTTAACTAATGCAGCACAGATCTAGATTTCTGCTGTGCATGACAATTTCCTGCTATATCCTAAAAGGTTTTGTCCAGTATCAAACAACCCCTTCTTTACATATGGCTGCCCCATGTAGCCCTTCATTGGGGATACCCCCTGGACACAGCTGTGAGACACAGGAGCAGGAGCAGGGAGCTTTCACCATAAAGAAAATATTCTGTGATAAAGACGGTTAGGGCAGTAGATTTGTAGGTAGGTAGCTATGTGCACCTAACTGTATGGCTACATCTCCTGTCAATAGACGATACATTCACTTCACCAGCTCCAGCCTCACAGACTTGAATTATCTGCTCAGACTTGGCTGCCATGATGAAAGGCCTCTTTTCCTCTTCATGTCATCAATATTTTTTGTGTGGTGTGGTTATATTGAAATATGGGGACATAATGTAAGAGGGGGTTGTCAAACAAAATGTGGACACACCTCATAGAGACTGAGGAAGATATGCGTTTTTAGCCATTTTCTTTAAACTGTGCTTACAAGGCCCAATGATGCTTTCTTTCCATGGTTTGATGATGCAGCAACAAGCACTTAAGTTATCAACATTTGCAAAATACTGCTGTACAATGTATGGACAAGATGTTATTTTATACAACAGGTAAGAGAGAAACAAATTCAGCCTTCAAAATCTTACAGCAATTTTTCACACTTGATTCTCCCTTAAATCCTTTATGTTTTGTCACTGTAATGTGATGCAAAAAGTAACAAAAACTATCTACCTTGGCCTTTAGACCCATACAATTTCAAGGGCATAAGCAACCAAAAGAAATACAAGCTACATTTTATGATAGTAATATTAACTGATTAAGCAAATATACCATAGATGCCCACTTTTAAGACTTCTCCGGGAAAGAAGTCATGTGACATGGGCTAGGAGGAGGGCGTGGTGACGTTTCGCGTCACCATAGCCCCATCCCCACTATAAATAAGCCGAAATTCACGGCATTGAATGGAGGGGCAGAGCTTAATGACACGATTAAGCCCCGTCCCCTCCATTCACTCCATTCACCCCATTCCATTTCGCCACATTTCGAGAGTTTTGCCTACTCTTCCGGGAGTCGGTGAGGACTCCCCGAAATTCGGGAGCCTCCCGAGAATTCAGAGAGAGTAGGCAGGTATTAAGTAACATGCACCAGGATAGAATACAATGCATTGCACTAGTTTGCAGGCCCAATACATTCATTTTTTTTCCAATATATTCTTGATTTATCAGTTGAATTAGCTGCATTGGCTACACTTATAGTATAAATGCATTATTTGAGTGGAAAACATAAAGGGCCTGAGTCATTAAGGAGAGCAAAGCATAAAAAAGGAGTAACTTTGAACCTGGGCAAAACCATGTTGCATTGGAGAGGAGGTAAATTTAAACTGTGGGGACAGATTTATAGTTGGGATAGAGCATGTCTTAGATCAACTTTACATTTCAGTCTAAAAATAAAGCTATCAAGTATTTGTGTGCTACATGAAAAAACAACCAGTATTTAACTTATGTGCAACTTTAAAAAATAATTGTAACATGGTTTGTCACAGAGAACATTTACTCCTTTTTTTGCCTTACTTTCCCTAATGACTCAGAGCCAAAATGTGTAGCGCTATAAACAAAGGCAATACGAGTACTGAACTTTGGAAGGGTCTGTCGGATTTCCCCTAAAAAATTATCTTTCTGGGCTCGGTAAAACCAACTTAGGAAAGTCATTTTCACTACATGAATTCATACTTGCCAACTTTTAAATAGTGAAGTCCGGGAGATCCCAAGCAGGGGGCATGGCTGGAGGGCAGGAGGGGGAAGGCGCAGACAATCGCGTAATTTTGGCTCCGCCCCATGACAGGAACATCATTTTGTCAAGGGGGCGGTGCCAAAATGACGCGATTCACCACGAATTGCGTCATTTTGGCTAGCAAATTGCAGGATGCAGGAGGCTTGCCTTCTCTCCCGGGAGTCCGGGAGACCTACCCGGATTTCGGGAGTCTCCAGGGCATTCTGAGATATGGCAGAGATGGCAAATATGCATGAATTCCTTTAATGGGGTACGGGATTCCACAAAATATACCCTCGATTACAAATGAGTGGGGGGGTTTGTACCTAGAGATAATTAAATAAAGATGGTCACATGCAATATTATGTGGTGAAACACTCATGACTGTTTGACCAATGAAAGACTGGGACAATTGAGAGGTCTTTTGATGAAAAGATAACTTAAGGTAACTCAGATTTTGGGTCCATCACAGGATGTTTGTGTTTATATAGGTACAGTATATATCAGATGCTTTGCTTCTGCCTTTTTGTAGTTCATCAAAATCTGGTTTATTTTAGGAAAGCTTGTGACTTCTTTCTTTGTGAGTAGTTAAAACATTTTCTATTAGGTGAACCTGTGACTACTATTTCTACGCTGATTGCAGCAAAACAAGAAACACTTATATAAGTGTTTTTTAGTATCTAGACTTTGTATCACAATGTTACACTATATATGCTTTCCTTTCCCTTATCGCACTTTTTGCATGAACTAAGAAAACACAACAAAGAGGCAAGAAATCTAATGTACATCATGCTGATAAGAACCACTTCACCAAGCTGAAATCTGTTTACTGATAAGAAGCACCTACAGGAATCTGTGGTTGCTAATAATCCACTTATCGGGTGACATCTTACCTTTACAGTGTTACTGACAGAGTTAATATACCACTATGAAATAAAGACACGGAGACTTGTTTTGTCTAAAATGAAAGGTCAGCAATTTATTAAGATTATCAATATATTGAGAAGGGGTGGCAAATATAAGCAGACCAATCAGCCCCTAGGTTACACCCATGAGCTATAATCTCCGCTCCAATAGATTGGGTACGGCTGAGGCACGCCCGCCTAAGAGGAGCCCCATAACCTCGAAGGGTTATTCTCACTAATTGCCCAATCCCTTTAGGGGAGAGTCCTACCACGTCTTGAATGTGACCAAATTGTCCGCTGACTGGGCTGCTTACCGCCACAGCTGGGTTCCCGCTAGAAACCCGAGCCCGCCACCAACTGACCTCTCATAGCCAAAGCACTGAAAATCTGCTCTACCAAATACAATCATGTATCTGACAAATGTACCCAGACGAGATGCACCGCTGGCCAATGAAGCTTAATTACCCCCATATCTGCTTGGACTCTACTATGGGTTCCAAACCTTACCCAAATCCTTGCCCCCGAGGGAATTGTAAGAAGGGCGCTTAAATCTCACTTTGCTATCCATTAGCACCTTGAATAGCGACCCCCAACGCAGCCCCCTGTGTCCTATTCACCTAACTGAACTTTCCTGGGGGGATCTGCCCAGTTATAAGCAGGGCCACTTTTACTGACCCAAATACTTTGGCCATCCTGATGAGGACCTGCAAGGTGGATTGGGATGCGCGTCAACAAAAGACATAATACACACTTAATAAATAGTGGAAAGGCACATCACTGTTTGTGTGAGATAGGGTGACCCATGCGGAGGTAAAACCAGAAACCCCAGGGTGCCAACAGCCAATCAGGCCTCCGTAGAATAGAAAATGGCGAAACCCTCCGTGCCTCCTTTCAACAAGATAAGCAACCTATGTCATGGGTCAACCTCCCGAAATTGCAGCAATATGCTAAACCTCAATAGGTGGACGAACACATTTCCAAAACCACTTTGACTTCCACCTACCCAACGCCGTAATAGACTTGTCAGGCGCCATCCCCGCTGATCCGCTGTCAGTCGGGGATTGACGCCTGACTTCCGTTGCGGCTCTCTGTGTGTTCTGTCGGGCGCATGCGCCCTGCTTCCGTCCCGTTGCTAGGCAACGGGACACTACTATGCTTTGGTGCGCTGCCTCCCTGAGCCTCCAATCATCCTCTGCCCTTCTCTATTTAAACCTGACTCTGGCACCATTAGGGTGCCAGAGTATCAGGTTCATCCCTAGTGTTCCTGGCTTCCCTTCTCCTGTGTCCTGAGTGTGAGCTCCCTGTGTTCCTGTTTCCTCGTTGTGACCCAGCTTGCTGACCATCCTCCGTTCTGTGTGACCCATCTTGCTCCGCGACCTCGGCTTGTTGACCTCTCTTCTGGATTCTCCCTGGTACTTCGCATTCCCGATTTGGCTTGACCTGGACCGTCTGACTCTTTTACGCTACACCGGTAACTTGCTAGCAGGACTGCGACCTGCGTACCCTGTGCAGCGAAGTCCAAACCTCCTTGCGGGGGTCCCTGGTGAATACATGGGGTACATTAGACTCTGCACCTGTTGGTTCAGTAGCTCTAATATCGGTTAGTGTCCTGCACTAGTACCCTCAAGAGGCCTTCGGCCTGAGAAGACTGTTCTGAAGCGCCTACTTTAGCCGCCACTGTAGCTGCTCCTATTCTGAAGGAATGAGTCTGGAGGACTCCCCCAACTCACTTGTTCTGAATGCTCCCAAAAAAGGCCATTGCAAACAGCAACCTAAACAAAGCAGCCTACAAGGCATCGCTAGCTACTGCCGGGATAATGCTAACAGGACCGGTCAACAATACTTTATCAATTGGCCCACGTCTGACTTCCACCACAGGAGAAATTCTATCCCAACCCCCTAATGCCCTTGCGAACAGAAACCTGCTTAGTAACATCCTGACTACCGTGCAACTGCAGAAAGAAGGAAATACCTGCCAAAGCTAATACCATATAGGGCTTTGACTTACCTACCTGACAACCATGCTACACCAAAGACATAATACGCTGCAGATAAGTCTTACCTTTAGCCTCCCTTGATGAACAAAACCCTTTCCAGGCCAACCAAGCCACCTGATAGTTCCTCAAGGTACCCGGCGCCACCGAATGCTTTGCCAGGTACACTATGCCGGCCTTATAATCTGACAGACAAAATCAGGGCATGAAACACCAATCTCATTAGCCCCAGGGGCTAGCTAACGAAGCTTCAATCAATCAAATCTAGCTACATCGTCCGCAATCCCATTATCAGACCTCAGCACATGTCTCGCCCAAAAGGAGCTGTTAAACGATAGGCCTATGTGCACTAAATGCCGCAATAACCTCAGCTCCGGAGGATAGGTAGCCTTCTGATTATTGATAGCATGCACTACCCCCAAATTACCAGCAAGCTATAATCTTATCGCTAAGGCGATTAGCCCACAATTCCATTGCTACAATAATTGGTAACAATTTCAGCAACAAGAGATTCCACGTGAAACCTTCCTGACGCCAAGAAGGGGCCACGCGGTCGCACACCACTCCCCGTCCAGGTAAGCCCCCAAAACCAGACGGGCCAGCCGCATCCGTAAACAAGTGAATCTCCACATTATTGGCGGCAGGCGACAACCACAAACAAACCCAATTGAAGTTCTCCAAAAACAAACGCCACATGCCGAGATCGTCCCTAATCTCTTATGAATTCGTAACCAGGTGACAGGCTATCGCAACCTCAACTATAGGTCTCTCCAACTGCAAAAACCCTACCCGTGGGGATAATGCGCCAAGCAAAGTTAAGTGGACCAAGCAGGGATGGAACTGCATTAACTGAGACTTACTCTTGCCCTGCCACGAGTCAATCACACCCTTCAACATAGCCACTTTTTCCCTAGGCAGCCTACAGCGCCCTGGTCTATTGTTAATTTCGATACCCAGGTATGACACTCTCTCCGTCGGAGCTTCCGATTTGTCCTCAGCCACTGGAACTCGCATAACTCTAAACAATGACTGAGCGGAAAACAACAACTCCTGACACACCGTGGACCCACTTGGCCCAATGACCAAGAAATCATCCAGGTAATGGGCCACACTTTGATGCCCCGTCCCCGTAACAACACACCAATGGAGAAGATTGCTGAAAGACTAAATAAATAAAATGTGCAAGACACTGAACATCCCATAGACAAACATTTATTCATCCGTCAAACGAAAAACCTATGTATTCAAATGAAGATTGATGCAAAGGCGGAACCTACATGCTGACTCGATATCGAGCCAACGCGTCCTCAAAGGATTGATACACCACCGAGCACTCCGATTCTGCAATTACGTCATTCCCGGACATACCATGCGGGTGAGATAGATGCTGTATCAGCCTAAACATACCCACTTCCTTCCTTGGTACTACACCCACTGGGGAAAATGACCAAGCCCTGAATCGGGGGGATAGCAAAGGGACCACACATTCTACCCACTCGTTCTCTTTATTCACTTTCTCCTGCACCGCCAAAAGTCACTCTAGTGCTGATTTCAGGTTCCTGGGAGACCCCATATCCACGGTTCCACTTACCGGCAATTTAGGCCCATGCTTAAAAACCATCCCTTACCAACTCTGCATCTGGTCCATTGGGTTACCAACCTCGCCCTTTAACCAGTTCAGACAACACAATAGGAGAAAAAGCTTTGACGCGCAGGAGCTCCTGCGGTGGGTCTGTCTGTGGCACCTGGGCCCCACCTCTTAGGACATTCCCTTCTGGGATGCCCTCGTCCACACGCGGCACACACTTACCACATGTGGCACAGGTTGCTCAAACCTACAGGCCGCACCTTTGTCACACTGACCACACGCGGCACAGGTATGCTTAAACATACAGGCCACACCTTTGTCACACTTACCCCACGCGGCACAGGTATGCTTAAACCTACAGGCCGCACCTTTGTCACACTTACCACATGCAGCACAGGTATGCTTAAACCTACAGGCCGCACCTTTGTCACACTGATTCCCGTTATATGCAAAACCTCTCCCTTGAAAGGGCTGTGCCAAACTGATCGGGGGGTTGCTTTTGCCTCATCGCCCTGGCATCACTCGCTCCCGATCTAGGCCCAAATCTATCACTAATAAACTTACTTGTTTTCTTGCGAAATGCCTCATCCTAACATCTTCACATGTTACCTCTGGCGCGGGTAGTATACCCGCGCCAGGTCCCCTGTATCAAGAAAATTCATTTTATATTGTTCATGTGCTCCTCTGCCTGCTCACCAAATACCAGGCTGCAGAAACCAGGAAACCCTCCAAACAATTGGCAAAACTTCTATAAACCCACGCCAGAGCGTGACATTGCTGCTGCCAAATCGTCCTTAGCCTTTTTGGTAATGACAAACATATATACAAACCGGCCCGTGCGTATCTGTCACGCACCCTGTTCCTCATATCCCGCTGGACGGCTGTATTGGAACAGCGCACCACCTCATCACCCGTCAATCTGTTACTGATGCTGTTATTCACCACCTCCGCTCACCGGCGGGTACCACTCAACTTCCTCTCCAGCAGCCTTATCAACATTGTGTCCAAACTCCTGGACCTAGCTGGAACCTCACTCTCAGAGGAAGAAGAGCCTGACTCCGAGCTCATGCCCGACATCACACTGGCATGCTCACCGACTGGCTCGCTGCCACCACCGTCCGCTCCTGGTGATGCTTCTGTCGCGACCGTCTTCTGCATAAGAAGCGCACCTGAACCCCCGGCCCGATGACGTATGTCTGGTCCGACACCTGCAGAGGAGGAAACAGAAAGAGAGCTCCCTGGACCAGGAAACGAGGCCCCTGCACGCAATGACCGTTTCAAATTATGCTCTAGTAATCTGGGCTCCAGAGCCATAATCGCACCAGCTTGCTGGGAGGGATTAACTACCTTTAAGACGACCATGCAGGGGGGTGCCCTGAGAACCCATCAGGGAGGACGCATAACCCTGCCCTGAACCAGGCCCTCCACCCACTATCTGCACGTTCAGAAAACCTAATGCCCCTGAAGGGGCTAATGCGGATGTCTGCGTGCCATCCGACCCTGGGAGATCGGAAGCAATGGAGACTGTGGAAGCAAAGGCACTTGTGGTTAAACCGTAAGTATTGGGACAGGTAGGAACACAAAAATAAAGAGCATAGGCAGAGGAGGGGGGGGGGTGGTAGCAAGGAGTAAGGCCGAGGAATGGGTCCGCGACTGAGTAAGAAAAGGGAGGGAGCCTTTGGTTATGCGGGGCCCAGCCGGATGGAATGAGGGGAGAGATAAAGAGGAAGAAAGGTGGGGGGGTTGGGCACTGTGGGAGAGGTGGAGGAAAAAGAGAAGAGGTTGGAAAAGCTGTCGCTGCAGGGAGGGAGAGGCATCCCCAGTTATGAAAACTGTTGATGTATGGGGGGGAGGGTGATAAATGGCCTGGGTTAGCTGGGAATATAGGAGGACGGGTGAGGGTTAGCAGGGTTTCGGTACATGGGAAACAGCACTTGCCGCCCTGTGTCCCCGAGGCTAGGGTCTGGGACACAGGGGTTAACAGTATGTTAGGCAGGGAAGGGGGGGTTAACTGTGCCCCCGCTAATGCTGTTATTGTTATGCTATGACCCTGTGTAACTGGGAGGGGATTGCAGCTCAGGGAGCCAGCTTCTATATTTATATTTGGATTCACTTCAACAGAGCCTGCAGCGTTTCCCTCCCCAACCCCAGTGACAGTCTGGTTCTAGGTTGGGGGGGAATAATTTACAGCGTTAAACCCATTGGTGGCAGTGGAGCGGCAGCCGGGCGCTCCTGGCGCGCCCAATTCCAAAATGGCCACAGCCAACCCAGCATTGAACCGCGCATGCACGACCGGGCGCGATGCCGCCCCCGCTGCGACGGACTCGGCGGACCCACGTTGCCTCCCCGGCCCTTTGACTGAGGTGGAGGAGGGAGTAACGCACAGCGGAGAGGCCTGGACCTTTGCTCTCCGTTGTGCAGCAGCTGCGGTGGGGGTGGCAGCCTCTTAGAGGAGGAGGGGGGGGACCCTGGAGCGCTTGGCCCTAAGAATACTGGGGAGGTGATGGACTTAAGGGTTGACCCAGGGAAAATTGGAAGGGGAGAGAGTGGAGATGGGCAGCTAGGGGAATAGCAAGGAAGAGGTAGGAAATCAGGGAATAGCAGAGGGAAAAGGTGCAGAAATAGAGGGTAAAATGCAGCAAAAGGAGAAGGAAATGCAAATAGTAATTAAGCAGAAAGCAAGGGGGAACACAGGGATACAATATAATACAATACGCTACTAAACAACAGGAGTACAAAATTAAACAGTTTGCATGGTAATTGTCACGGGCACTAGGAGTCTTTACCCAGGGATCACCAGGTGATAGGCTTACCAGAGCAGTATAGATGGTAATATGGTACTCTGGTAGCAGGGTGATCACGGAACAGGAAATAGTAGATGATAGAGATGCTCAGGAAAGTCTATGACTAGCAGCACTGGTAATATGGATGTAGTAATACACGAGGAACTGTATGGACAAAGGACACGTGAGGGTACTCAGTGGTCTGCGGTAGCAAGTTGTACCACTGCTATAGTGAGGAGGAATGTCCAACAGAAACGAGGAGGTGATGAGAGTCAGCGGTCTGCGGATAGCAAGTTGTACCGCTGCTATGTGAGAGGATACTGGAACAGGTGACACAGGAAACAGGGATCAGTGGTCTGCCTCTAGCAAGTTGTACCACTGAATATATATGTGAGGAGGAGCACGGGGAGAGACTGCAATACAGGGGATACACGGGCACCTTAAACTTGATCCACAATAACATGCACAATATATTAATGACTGAACAGCACTGCAATAATAGAAAGTCACTTGAGGTAATCCGGCACAAGATAACACAGTCAATGATGGCAATAGTCTCAGCGGATAGTAAACTCCAGAGGAGAACAAACTCAGTCCAGCAAGATATGCAATACACCAGCACAGTCAATGAGAAGTATGCATACCGTGGTTCAGAAGCAGGCTGTCAGACAGGAGTGCAGAGATACCTGAACGGCTGGAGGCCGGCAGGATGCGAAGTCCCTGGAGGGGTGAAGCGGTAATCAAGTAGGTGCAGCGCACAGGTAGGTAGACCAGCAGGGGAACAAATACTCAGGAAGCAGTAGTATGTAGGACTGGACTCCAGGAGGACCCTGAAGAGTAGCGATGAACTAGATGAGATGAAAACAGTGAGGCGCAGATCCGATGCAGACTGGCGAGTAGAGACCAGCGGGAACACGGAGCAGCACGGAGAGCGGGTCAGCTGTTGTAAGACGAGTAGAACTGAGAAGTAGCAGCAGCAGGACTCTGCAGATACACGGAGGTAGCAGATAGCAACCAGCAGGTGCAGCAACGATGAAACACGGGAGAGCAGAGCTGAGCTGGAACTGTTGAGCACGGAGAGTAGCGGATAGGAATCAGCTGTAGCAGTCTCGAGGAAACACGGATGAGATGAGCTGAAGACTGAAGCGCACGGAGGCAGCGGATAGGAATCAGCCAAACAGTCACGATGAAACACAGGCGAGTTGAAGTAGATTGAAGACTGTAGTGCACGGAGGCAGCGGATAGGAATCAGCTAACAGTCATGATGGCACACAGGTGAGTTGAAGTAGATTGAAGACTGTAGTGCACGGAGGCAGCGGATAGGAATCAGCTAACAGTCACGATGATACATAGCAGAGTTGAAGTGACTTGAAGACTGTAGTGCACGGAGGCAGCGGATAGGAATCAGCTAACAGTCACGATGATACACAGCAGAGTTGAAGTGGCTTGAAGACTGTAGTGCACGGAGGCAGCGGATAGGAATCAGCTAACAGTCACGATGATACACAGGAGGGTTGAAGTGGTTAGGAAACCACAGGAGTAGAAGTGGTATGGAAACCACAGGGGTAGAAGTGGTCTGGAAACCACAGGGGTAGAAGTGGTCTGGAAACCACAGGGGTAGAAGTGGTTTGGAAACCACAGGAATCAGCAGCGCTGAATACACGCGGAAACACAGGAACACCTTCAGAGGCTCATGGGGAATGAGACTCCAAGATCAGGCAACGTGCTATTGACCACAGGTGCTTAATATAGGGAGTGTTGCCTGATCTGCCAATTAAGTTAAAGGAACAGGTACTGAAGGGTTTGAAAGGGCTGCGCATGCGCAGACCCTCAGGATGGAGGACGACCACGGTTCCTAAATATACGGGAAGAAGCACTCACAGTCCGGTGAGTGACAGTAATACTCACCAGGACAGCAAAGAACGCCAGATGCTCCCCCAACAAACTCTCACCAGGACAGCAGAGCAGGGAAGACAATGGACTCACTCAAAAACGCTCCAGACAATGAAAGGGGAAGCTGACTGCTGGTACCTGGACCTTATCCTGCTTCCCCCACTACATTCCTGTAATCCTGCCCCCTACGTCCCTACTGATTGGCTGACTCCTGCTCCCCAGTGGAGTTAACTCTTGCTATACTTTCTTTTACCTGCCCCCTCAGCGTTTATGTTACCTCGGGCTAATCCCCGCCCTCTGTTATCTTTCTACACTGGTAAGTAACAAAAAACACTTGTGTAAGTGCTTTGAGCAATCAGTTATACCATTCCATATCACAGTGTTACACTATGTATGTTTTTCTGTTTTTCTTTTCTCCTATCATTTATACTGAGTGGACTAAGAAAACCAGATGAGGACATTTCAAGATTTTGGAACCAATAAGCAGTTAGCCACTGGATGTTTTATTGAACAAGGCCAGACATTCATATCTCTCAAAGTCAACATAAGGGCTGGAGATAAGCCCACTCCCAAATCCATTGATCAGAACTGTTTAATAAATCGGTACTTTTATCATCACACAACTTTAAATGTTGATATTATAGATCAAGAGCCACACACTCACAGTACATACAAAATTTTTACTCCCTTATTCCTACCCCCACCACAGCTCCCTTCCCCAATTGTGCAAACTTAACAAATTTTACTTTTCTATTAGGTGAACAGAGGTTGGCTCCGTCTTAAGATTCAAGAGAAGATTTTTGTTTGCATTAACTATATGCCTATATTTACATATTTATTATATTATATGTTTATTATATATTAAGAAATATTTATTTTCATCATCTTTAGTTTCTTCACGAAAATGAAGGTACTTTAACTGGCCACATTATTCAATTTGATCGTTTTATCTATTTTTCTGCAATTCATACTCCAAGAAAGAAAGAGTACAATTAACAACAAATTCTGCCAGACTTTGGGTAACAGTGAAGAAAAAAAAGAGAAATAAAATTCACAAAGAAATTCATCACAATTAAAGACAGAATCAATAATATGGTAAATACGGTTGTGGTCAGCGACTACTCAAACCAAACTAAACATAATTTTGATATTCCTAGATGAGAAAGCTTGTTAAAGGTTTGATTTCACTGATTAAAGGGGTCATCTACTTAAAACAAAATTTAACTCCACATAAAGACCATAGGCAGTACACAGTTCATTCTTAGTGGTATATTATTTACTAAAGGGCGGGTTTGAAAAGTAGATATGTTGCCTATAGCAACCAATCAAATTCTAGTCTTCATTTTGTAGAATGTACTAAATAAATTATAACTAGAATCTGATTGGTTGCTATAGGCAACATCTCCACTTTTTGAAACCCGCACTTCAGTAAATATACCCCTTAGTCTCAGGTGGAGAAAATCTCCACAGTTGGCCATGTTTTGGGGCGTGACCATGCTAATTGTGCCATTAGGCTCCACCCCTGAACTACAATACCAATTTTGGCCTATCATAGCAGGGGCAGGATGGCATGATTAGTCCTTCTCCCACCCACTTCACTAATGAAGCGGACAGGATTTAGGAGGTTGCTCTGCTTTCCTGGGAGTCCAGGAGAGCTCCCAAAAACTTAGGAGTCTCTCGGACATTCCAGGAGAGTAGGCAACAATGATTTACAGCGCAGAAGTGTGCACGGCAAGATGATTTTCCCATGAGGCAAATTCAGACAGTTCTCAATTAGAAGTGTAGAAACAAAGTTTGTAAAGAAGACTGTGAAAGTAAGTAGGCTATATGCAAGTATATGTATATTTCAGGGGACAAGGTGTACTGCAAACTGGGAAGCAGTATTTTATTTTAAGTCCTATTTATGTATATGGTAAACTGTATTAAATGTGATATAATATGCGTTTTAGAAACAAAATACCTCTAAAATGCTAGAATTAAATATCTGTGTGGACAAGCTCTGTACATGAACAGTAGACAGCAGATTTAAGACTACTCTATTTTTGTTATCAATGAAATAACAGTAGAAGAAAGAGGGAAAAGTGAAGTGTTTTAAATTAATTTAATTAATTATGTCTAGGGGCGGGTGGGGGGAAGCTATTTCTCCAATTGCTTCTGCCCTCATTGCTTTATTTTAGTTCCTTCTCCCTTCTCCTCCACTTTATTCTGCTGTCTCAACTGTCGACATACCACAATGGCAGGACTGCTGTATTGAAATAGAATACTTTCATATTCACATATCTTCCAGAAGTTCCTTATGATGCCATTGCTGTGCAATATATCAGTCAGGCGCAATTACAAAAGTAATACAAAAGTAAGAAGTACAAGCGCAACTCAGGATAAGAGAAGTGTGGCCATCAGACTAAACGTAGTTAAAATCATGCGGGTGATTGACTTTCTAAATCTCCTATTATCTGTGGATTTCTGTGAGTGTCAGCCAATAGGAGCAGGAAGGGGATGGGACTTATACACAGTTATAAGTCAGTGCAGACAGGATAAGGTTCTTCCTGCTTCCGGATTCATGAGAGTCAGGCTAAGTAGTACTGAGCTAGAATTTGTGGTATATTGTGTTTACTGCTGTTATTTTCTATTGTGTTGTTTTCTTTTGCTAAGTTTTCCTCCCCTTCTCTATTCTTTCCATTTAAGTGTCCTTTCCTGGTGCTTTATTCCTCTTCATTTTCCCTTCCCTCTCTCAGCGCGGAGCTCCGTGCTCTAACCAACCCTTCCCCCCCCCTGCCCCCACCCCCCTCCTGTTTCTTCCCTCTCTGTTCGTTATCTTTACCTTCTTTTGCTGTGATGTCCCGTCCTAGCCGGGTACGTAGCGCCCCTGCCAAATTCAGGGATTCCATCCCGGCAGCCGGCTCCCTTTCTTCCATCCCCGCGGCCTGTGGTGCTTTAGCGCTGTCCCCCGAGTCTTGCGGTGTGTCCACTAGAGGGACCTGTAGCGCTTCCCCTGCCAAGCGTGCCCTGGGCAGGTCAACTTCCGGTGGGTGGCGGGCAAGGAGCTCCGCCGCCAGATCATCAGAGAAACCTCACGGGAATAGTGTCCCCAGTGGTAGGGGGAGAGGCCGACGGGAGGCCGCGTCACGGGGTCGGACGGGGTCATCTTCCGGGCAGCAGGCATCGCTGCCGCCTTCTCAGGTTCCATCCGGTGGGGGGATATTCAGGGGTTGGGAGTCAGTGGGGGTTCAGGCAGATAGTGGGGCTGAGCCAGCGGGGGGGGGGGGGAGCAGGTGGCTTCTTCCCCTTATAGGGGGTTAGGTCCAGTAATTTGGGACCCCCTGGTCCCGGGCGAGGGGTTGGATCTATCCATGAGCAGAGGGAGTGCTCTGAGGAGGGGTGCTGGGCCTGTTGGGTTGAGCAGTGGTCTTTCCATCCCGGAGGTGGGCGCATTTAGTAGGGACAGGGAGATGGCAGACAGTACGGTTGCTGGGCAGGGTATCGCTGGAGCGCCTCCCGGGGGAGGCAGGGTGAGTAGGGACAGGACAGGGTTCTCCGCGCATCCACTTGTGGGGCCTGTAATGGGCACTCTTTCTCTGTTTCAGTTTGGGGGTCTTCCCTCGCGAGTTTCAAACTACCACTACGGGCCCTGGGAATAGCTTCATGGATTACGACCGGTCGCAGGTCGGGATCAATATGCAGGGGGGTGGGGGTGTGTGGAATTTGCCCTATCCACCGGACGGGGGGAGGAGCAGCCTGGGTAGCACGTTAGGATCTGCACCCCCTTACCCCATCCCTACTGGGTCTTATGCCCATTCCTATCCGGTCCCGTTCATTCAGGGAGAGGTTAGTAGTGTGGGGCATCTAGGGTCGGCCATGGTTAGACCCCCTCCTCCGGGTTTTGTCAGGGCGGGTCACAGTCAAGTAGGGGGCGGTTCAGGAGGTGCGTGGTCCGGACTCCCTACTGGCAAACAACAAGTTGGTTCCGATGGTACCGTTCCTATGTTTGCAAATAAACAAACGTCGGTGGAAGTATCATCAGGGCAGCCAGTGAATTCGGTCAGGAGCACGGCGGGAGCTGTTGAACAGGCGGAGGTCGCAACAGGGAGTCAGGGGTTGCCTGCAGCGGTGTCATCTGGAGGTTTGACGAGACAGGAGTCACATCAGTCGGGCGTCATGGAGGCTTCATCGGTACCAGCACCTTCCGGGGCGGCAGGAGCCGGGCAGCAAGCGGAGGCAAGCGCAGGCGGTGAGTTGTTAGAGGTTAGTCTTTTACACGAACGCACACATAGCCCGCCAATGTCGTCCACGGACGAGGACTCCCCCTTTTCATCAGGAGAGGGTCCTCGGAAGTTGATCAAGATTCTCAACACTCACTTTAGTAGATCTAGATTTTAAGGGGATAGAAGAAGAACAGTGGCAAAATTGACAGCAAATAGAGCCCCCATGGTTCAATGTGAGAACACCGCCCTTTTAGCGGGTATACGCCCTAGCATCAGGGACAGGATTAAAAAAGGCTGGTTTGTGGACATGTTTGAGCTTACAAAATCGTCTAAGAAAGAGTTATAAGTGGTCTGCGCAAAGGGAGGCATAGGGAAGGATGCCTATAAAAACTTCCCTAATTGGCTAGTGGGTTATTGTTCCTTCGCGGCGTGCTATATAGAGACGAGACCGGAGGCTAGTGAGGAAGTCAGGAAATATTTGCATCTCATAAATGAGATGCACATTAACGATCGCCCGGGGACATGGCGTAAGTACGATGAGTTGTTCCGGGAGAAAGTAGACGTCAGGACGTCAGGTGGACATGCCGCTAGGGGCTAAGGACGTGGAGATTTGGATGAAGCTGAATCGGGCGAGCTTAGCTTTCGGGCCAGGGGCCCTGGGGAATCGGTTTCCGCAAGGGGTGAGACGTGGAGCTCCACAGTTTGCCAAAAATAGGTGCTTTGCGTTCAACAACGGGGCGTGCGGTAGAGGGGAGTCATGAAGATACAAACACAGCTGCTCCAATTGCTGCGGGGCACATTCAGCCAGAGAGTGTCCGAGGAGTGGCCCCGCCCTCATCAGAAACCGCGGCAATGACAACAGCATTCCTTAAAGCACAGTCTCCCATTTGTAACAAGGTTTTAGAGAAATGGCTTAGACTTTACCCGAATGCGGATCAGGCTTCTTTTCTCTGCCAGGGTTTTCTTCATAGGTTTAGGCTCCCTATTGGAACATCAGTCATCGCCAGGGCCTCTAGGAACTTGAAATCTGCATACATGTTTCCTGAAATCCTTGACGAAAAAATTTGTGGTAAGATAAGCTTGGGGCGCATAGTCGGCCCTTTCGACTCCCACCTCCTTTGCAGATTTAGTCATATCCCCAGTAGGCATAGTCCCTAAAAAAGTGGCAGGTATATTTCGGTTAATACAGCACATGTCACATCCCGCGGGCAATTCGGTCAATGATGCCATAGACCAGGATATAAGTTCCGTAGTTTATTAATCATTTGAGGAGGCTTTAATGCTCAATCGGCAATTTGGGGCGGGGGCACTTATGGCCAAATTAGATATTGAATCAGCATTCAGGCTGCTTCCCCTTCACCGTGACTCGTTTCGGTACGTGGTTTTTAAGATCAAGGACAAATATTACATCGACAGATGCCTTCCCATGGGGTGTTCCCTCTCGTGTGCCTTCTTTGAATCCTTTAGTTCTTTTCTACACTGGGTGATTCAGGCGGGTACAGGTCATGAGGGCATCACGCATTATCTGGATGATTTTCTGTTTGTAGGTCCGGCTAGTACCTTGTTGTGCGCGGATACACTGCACTTTCCTCGGTTATGGGGATACCCGTAGCCAAAGATAAGACAGAGGGCCCAACAACTTGCTTGTCGTTCCTAGGGATAGAAATAGATTCAGTTGCAGGCTGTTGTCGTTTGCCAGCGGATAAAACAGCTAAAATGGAGAGTTTGATATCCAGCACTCTGGCCTCTCCTTCTCGTACGCTTAGGCAGGTTCAGGCTTTGCTAGGATCATTTAATTTTGCATGTAGGGTCATACCTATGGGTAGGATTTTTGTAGGAAATTGCAGTTGGCCACAGCGGGTAGGAGCAGACCTCATGCATTAATTAAGCTGAGTGACGAGATGAGGGAGGATTTGGCAGTATGGGTAACATTCCTCAAGCAATTTAATGGTTCCAGGATTTGGCCTTCCCCGCCTATTTCCACGGTTGAGTTAGACCTGTTTACTGACACTGCGGGTGCTAGAGGATTCGGCGCTTTCTTTCAAGGGCTATGGTGCGCTTCCCCGTGGCCTCAGTCTTGGATCGAGAGTGGTCTTACAAAGAATTTATTGGTGCTAGAGCTTTTTCCCATCATCGTGTCTCTAGAGTTATGGGCCCCTCAGCTTACGGGGCGTAACGTGTCCTTTTGGTGCGATAATTTGGGCGTGGTTCAGGCAATAAACAGTCAGAGTGCTTCCTCTAAACCGGCAGTAAATTTATTGCGCGTTCTGGTGCTTCGTTGCTTGGATTGCAACATGAATTTTCGCGCCAAACATGTTCCAGGTATAGACAATTGTATAGCAGACTCTCTTTCCCGTTTTGAGTGGGAGCGCTTTAGGGCCCTTGCCCCTCTTGCTGACCCCATGGGTACAGCCTGTCCATCTTATTTTTGGCAGATGGTCAGGCCGGTTTAAGATTCTTGGCAGAAGCTTCTCTAGATCCGTCCACGTGGAAGGCCTATCGGTCAGCCTGGAAACGATGGGAAAGTTTTCTGTTGTCCGGCTCCGCTCGTGCCCCGGGGGATCCTCACGGTATTGTTGATTTCATGTGGGGGTGTTATCAGGATGGGATTAGTAAAGCATCAATGGCAGCCACACTAGCAGGTATATCATTTATGGCTAGATTACAATGTCTCCCGGACCCCACTGAATCTTACCTCATTAGCAAGGCTCTAAAAGGGTGGTCGAGGATTCACCCCACCCCTGCAGATAACAGAAGGCCTATAGATCCCGCATTACTGTCCCGTATGATTTTAATTTTGCCAGAAGTGACATCAGACCATTTCGAAGCTTCATTGTTTGCTGCAGCATTTTCTATGGCTTTTCACGTTGCTCTGCGAGTTCGTGAGATAGTGGCGCAGTCCAAAAACAGGTTTGAGTCAGCTATTTTAGCTAAGCATGTGGTGTTGTCGGGCGACAACATTCAAGTTAAAATTAAACGTTCCAAAACAGATCAAACAGGAGTAAGGCACTGGTTTACCCTTAAAAAGCAGCAAGATCAGTCATATGTCCGGTTAGGCTTTGTCATCATTTAGCCAGTGTGCGGCCACATGAAGCAGAAATTTGGCTAGTTCATAAAGATGGCTCCCCCTTTACCAAATTTCAATTTCATTTGGTTATGTTCAGCGCTTTGAAAGCTTTAGGCTTAACAGCGTCAGAATTCGGTACACATTCTTTTCGGATTGGAGCTGCCACGGCGGCTGCAGCAAGTGGGGCTTCCATAGCTTCAATACAGTTGCTAGGAAGATGGAAGTCAGACTGTTATAAATCTTATATACGTCCTGATGTTTAATCATGTTGTTTTTTCCCTTTACGCAGCTCTTCTTTACCTTTTTCTTTCTCTACTAAGCTAGTTAACCCAGGGCGCTTTGCTGCTAGCCGCTATTTGCGGGGGCGTGAAGGGATTTTTTCCTCATAGGTTTTTACCTTCACTTGGGTTGCTGCTTTTCCTTTTCGTCCTGTTAGGTTTAAGGTTGGAATTAATGTTTATATACCCCAACCTTCCCCCTCTTTTCATTCAGCATGGTTCTAGTTATGTTTGGGATAGGCATGTTTCTTTAAGTTTGGTTGTCCTTATGTAAAGCGTTAGGAGTAACATATGGTATTGGTGTTCCTTGGTAGTTGTTTGAGTTTGTTTCGGTGGTTCTCTGTTACGTTGTTGACTCATAATTTTATTTTGTTGTAGGAGTGAAAAATTCGAAGATTGATGTTTGGGTGTTGGGTCACTCTTACGTTTATTGGGCGAATAGACATGCATTATCACGAAGATGCCCCTGGTTACCTGAGCTCGTTTCCATGAGATGGATAGGGAAGAGAGGCTTGAAGTGGGCAGAATTTTTTCCTTTTCTTTCTGAAGAAATTGATAGACATGGTGTTCCTGACGTTATGGTTGTTCACGTTGGTGGAAATGATGTGGGCCAAATTAAATCCCTAGAGCTTATCATTAGAATTCGGGAAGACATGACAGTTGTTGCAAGTAGTTGGCCTAACCTGAAGTTGTGCTGGTCTTACATTGTTCCTAGATGGCAGTGGAGATCTTCTATTTCTGTGGTTAACATAGCGGCGGTTGTCTGAAAAGTAAATCAGGTACCTAGTAAAATTTTTCGAGCATTAGGTGGTTCTGTTATAAATCACCCTTTGTTGAAAGCAGAGTTTGCTTACTTGTACAGAGCAGTGTCAGAATTACTCTGTGGAATTGATGATACCTGCCAGCAGTTGGCGCTACTGAGTACTGAGGCGCGGAGTCTAACACGCCCCTGGTTTTCACCAGGAACCCCCGCAAGGAGGTATGGACTTTGCTGCAAGGGATGCGCAGGTTGCAGCCCTCAGTATCAGTCAGCTGGAGGGGTGACAATTGAGGCAGCGGTGACAGCCCACCAGGATGCAGGATGGAAGAGAAGTCAACAAGTCGGGTCACAACCAGAGGAACGGATATAGCCAAATCAGAAGCAGGAGAATGGTCAGGAAGCCGGGACAATACTAGATATCAGTCTAAGCCAGAATCAGGAACCGAAGGAGAAGTCAGGAACAAGCCGGGTAAGAATCCAAGTAACAGCAACACAGGAACAACCGCTGGAGCAAGGCTGAAGACCAAATACTCTGGCACTAGACATGTGTCAGAGGCTGCTTTATATACCCTAAGGTGCCTCCTGATAGGGTTAGTGTCACTCACCGGACGGTGAGTGCTTCTTCCCGTATATTTAGGAACCGTGTTCGTCCTCCATCCTGAGGGTCTGCGCATGCGCAGCCCTTTCAAACCCTTCAGTACCTGTTCCTTTAACTTAATTGGCAGATCAGGCAACACTCCCTATATTAAGCACCTGTGGTCAATACCACGTTGCCTGATCTTGGAGTCTCATTCCCCATAAGCCTCTGAAGGTGTTCCTGTGTTTCCTCGTGTATTCAGCGCTGCTGATTCCTGTGGTTTCCAAACCACTTCTACCCCTGTGGTTTCCATACCACTTCTACCCCTGTGGTTTCTATACCACTTCTACTCCTGTGGTTTCCTAACCACTTCAACCCTCCTGTGTATCATCGTGACTGTTAGCTGATTCCTATCCGCTGCCTCCGTGCACTACAGTCTTCAAGCCACTTCAACCCTCCTGTGTATCATCGTGACTGTTAGCTGATTCCTATCCGCTGCCTCCGTGCACTACAGTCTTCAAGCCACTTCAACTCACCTGTGTGCCATCAGGACTGTTAGCTGATTCCTATCCGCTGCCTCCGTGCACTACAGTCTTCAATCTACTTCAACTCGCCTGTGTTTCATCGTGACTGTTTGGCTGATTCCTATCCGCTGCCTCCGTGCGCTTCAGTCTTCAGCTCATCTCATCTCTCCCGTGTTTCCTCGAGACTGCTACAGCTGATTCCTATCCGCTACTCTCCGTGCTCAACAGTTCCAGCTCAGCTCTGCTCTCCCGTGTTTCATCGTTGCTGCACCTGCTGGTTGCTATCCGCTACCTCCGTGTATCTGCAGAGTCCTGCTGCTGCTACTTCTCAGTTCTACTCGTCCTACAACAGCTGACCCGCTCTCCGTGCTTCTTCGTGTTCTCGCTGGTCTCTACTCGCCAGTCTGCATCGGATCTGCGCCTCACTGTTTTCATCTCATCTAGATCATCGCTACTCTTCAGGGTCCTCCAGGAGTCCAGTCCTACATACTACTGCTTCCTGAGTATTTGTTCCCCTGCTGGTCTACCTACCTGTGCGCTGCACCTACTTGATTACCGCTTCACCCCTCCAGGGACTTCGCATCCTGCCGGCCTCCAGCCGTTCAGGTATCTCTGCACTCCTGTCTGACAGCCTGCTTCTGAACCACGGTATGCATACTTCTCATTGACTGTGCTGGTGTATTGCATATCTTGCTGGACTGAGTTTGTTCTCCTCTGGAGTTTACTATCCGCTGAGACTATTGCCATCATTGACTGTGTTATCTTGTGCCGGATTACCTCAAGTGACTTTCTATTATTGCAGTGCTGTTCAGTCATTAATATATTGTGCATGTTATTGTGGATCAAGTTTAAGGTGCCCGTGTATCCCCTGTATTGCAGTCTCTCCCCGTGCTCCTCCTCACATATATATTCAGTGGTACAACTTGCTAGAGGCAGACCACTGATCCCTGTTTCCTGTGTCACCTGTTCCAGTATCCTCTCACATAGCAGTGGTACAACTTGCTAACGCAGACCACTGACTCCCCGGATACCTCCACTTGGATTCCATTCCTTCACTCAGACAGTGGCACAACTTGCTATCCGCAGACCGATGACTCTCATCACCTCCTCGTTTCTGTTGGACATTCCTCCTCACTATAGCAGTGGTACAACTTGCTACCGCAGACCACTGACTACCCTCACGTGTCCTTTGTCCATACAGTTCCTCGTGTATTACTACATCCATATTACCAGTGCTGCTAGTCATAGACTTTCCTGAGCATCTCTATCATCTACTATTTCCTGTTCCGTGATCACCCTGCTACCAGAGTACCATATTACCATCTATACTGCTCTGGTAAGCCTATCACCTGGTGATCCCTGGGTAAAGACTCCTAGTGCCCGTGACAGTAAGATCAGGCCATGACAGACCCAGATACGGAACCTACAGCCAAAGAGATGCTGCAGCATCTGGTCACCCGTGTGGAGCAACAGGATGCTCGCCAACAGCTGATACTTCAATGCTACCAGTCGTTAGCCTCCCAAGGACCATCTGGACAGCCTGTTACAGCTAATGTTGAAGCTCCTGTGCTTTCCTCCGTTTCCCCAATGCCATCCCAGGTGTCTACAGCTCCCACGCTTCACCTGCCTACTCCGTCAAAGTACGATGGAGACCCCAAAACTTGTAGGGGTTTCCTTAACCAATGTTCAGTTCATTTTGAGCTCCAACCTCAAAATTTTTCTACCCACCGTTCCAGAGTGGCCTATTTTATCTCATTGTTTTCTGGACAAGCTCTGGCTTGGGCCTCCCCTCTGTGGGAGAGAAACGATCCTGTATTACAAGATAGTGCCAAATTCATTTCTATGTTCCGAAGTGTGTTCGATGAACCAGGTCGTGTGACCTCCGCTGCTTCCAGCATTCTTCGTTTACGTCAAGGTTCTCATACAGTAGGCCAGTACGTCATTTAATTTAGGATATTAGCCTCTGAACTTCAGTGGAACACTGAAGCATTAATTGCCGCCTTCTGGCAGGGGCTCTCCGATAAAATTAAAGATGCACTGACTACCCAAGAGCTTCCTTCGTCACTAGAAGATTTGATCTCTCTTTGCCATCGTGTAGACATGAGGTTTCGTGAAAGAGAATCTGAGAAAACAACTTCAGTTAAAGCACCTCTTCGCTCAACCCCTCAGTTTCGTCCAGCTTCACCTTCCGTGATTCCCATGGAGATAGGACGTTCCAAATTATCTTTAGAAGAGAGGAAACGAAGAGTAAAGAATAGACTTTGTATCTATTGTGCTGATTCCACACATATGCGCAGTTCTTGCCCTAAGAAATCGGGAAATGCCAGGCCCTAACTAGTTCTGGAGAGGTGAAGTTAGGGTCCCTGGAGTCCTCTCCATCTTCTATGAAATTAAAAGTCTGCGCTTTTGATGTTACGATTTCCTTTGCTACCAAATCCTTTGAGTCTCAGGCACTGATTGATTCTGGAGCAGCAGGAAATTTCATTTCTAAATCCCTAGTGAATCAATGGTCCCTACCAGTGATTACTTTGAAAACACCGATTACTGTGACTGCTATAGATGGATGACGTCTCATCAATGGTCTCATCACTCAGAGTACGTCTCCAGTAACACTTCAGATTGGTGTGCTACACCATGAAGAGATCTCGTTTTTAATTCTTCCAGTTACGACAAGTCCGATTGTCTTAGGCCTTCCATGGCTTCAATGTCATTCTCCCCAGATTGACTGGCGCACTCCTCAAGTTACGTCTTGGGGAGCTGAATGTCATCATCGTTGTCTTTCTCAAGTCATTCCTCTTAAAGTACAGCAATCTTCCATCTCATCTTCCTCACCGGGACTCCCTCCTCAGTATGCTTCATTTGCCGATGTTTTTGATAAAGCTCAGTCTGAACGTCTTCCTCCTCATCGTTCTTGGGATTGTCCGATCGATCTTCTACCTGGCAAGACTCCTCCTAGGGGTCGGGTCTATCCACTTTCGTTACCTGAAACTCAAGCCACATCTGAGTACATCCAGGAGAACCTCCAGCGAGGGTTCATTCGACCTTCCACCTCTCCCGCTGAAGCCGGATTCTTCTTCATAAAAAAGAAGGATGGATCACTACGCCCCTGCATAGATTTTCGTAGACTCAATGCCATTACTATTAAGAATCGGTATCCCATTCCGTTGATCACTGAGTTATTTGATCGCATCAAGGGAGCTCTGATCTTTACCAAGTTGGATCTTCGTGGTGCCTATAATTTAATTAGAATCCGTCCCGGTGACGAATGGAAGACAGCGTTCAACACCAGAGATGGGCATTATGAATATCTAGTAATGCCTTTCGGGTTGTGCAATGCCCCCGCTGTTTTCCAAGGCTTCGTTAATGAGATCTTTCGGGACTTATTATATGTATGTGTCGTTGTCTACCTGGACGACATATTGATCTTTTCACAGGACCTGCCTTCTCATCACCAACATGTGGCAGAGGTCCTTTCCAGACTCCGGGAAAATTCATTATTCTGTAAACTAGAAAAATGTTCATTCGAGTTGCCCCAGATTCCATTTTTGGGGTATATTGTTTCCGGAGTTGGCCTGAAGATGGATCCAGACAAGGTGAATGCTGTATTACATTGGCCCCAGCCAACTACTCTTCGTGCTATCCAGCGTTTTTTAGGTTTCGCCAATTACTATAGACGCTTCATTCAAGACTTCTCGTCCATTGCATCTCCTATTGTGGCCCTGACTCGTAAAGGGGCCAATACTAAGCAATGGTTATCCGAGGCCCTCCAAGCCTTTCAAATTCTTAAAGAGTCCTTCTCCTCTGCTCCCATTCTTCGACAGCCTGATGTGACACTTCCCTTCTTCCTAGAAGTAGATGCCTCTAATGTGGGCTTAGGAGCCATTCTCTCCCAACGCTCGGACCAACAAAATTCCATCCTTGTGCCTTTTACTCTCGGGGTCTCCTGCCTGCAGAGAAAAATTACACGATCGGGGACAAGGAGTTGCTGGCTATCAAAGTTGCATTAGAGGAGTGGAGATACTTATTGGAAGGAGCTCGTCATCCGGTGACGATTTTCACAGATCATAAGAACCTGTCATATCTACAGTCTGCCCAATGCTTGAATCCTCGTCAAGCAAGATGGTCTCTTTTCTTTTCCCGTTTCGAATTAATCATAACCTTCAAACCAGCTGCCAAGAACAAGAAAGCTGACGCTCTATCTCGAGCTTTTGTGACGTCCTCTGACGTTGAAGAGGTTTCCAACCATTCTATATTAGACCCCAAATGTATCTCGCTGGCTGCTTCGTCCACCAAAGTGCTACCATTTGGGAAGACCCTCGTGCCTCCTACTCTGAGGAGGAAAATCCTTTCGTGGTTCCATTCTTCTCGTTTTTCTGGACATGCTGGTGAACGCAAGACCTTTGAGATTCTCTCTCGAAGTTACTGGTGGCCCTCGATGAGGAGAGACGTCAAAGAGTTTGTTGCTTCCTGTGAATTGTGTTCTCAGTTCAAATCCTCCCGCAGAACTCCAGCGGGGTTGCTACAACCACTACCCATTCCGGTCAAGCCCTGGACCCATATTAGTATGGACTTTGTTACTGATTTGCCATCTAGTAAAAATTGTAATACTATTTGGGTAGTGGTAGACAGATTTTCGAAGATCGCTTATTTTGTCCCTTTGTCTGGTTTGCCTTCCTCGTCTACTCTGGCTGAACATTTCGTTAAAGAAATCTTTCGTATCCATGGATGTCCGTCTGAGATTGTGTCAGATAGAGGAGTACAATTCGTTTCCAGATTCTGGCGGGCCCTTTGTAAAACCTTGGGCATACGATTAGCACTCTCATCTTCTTACCATCCGCAATCAAACGGACAAACTGAACGGGTCAATCAAGATCTCGAGACCTTTATAAGGATGTTCTCATCAGCCAATCAAGACAACTGGGTAGAATTGCTTCCTTGGGCTGAATTCGCCCATAACAACATGTACCATGAGTCATCGTCCAAAACTCCATTCTTTGTGGTTTACGGTCACCATCCGTCTTTTCCGGAATTTCCTGCCCTCCCTCCCACCCAAGTTCCTGCTGTAGAGACTGTTTGTCAGACCTTCAAAAACATCTGGTCTCAGGTCAAAACCTGTTTAAAGAAGACATCTGCCAGATATAAGTCTTTCGCAGATAGGAAGAGGCGGGCTATTCCACCACTAAAAATTGGAGATCGTGTCTGGTTATCTACCAAAAATATTCGTTTGAAGGTCCCATCTATGAAATTCGCTCCTCGTTTTATTGGTCCATATAGGATCATTCAAGTAATAAATCCAGTTTGTGTCAAACTTTTACTTCCTAAGAATCTTCGTATTTCCAATGCCTTCCATGTGTCCTTGCTCAAACCTCTCATCATCAACCGTTTCTCGACTCCTCCTTCAGCACCTCAGCCAGTTCAAGTTCATCAGGAGGAAGATTTCGAGATTACTCAGGTATTGGACGCAAAAATTTCGCGAGGAGTTCTCCGTTTCCTCGTTCATTGGAAGGGCTTTGGTCCTGAGGAGCGTTCATGGATCAAAGCTGAAGATCTCAACGCCCCAGCTCTTCTTAAGAAGTTTTATTCCAAAAATCCGGACAAGCCCGGTTCCAGGCTTTCTGTGCCCACCTTTAAAAGGGGGGGTACTGTCACTCACCGGACTGTGAGTGCTTCTTCCCGTATATTTAGGAACCGTGTTCGTCCTCCATCCTGAGGGTCTGCGCATGCGCAGCCCTTTCAAACCCTTCAGTACCTGTTCCTTTAACTTAATTGGCAGATCAGGCAACACTCTCTATATTAAGCACCTGTGGTCAATACCACGTTGCCTGATCTTGGAGTCTCATTCCCCATGAGCCTCTGAAGGTGTTCCTGTGTTTCCTCGTGTATTCAGCGCTGCTGATTCCTGTGGTTTCCAAACCACTTCTACCCCTGTGGTTTCCATACCACTTCTACCCCTGTGGTTTCCATACCACTTCTACTCCTGTGGTTTCCTAACCACTTCAACCCTCCTGTGTATCATCGTGACTGTTAGCTGATTCCTATCCGCTGCCTCCGTGCACTACAGTCTTCAAGCCACTTCAACCCTCCTGTGTATCATCGTGACTGTTAGCTGATTCCTATCCGCTGCCTCCGTGCACTACAGTCTTCAAGCCACTTCAACTCTGCTATGTATCATCGTGACTGTTAGCTGATTCCTATCCGCTGCCTCCGTGCACTACAGTCTTCAATCTACTTCAACTCACCTGTGTGCCATCAGGACTGTTAGCTGATTCCTATCCGCTGCCTCCGTGCACTACAGTCTTCAATCTACTTCAACTCGCCTGTGTTTCATCGTGACTGTTTGGCTGATTCCTATCCGCTGCCTCCGTGCGCTTCAGTCTTCAGCTCATCTCATCTCTCCCGTGTTTCCTCGAGACTGCTACAGCTGATTCCTATCCGCTACTCTCCGTGCTCAACAGTTCCAGCTCAGCTCTGCTCTCCCGTGTTTCATCGTTGCTGCACCTGCTGGTTGCTATCCGCTACCTCCGTGTATCTGCAGAGTCCTGCTGCTGCTACTTCTCAGTTTTACTCGTCCTACAACAGCTGACCCGCTCTCCGTGCTTCTTCGTGTTCCCGCTGGTCTCTACCCGCCAGTCTGCATCGGATCTGCGCCTCACTGTTTTCATCTCATCTAGATCATCGCTACTCTTCAGGGTCCTCCAGGAGTCCAGTTCTACATACTACTGCTTCCTGAGTATTTGTTCCCCTGCTGGTCTACCTACCTGTGCGCTGCACCTACTTGATTACCGCTTCACCCCTCCAGGGACTTCGCATCCTGCCGGCCTCCAGCCGTTCAGGTATCTCTGCACTCCTGTCTGACAGCCTGCTTCTGAACCACGGTATGCATACTTCTCATTGACTGTGCTGGTGTATTGCATATCTTGCTGGACTGAGTTTGTTCTCCTCTGGAGTTTAATATCCGCTGAGACTATTACCATCATTGACTGTGTTATCTTGTGCCGGATTACCTCAAGTGACTTTCTATTATTGCAGTGCTGTTCAGTCATTAATATATTGTGCATGTTATTGTGGATCAAGTTTAAGGTGCCCGTGTATCCCCTGTATTGCAGTCTCTCCCCGTGCTCCTCCTCACATATATATTCAGTTGTACAACTTGCTAGAGGCAGACCACTGATCCCTGTTTCCTGTGTCACCTGTTCCAGTATCCTCTCACATAGCAGTGGTACAACTTGCTAACGCAGACCACTGACTCCCCGGATACCTCCACTTGGATTCCATTCCTTCACTCAGACAGCGGCACAACTTGCTATCCGCAGACCGCTGACTCTCATCACCTCCTCGTTTCTGTTGGACATTCCTCCTCACTATAGCAGTGGTACAACTTGCTACCGCAGACCACTGACTACCCTCACGTGTCCTTTGTCCATACAGTTCCTCGTGTATTACTACATCCATATTACCAGTGCTGCTAGTCATAGACTTTCCTGAGCATCTCTATCATCTACTATTTCCTGTTCCGTGATCACCCTGCTACCAGAGTACCATATTACCATCTATACTGCTCTGATAAGCCTATCACCTGGTGATCCCTGGGTAAAGACTCCTAGTGCCCGTGACAGTTAGGGAGATTTTGGCGGTAACACATGCTGGCTGCAGACAGGTGAGCAGAGATAGCGTTCCGCTGCTAGGCAATGGGACGTGGTTGCTGAGAAGATGGAGGCGTCTTTTTCCTGCATCAAGTGTCAGTGCGGAGACGGCGCCTGACAGTACTCTCCCCTTTCTTCTTTTTCAAGGCTTGCAGGTCGCCTCTATCTCCTTCTTGAATTTGGCCAATAAGTGAGGGGCATGTATCTCTTGTACATCGATCCAAGATCTCTCCTCGGGGCCATAACTCTTGCAATCAACAAGATATTGGTGGCGACCCCGGGAGATCCGGAAATCCAGAATCTGACTGATCTCATATTCCTCTCCATGATCAGCCTTTACTGGGACCGGGGGTGGGGTTCTTTTGACAAATCTGTTGAGAACGAGGGGTTTAAGTAGAGCAATATGAAACACATTGTGAATCTTGAGTGATGGAGGAAGAAGGAGTTTGAATGTCAAAGGATTTATAACTTGAGTGATTTAAAAAAGGTCCGATATAACGGGGTGCGAGCTTCATGGTGGGAACTTGCAGTCTTAAATTCCTTGTGGATAACCACACTTTGTCCCCAACTCGAAGTCTGGGAACTGGTCTACGGCGACGATCGGCGCTAGCTTTGTAGCGTTGGGAGGAGTCTAATAATTTGGACTTCGCCTGAGACCATATTTGAGAAAAGTCCTGAATGAGTTTCTGCACGGCCGGAAGCGCTGAACCAGGTTGGGAAAGTTAAGGAAGGAGAGGGTGAAACCCATAGGTAAGAAAAAATGGAGACGAACCAGTAGATACATGCACCTGGATATTATGAGCAAATTCTGCCCAACACAAGAAACGACTCAATTCAGCCTGATTACCCGAAGAGTAGGTCCTGAGAAATTGTTCCAAGTCTTGGTTGATCCTCTCCGTTTGGCCGTTGGTTTGAGGGTGGTACCCTGAGGAAAACTTTAGATTGACCCCCAACTCTTTGTAGAATGATCTCCAGAACTTGGACACGAACTGTACTCCTCTATCCGAGATAATATCCTGGGGACAGCCGTGAAGACTGAAAATCTTCTTGATGAAGAGGTTAGCAAGGATAGAAGCCGAAGGAAGTCCCTTGAGAGGTATGAAATGTGCCAACTTGGAAAATCTATCCACTACCACCCAGATAGTATTGAATCCATGGCTAGCTGGTAAATCGGTGACGAAATCCTAGTCCATGGTCTCTCTGGAATAGGAAGTGGAACCAAGGGTCCTGCAGGAGACTGCCTAGGTGTCTTGTGTCTGGCACAGACTCCACAAGTGGCAACATAGGCCTTAAAGTCCGCCCGGATAGAGGGACACCAATAATGCCTAGAAATCAATGAGAAGGTCTTCTTGACACCCGCATGCCAGGTAAACAGAGAATCATGGGCCCACTTGAGAGCCTTAGGCCGAAGCCTGGAAGTGAGAAAGGAGCGACCCGGAGGAGGAACCTTGGTTGAGGTTCTGGTGAGGGCCACAATGGTAGTAGGGTCCAAGATGGTTCTGGGGGTGGGGGCGGGTTGAAGATCTCTATCATCAAATCACCGGGAGAGAGCATCTGCCCTGATATTCTTAACACCAGGTCGAAAGGTCAAAATGAGATTAAAACGGGCAAAAAACAAGGACCAGCAGGCCTGACGTGGGTTCAGACACTGAGCTGTTTGCAAGTACGTTAAGTTCTTGTGGTCTGTGTAGACAGTAACAGGATGCTTAGCCCCCTCAAGCAAATGTCACCACTCCTCTAGGGCTGTTTTGATGGCCAATAATTCTTTATCCCCGATACCGTAGTTTAATTCACTGGGGGAAAATCTTCTGGAGCAGAAACCACAGGGATGAAACTTTCCATCAGAATCTTTCTGTGAAAGAATGGCTCCTATGCCAATGGAGGATGCATCAACTTCAACAAAGAATGGCCGAGACAAGTCAGGTTGTAGCAAAATAGGGGCGGAGGAGAATGCCCTCTTTAATGACTGAAAGGCACTGAGGGCTTCGGCAGACCATGATTTTGCTGCTCCCTTGCGGGTGAGAGCAAGTAAATCCCATCTCTCATGGGAGAGATGAGAGTCGAGAAGTCCTGGATAAAGTGTCGATAATAATTGGCGAAGCCAATAAAACGTTGGATAGCCTTGAGACCCAATGGTTGTGGTTAATTGAGAATGGCAGCCACTTTCCCAGGATCCATGGAAAGGCCAGCACCGGACACAATATATTCCAGGAAGTGGACCTGAGATGCTTCAAAGACACACTTCTCCAGCTTGCAGTAAAGGTGGTTGGAACGTAGTCGAGAGAGAACCTCCTTGACGTGACCTCGATGGGATTCTAAGTCCCTGGAGAATATAAGTATGTCGTCCAGATAGACAACGACTGAGAGATAGAGTAGGTCTCGGAAGATGTCATTAATGAACTCCTGGAAGACCGCTGGGGCATTGCAAAGGCCAAAAGGCATCACCAGGTATTCATAGTGGCCATCCCGAGTGTTAAAAGCAGTCTTCCATTCATCGCCCTCATGAATGCTAATCAAATTATAGGCGCCCTTGAGGTCTAGTTTGGTGAAAATCGTGGCACCTTTGATCCAATCGAATAACTCGGAAACAGGGATATGGGGTACCTGTTCTTCACGGTAATGGCATTGAGCAGTCTGTAGTCGATGCATGGTCTTAGAGAACCATCCTTCTTCTTTACAAAAAAAAATCCTGCACCGGCAGGTGAGGAAGATTTTCTAATAAATCCTCGTTCGAGGTTTTCAGATACATACTCGGTCATGGCTCGAGTCTCAGGAAGGTAGAGAGAGTTCGTTCTACCACAAGGAATCTTCTCTCCAGGAATAAGTTCAATGAAACAATCACAAGGACGGTGGGGTGGAAGCGTCTCAGCGGCAGTTTTACTGAAGACATCCACGAAGGCAGCGTATTCAGATGGCAAGCCAAGACTGGGTGTGAGAGCGTGACACCTAATAGGCAAGGGTTTGAGGCATCGATCAGCGCAGAGCAGACCCCAGGAGGTAACTTGAGCACGTTGCCAATCAAATTGGGGTGAATGGTCCCTTAACCAGGGTAGTCCTAATATTACTGGATTAACAGTCTGTGGAAGGACTAGAAATGAGATCCATTCAAAATGGAGGAGACCAACTTGCAGATGGATCGGCCGGGTGGCCTGAGAGATAGATCCATTGGCCACTCTGTTACCATCCACCGCTGTCAGAACCAAGGGTTGCAATAATGATTCCAGGGGTAGATGAAGGTTAGCTGCTAAGGATGCAGAAATAAAGTTTCCAGCTGCCCCCGAATCCACGAAGGCCTGAAGGGAGACCGGACACTGGGAAGCATGGATGATGATGGACATCAAAAAGTCAGTTTTGTCTGGAGAATTGGGGGAAGATGTACTCAGCCCTAGACTGGCCTTCCCGGCACCGACTAGGATCTGGCGTTTCCCGGTCTCTTGGGACACTGTGATAGAATGTGAGAGGGGTCAGCGCAGTAGAGGCATAGATGGTTTTTAACCCTTCGTTCCCGTTCTTCCACAGTTAGGCAAGAACGCCCGATCTGCATGGGCTCCTCAGGCAGAATTGGTGGGTTCTGAAAAGTGGGAGCCAAGTGTGGACTAGCCCGGCGAGATTGTTCACGTTCCTGATTACGCTCCAGAAACCGGATATCGACCTTGATGCATAAGGAGATCAGATCATCTAGGGTAGCTGGTAAATCCCTGGAGACCAACTCGTCCTTGATCCGATCTGTCAGCCCCTGCCAGAAGTTAGCTACAAGGGCCTCATTATTCCAGTTTTGTTCTGAGGCGAGAGTCCTGAACTGAACCGCGTAATGACCCACGGGAAGGCTTCCCTGACGTAGCTTTAGAATGCTGGAGGCTGCAGAAGCCACTCGACCAGGCTCATCGAATACTTTTCTGAAGGTTTGTATGAAGGAAGACAAATTTTGTAACAGGGGGTCATCACGCTCCCAGAGAGGAGAGGCCCAGGCAAGCGCTTGATCCATGAGTAGCGAAATAATATAAGCCACCTTGGCTCGTTCTGAAGAAAAATTTCCTGGTGATAGTTTGAACTGGGTAGCACATTGGTTGAGAAACCCTCTGCACTTTCTCGGATCACCACCGAATTTGTCGGGAGGTGGGATGCGAATCCCTCCAATAGGATTATGTGCAGCTGAAGCAGGAGAGCCGACAGCAGGGGGTACGGGAGCAACAGAGGAGTCAGGGTTCTCTGGAGGGTATCCATGTGTGTAGCCAATCCCTGAAGGCACTGCAGGAGCTGAGTCTGGTTAACCTCTTGTTGATCAACTCGGCGAGTCAGGTGCTGCAGGAGGTCACCAGCGCCTTCGCCATTCGACATGCCCAGAGTATACTGTCAGAATTACTAGGTGGAATTGATGATACCTGCCAGCAGTTGGCGCTACTGAGTACTGAGGCGCGGAGTCTAACATGCCCCTGGTCTTCACCAGGAACCCCCGCAAGGAGGTATGGACTTTGCTGCAAGGGACGCGCAGGTCGCGGCCCTCAGTATCAGTCAGCTGGCGAGGTAACAATTGAGGCAGCGGTGACAGCCCACCAGGATGCAGGATGGAAGAGAAGTCAACAAGCCGGGTCACAACCAGAGGAACAGATATAGCCAAATCAGAAGCAGGAGAATGGTCAGGAAGCCGGGTGTCACTCACCGGACTGTGAGTGCCATTTCCCGTGTATCCAGGAACCATGGCCGTCCGCCATCCTGAGGGTCTGCGCATGTGCAGTCCTTTCAAACCTTCAGTACCTGTTGCTTTTAATTGATTGGATGATCAGGCAACCCTCCCTATTTAAACCACCTGTGATCATTACCTGGTTGCCTGATCTTGGAGTTTCATTCCCCATGAGCCTCTGAAGGTGTTCCTGTGTTCCTCGTGTATTCAGCTCCTGCTGATTCCTGTTACTGCTATTGTGGTTTCCAGACCACTTCAACTCTCCTGTGTTCATCGTGTCTGCATGCAGCTGATTCCTATCCGCTGCCTCCGTTACTTCTACAGAGTTCCTGCTCACTTCAACTCTCCTGTGTTCATCGTGCCTGCACTCAGCTGATTCCTATCCGCTGCCTCCGTTACTTCTACAGAGTTCCTGCTCACTTCAACTCTCCTGTGTTCATCGTGCCTGCACGCAGCTGATTCCTATCCGCTGCCTCCGTTACTTCTACAGAGTTCCTGCTCACTTCAACTCTCCTGTGTTCATCATGTCTGCAATCAGCTGATTCCTATCCGCTGCCTCCGTTACTTCTACAGAGTTCCTGATCGTCTCAACTCTCCTGGGTTTATCGTGTCAGCGCTCCGCTGCCTCCACCTCTACTACTGGATACCAGACAGCCTCAACTCTCCCGTGTTCTTCATGTTTCCAGTTCCACTTACTACTGCTTCCTGAGTATTGCTTCGTGGTTTCTGGATTACCTGCCGTGCGCTGCACCAACCTGATTACCGCTTCCACCCTCCAGTGATCTCTCCTCCTGCCGGCCTTCAGCCGTTCAGGTATCCCTGCACGTCTCTCTGACAGCCTGCTCTCCTGAACCGCGGTATGCATACTTTCCATTGACTTTGCTTGTGTATTGCATATCCATCTGGACTGAGTTGTGTTCTCCTCCGGAGCCTCCTATCCACTGTAGCTATTGTTACTATTGACTTTGTCTCCTATTGCCTGGACTGTTATTGTGACTTTGTATACTTCAATCAGTGCTTGTCAGTTATCGTTGTATTGTGGATATCATCGTGGGATCAAGTTCTGTGTGTCCCGTGTATACTCTGCTTTACATTCATCTCCTCGTGCCCCTCCTCACATATATATAGCAGTGGTACAACTTGCTGACGCAGACCACTGACTCCTGTTCCCTGTGACACCAGTTTCAAGTATCCTCTCACATAATCAGTGGTACAACTTGCTATACGCAGACCACTGACTTCCCCGTTACCTACCTTCACCTGGATTCCATTCCTTCACTATAGACAGCGGTACAACTTGCTATACGCAGACTGCTGACTCTCACTACCTCCTCGCTACTCCTGGACATTCCTCCTCACTATAGCAGTGGTACAACTTGCTATACGCAGACCACTGACTTTCCTCACGTTCCCTTGTCCATCTGGTTCCTCGTGTACATTCATCTACTCATTACCAGTTGCTGCTAGTCATAGACTTTCCTCGAGCATTCTCTCACCATCTGCTGTTTCTCCTGTTCCGTTGTCACCCTGCTACCAGAGAACCATAGTACCATCTCTATTTCTCTGGTAAGTCCCTCATCTGGTGATATCCTGGGCAAAGACTCCTAGTGCCCGTGACACCGGGTCAATACCAAATATCAGTCTAAGCCAGAATCAGGAACCGAAGGAGAAGTCGGGAACATGCCGGGTAAGAATCCAAGTAACAGCAACACAGGAACAACCGCTGGAGCAAGGCTGAAGACCAAATACTCTGGCACTAGACATGTGTCAGAGGCTGCTTTATATATCCTAAGGTGCCTCCTGATAGGGTTAGGGAGATTTTGGCGGTAACACATGCTGGCTGCAGACAGGTGAGTAGAGATAGCGTCCCGCTGCTAGGCAACGGGACGTGGTTGCTGAGAAGATGGAGGCATTAGTTTAGTGCACCAAGTGTCAGTGCGGAGACGGCGCCTGACAAGCAGATAGTGTTCACTTGTCGGATGAAGGTGTTCATTACTTTATAGACCAGTTATGTTGGAGATTAAGAGGTGTTGTTAGGTCTGTAGTTGGCGGGCCGCATGTATAGTTATACATGTGGCGTGGTAGGAGTGCAATGCAGTCGGTAACTGGCATATGGTGCTCGGTTGATCTTGTCATAGGTCACTACCCCTCTGTGGTTATCGTGTCATACTATGGTTGGTCCGCCTGTGAGGAGGACCCTTGGGCCGGTATTGTCTGGTTTATACTGGCGGTTATAAAAGGGGGGGTAGTCTTGCCGTTGGACTTGATTTTTAGCACCGGACAATAGATAAGGTATGATCCTGGGTTGGTGGTACTATGGTCTGACCTTTCCACCTTTATTGGTTTTGCGTTTGCTGACTGCCCTGCTCTCATCCGCCTTATAGTCCTCTTAGTTTAAAGTTCATATTCCTAATTAATAAATACTGTCATTCATTTCAACTTTAATTTTGTGTCCGTGTCGTTATTGGGTATGGTAAAAGGTTATGTCACAGTGTGTGTGATTTAGGGGAAAACTTCCCTGCTATGCATTTTATAGAGTAAAGTAATGTAAAATATGCATTTGTCCAAAAATGGATATGTGAATACAGTGAGTATGTTAAAAAGCTAAAGACAATGTTGTGTCTTTATAAGCATCAACAAAAGTTAGTCCGTTATTATGTGTACTTATTTGGATGTAGGTCACAGTAACTTTCTTAGTTTTTTTTAAAAATAGGAAAAATAGGAAAAAAATCACATTGTATGTGGCTCAATGACAACATCTGAGCTGACAGCAGTCATTAATCATCCGCATTAGAAAAGTACTTTCAACTGCACTGTGTGAAACAGGATCTCTATAGCCCTTAGCGTTAAAAGGATTTAACAGCACATTACTCCAATACTGGGAACAGACTAATTACAGCATCAAATCTTACAATGATTGTTTATCTGCATTAAAGCAACGGTGAACCTTTATTTTTCGGTGACTCTACACCAGTGTTGGCTAACCTGTGACAATCCAGGTGTTGAGAAACTACAAGTCCCAGCATGCTTTGCCAATATAGAGCAGCTTATTGCTGGAAGGGTGTGCTGGGACTTGTAGTTTCACAACACCTGGAGTGTCAATAGGTTAACTAACACTGCAAATCTACACTAAGAACATTTGGAACAGGGCAGCTGAGGGATAGTCCGCTGTCCAGCATTAGTGTCCGTGAATGGTAAAGTTTACCTTACCGGATTGCCAGGCCAATCTCCATCAATAACCTGGCTAGTCGCTCACACGTATGCAAAACAAAAAAATAAGTTTAAAAGTAGAAAAAAAATATTTTAGAAAATATTTTTTAAAATAATCTCCATGTGAAAAAAATGGTTTATTTAAACAATTCTGAAATGGCTGTAGCAGATGGGGAAGCCATTGCTGTAGAAAACTGGAGAATCTTGTCGCCAGCAGGGGTTATCTCTAGCAAGAGCAGTGCTTCACAGAAAGGGAAAAGCCCTATCTTCGGAGAAAAGACCACTAATAGAGAGCTTACATCCTAAGGAAATCCACTGGTTTACTCTGTAAAGACTACAAATTTTCGGTGAATAAGAGTGTACCTTATTATAGTGAATATTTTAGATGTTTTATATTTTACAGATAAATGTGTAGTTATGTATGCTGTATTTTTGTATTAATGTTTTGTTACATATGTAGTTTAAGTGGTTTTCTGTGATTATTCTTAAAATGTTATTTTTTAGCTTAGAATCAGTTCTGTTTCTAATTTTCCGAATTGCAGGTGCCGATTTTTGAATTGGGAATCTAATATATATTCGGATATTCATTTACTTGGCTAGTTAGTTACTATGTGGCCTATTTCTTTATTATTTCATACACTGCTGTAATGGTATAGAGGTATTGGACTATGTTATACTTGCCTGATTTCACTAACAACTCAGAGTGACTACTTATAGCTGTTTTATTTTATAATCTTTCTACTATGTCAAATGTAAAGAAAAGCTTTGAACGCACAAGAGAGCTATATTTAATGAAGACAGTTTCTATATCCTCTCACTCTCATATTTAATTGAAGCCAAGTAATGGAAAGTACTGTAATACAAACTTTAGACAGTAAGGAGGAATGGAGAGCACATTTTCAATTATTTTTTAAAATTGTAATGCTTTTATTTGGTGGTTATTTTAGTTCATTTTCATTATATTTTATGGTATATTTATCAGTTATTGAATATTAGTGAACTGATGTTAGATTCAACATGAACAAAATACATTGTAATAATGATTTTATAAAGGTCATAGAACTTATTTAGGTAATGTAATTTAACCAGTTAAAGAGGGACAACCTCAACCACATGCCATGGACATACTTTCTATTGTAATGTACATTAAATATATATGGGATATATATATTAATGGAAAGTGTGTGGATGTTAGTAATGTCTATATATGCATAGCTCTGTTGATAAACATTTCAGTATACCTCAATAAATGTTATGTTATCACCAGTCATAAAATATTGTTCTTCACAATGTAATTTAGTTCCGATAGGACAAATCATCTCATTATGAGAGGGTTAATTACATCTTATATGGCCTCTCCAGATTTGGAGTGGAAAGATGTTAAATGTTCCATCGCATTAATCTACTAGTGAGACACAGAAACACAACATCAATCTCACTGTGCAGAATAATGATTTCATGTCAGTGATACTATTGATACAATGCTGTTCTTTTTTACGTTGTGGTTTATTGGTTTATGACATAAATAATGTGTGTATATATATATATATATATACACACACACACACACACACACACACACACATGCACCATGTACATTATTGGATTTGTGTTTTATCATATGCAAACTCCCTGGACATTATTTAGTTCCCAAACATCTATAGATTTACTTTGGTGTAGGGCAGACTTTACTCAAAGATGATAATAATGTCTACTATTGCAGTCATTTGACTAGCAGGGGGGCCTCTTGTAAGGTACCTGGAAATTAATAACCGGATTGAAATTCAGAGATGTGGGTATGAAACTGTAAATTTTGGTTTCTAGCCATCATCATCATCATATTCATCACCATTTATTTGAATAGCGCCACTAATTCCGCAGCGCTGTACAGAACACTCACTTACATCAGTCCCTGCCCCATTGAGGCTTACAGTCTAAATTCCCTAACACACACAGACTAGGGTCAATTTGTTTAGCAGCCAATTAATCTACTAGTATGTTTTTGGAGTGTGGGAGGACCGGAGCACCCGGAGGAAACCCAGACACGGGGATACAATTTCTCTACACAGTATTTAATCCTTTCATACTGGTAAATAGAAAATTTGTGATGAAACAAACTGATGTTATCAAGGATTTCCTCAATTTAACAAAGACAGGGAGCTGCAACTGTTGTCTCAGATCTCACATGCCAGAAAGCACTTATAGATCTAATGTAACTGGGATCTAACAGTGCCTGGTATGTCAGCTGATGTTAGATACAAGTTACACTAAATCTGCCTATGCTAAGAATAGGAGAGACCTGAGACAGGCTTCCCTGGCATCCTCCTTTCCACCACTTGCACCTTCCTTGTCATCCGCCCTGAGTCTTGCCTTACATTCTCCTCCTTTGAAGTCAACTCCATTCGTCTCTTTTACCCTATCCATCTTCTTGTTGTCATTTATCTCGCCCCTGGTCCCACTTCCCAGTTTCTTGATAACTTTGTGGCCTGACTCCCCCTCTATCTCTCATCTGACCTCTCCTCCCCATCATCCTGGGCGACTTTAACATTCCCATCGATAACCTCTATGACCCAGGCTCCATCAAACGTCTTGCTCTTTCCTCATCTTTTGGCATTTCACAATGGACCTCCTTCCCCAGTGTCTCGGCCATTCCCTCGACCTTGACTTCTCTCAACTTTGCTCTCCTTCTGATCTCTCCATATCTCTCCATATCTCTCTTCTCCCCTTTAATCACCACAATATCCCACTGCATCCACTCCCTCTCTTCTGCCCTTGACGCTGCCTGCCCTGCCACTTCTGTTTCCCTCCACCGTTCCAACCCTGGTACTCTAAGCTCACAAGCTTCCTCAAAAATGTCCTCGAACTGCAGAATGCCACTGGAGGAAATCTCGTTCCCTGGCAGAATTTATTTACTTCAAGTTTATTCTCTCCTCCTCCTCTCCCTAGCCAGATAAGCATTCTTCAAGTCTCTAATATTAGCTCAGTCATCCAACCCCTGTCCTCTATTCACCACTATTGACTCCTTACTCTCCTCTCCCCCTCCTCCCTTTCCACCCTCCATCACTGCCACTGACTTTGCCAACTTCTTCACCTCTAAAATTAACTCCATCAGAAACAAAATCTCCTCCTCCCTTCCACCTCCCTCACAGCCACCCAGCCTTACCCACCCCCTTGTCTTCCACCCATCATCCTATGTGCTCTTCACACCCCAAATCGAGTGATGGTCTGATCTCTACTCTTGCCCCCCTCCTCAACCTGCCCCCTTGATCCTATTCCTTCCCATCACCTACTTCTATCTTGCCCACCTCTTCAACTTATCCCTCTCCACTGGTATATTCCTCTCTTCCTTCAAAAATGTTTGTGTCTTGCCCATTTTAAATAAAACTAATCTTGACCCCACTTCCCTGTCTCTTCTCCCTTTGCCTCCAAACTGTTTGAATGGCTCGTCTACACCCATCTCACTAGCCACCTCTCCAACAACTCCATCCTCGATCCTCTCCAATCTGGATTCTGCCCTCTCCACTCCACTGATACCACCCTGACCAAAGTAACCAATGATCTACGCTCTGCAAATTCCAAAGGCCACTTCTCCCTGATTATTCTCTTGGACCTCTCTATAGCCTTTGATACAGTCATCAGCCTCTACTGCTGTACACCCTTCGCACCATTGGCCTGTCTGACACTGTCCTCTCTTGGTTCACCTCCTATCTCTCTAACTGCGCTTTCTTTGTTTTTACCCCGGGTTCCTCCTCCCCTCATTCCCCACTTCCCATAGGCATCACTCAGGGCTCCATCCTTGGCCCTCTGCTCTTTTCTCTGCATATTTCCTTATTGGGTGAACTTATAAGTTCCTTCAGCCTTCAGTACAATCTTTATGCTGATGACACTCAAATCTATCTCTCATCTTCTGACCTCTTCCCTGACCTAAAGTGTCCCATTGCCTCTCTGCCATCTCCTCCTGGATGTCCCAATGGTTCCTTAAACTTAACATGGCCAAATCTGAACTGATTGTTTTCCGCCCCTCAAAAGTCCCCTCCCCTCCCACCCTCTCCATCACTATTGATAATACCAAAATCTCCTCCCTTACTCAAGTTCGCTGCCTAGGTGTCATCCTTGATGCCTCATTCTCCTTCACCCTCCATATCAAATCCCTTGTCATATCCTGCCGCTTTAATCTCCGCAATATAACTTGTATCCATCCCTTCCTCTCCATTGATGCAATCAAAGCTATCATTCATTCTCTGACCATTTCCTGCATTGACTACTGCAACCTCCTCCTTACTGGTCTCCCTTGCTCCCGTCTCGCTCCTCTTCAGTCGATACTCAAGGCTGCAGCCCGACTAATCTTCCTCTCCCACCAGTTTACATCTGCCTCCCCTCTTTGTCAAGCACTGCACTGGTTCCCTCTCTGACAAAGAACCATCTTCAAGCTCCTCTCCCTCACTTGCAGGCCCTCTCTGGCTCCACAGCCCCTTATCTCTCTAACCTCATCCAAATTCATACTCCCTCTCACCCTCTACGATCAGCTATCAACCGATGTTTCACAATCCATCTGGTTACCATGTCTCACTCTCACATTCAAGATTTCCCCCAAGCTACCCCCCTTTTATGGAACGATCTCCTCGTTCTATCAGACTATCCCCTAGCCTGCAAAATCTTTAAAAAAATCTTTCAAAACCCACCTGTTCAGGTTACCTCTCCCCTCCTCTCCTCAACCACTTTTCTTATACTTCCTCACTTACTATCTTACACCTTGCCCTGTGTCTTCCTCCCCTCCTCATTTCACCAATCATTATACTGCCCTCCCTTCAGATTTCTATTCCCCTCACTGCTCTAGTCCTCCAATTTCCCCTCTCCATTTAGTTTTGTAGGCCACTCCCCCTGACTCCCATCTGGTGTTTCCTGTTAGTCTGCCCCTTCTCCTAGATTCTCCCACGAGCAAGAACCTCTATTCCTTGTGTCCTCTTCCTCCTGTCAATGTAGAAGAAAAAACTGCCCGGGGGGACCATAGAAAACCAAGGTAAGTTCCAACCCTTTCAATAATATCTTAGAAATAGTAGTCCCCTAGGCGCATAGGAAATCAGAAAATAGAGTAAACTTATGCTGGATTCTTAAAACAAAATTAACAGTTTTAATAATAGTAAACAATCATTTGGTTAAAGGTTGCAACCTATAACAGGTTAGGTAATACAATCATAACAGAAACATTCTGTATCATATATAATCAAAGAAAAGAAGTGGTCCTTATAGGTCCAATATAGTAGTCCTCCAGAACAATAATGTATAAGATGTCTCTGTTGAGAATGATGGTAATAATGGAGGATGCAAAAATGTTCAGAATTAACCAGACAAATGGTACCAGGTGTCCAAAATAGCAGTCTTGTTTGGACAAATGGGTAACAGTCCCGTAGTGGCTAAGGGTATCGAGTCTGAAATATAAATAAATCCCAATGGAGCAAAGTGAAGGGTTGGTTTTGGGGGTGCCTCCTCCGCCCATAGGTTGATATAACCAAAGATGCAGTCTGGGTGATGCGGTGACAGGGTGCTGTAGAAAAAGAGACTTACCCTATAAAAGGGCTGATGTATTCTCTTCCGAAGTCCCGCTCATCTGAGTCCCCACAGTGGAGCGCTGTGTGAGTAGTTTGGTAATGAACAAGCCACGGCCACGACTAAGTCCAGTTTGCACATGCGATATATAGTAGAATCACTGTTCCTTCGTGAGTTTCCAAGCCGGAACACGTATAGAGAGCAGATGTAGGTACTTAACCAACGCGTTTCGCCTAGGGCTTCCTCAGGGATAATGATGGTCTGCGGAGATAGCGACGAGTTTATAAAGTAGCCTGGTATGGTAATTCCCTCCGTGATAGGTTGAATGAATGGCGGATTCCTATTGGTCCCAGCCATGCCTGATGATTACCACAGCTGTTTATACTTGAAAAATAAAACTCAGGCCCACCCATTCAGATGTTTGAATGATAAACAATGATGGTAAAATCCTCAGTTCATATGGATAAACAAACATCATGTATAGATATAGCTAAGGCTACAGTTAGCCCAATTACAAAAAGGACCATAACCTGTTAGTGGGATAGTAAAACGAATGATGAGACATATAGTGCACTTCCTAGATATTTACTAGGCATATATGTAATGGTGTGCAATACATACCACAGAACTCATAGTTGTGCCAGCTATTCTTAGATATTCTTTAGGCATATATTAAATGATGTTACCACATATTGCGTAATTCAGAATTAAACTAGCTCATGCTCCAATACTCATATAAATGTTCCTATTTCACATGTATTTGCAGGCATACTATATGGAGACTTCTCCACAGCAAGATTAGAATCAGTGGGGTGATTATAGAAATTGATTCAGCTCAAAGTCAATATTTACACCCTTTGGTGCTAAGGTCTATGTATTGAATGTACATTTTGAATGTACATTGTGATTCCTTTTCTGAAAACAATTTGATGTATTCCCCCCCGCCCTCCATGGTTTATTCACCTTTCTGATGCCCATAAATTGGAGCAGGGAGGGATCCTGAGAGTGATGGATAGCAAAATGTTCTGAAACACTATGCTTATCGAATCCTGTCTGTGCTTTAACTAGTATCAAAGTAATTTTATCGTTTCCAAATAAGCATTGCCCAAGCGATTGTATTGTGTTTCTAACGCACAAAGTGATTTATTTTAGCAGATGCAAAGTTTAACAGTTCAAAAAATGATTATATTATAATACAGTACAGTACAGCCAATACCAAAAGATACATACATACCGCTGCGCTATGCATGCGCTTCGCTGAGCTTCCACGGGTCCCAGTGAACAGTATATCTGTTTAGAATACTGTGGTCAGAGTAGACTGAAAACTGGGAGCACAGCTATGATTATATATACATTCAGTGTTACAGAGTGAACAATAGAAAACACGTGGCTTGCTTCTATAGGTCCAGACTTCGGGTGGGTCCAGGGTGAACAGGTCATAGGCTAGTTTAGACTAAGGAATCCAAAGGTGGGGGTCATCTCTCCAGGGGATGTGCTCCAGTTACAATTAGTCCATTAGCATTTTACAGTCTGATATCAATCTGACAAGATATTGCCTAACATCAATAACTAGAGTATGTAATATGCGACATGACACGTTTCCTATAACCTGAACCTTAAATAACACTGAGGTGTACATATAATCATAATATATAAACTGATAATAAACTAAATACTATCTGCTTATAAATCACTGTAGAATGGAATCAATATGAATATGAATTATATAAATAACTAAATGTTGTAGTGCTAGTGTGTGCGTGCGTATTTTAACGTGCGATTGCGTTATGCCACGTGTAGCGTGGCATACTGAATGCAATCGCACAATGAAACAATATTAACCAATATACTTTCGTTCATCCAATTATACGACTTCGACACTAGCATTCATTTTTAACACCTATGAGTATAATAAGGTCTTGAGATTCTGGGAGCAAATTCTCTCCACTTTTATATGGCTGCTTTATACATATTTCCATAAATAGAAATTTCTGCAAAATCAGCAGGTTTTTGTTTCAGGAACAAATAACTTTTCTAATGTGGGAGCAGCATTTGAGTGACTGAGGCCCTTCAATGGTAATTTAATAATTTATGCAAAAACCTTGGCAACTTCCTATCCAGCTATCTATTTTTATTTCATCACATGACTAAAAATTTGATTTATATAATGTATATAAAAGAGCTCATAACAATCACGAATATATACAAAAGTTAAGAAAACAATCAGTATAAAATATATTTTATACATGGCTGTGATTTCAGGGAAGTCCTATTCTCAACAGACTTCCTGTAAATATATTGAAGAAAAATGCATGGAGCCACTCTGATCCTTAAATGGCTTTATAACAGATGATAATTGTTTCCACTTAGCTGGAGGACATGAAATTTAATATATTTCAAATATGTAAAGGGATGCACTTGTCAAAATATATGTTAAACAATATATGTTGTTTATAGCAGATTCTGGCTCTATTTGTAAGTCTCTACTTTTCTCTACTAAACTTTATACAATGCAAACAATAGGCAAAAATAAAAAATCCTTTTAAAAAATGGCTACATCACCAAACTGTCCAAACCACGTTACATTTACCAAAGACATACTCCTGAATGGGCATGTATCATACCCTTTGTGCCCCCGAAAATCTTGAATGTCAACAAGTCTATTGCTGGTCTGACAAATGTATATTTGGTTAAATAATTTGATTGCTTTTTAACCATGTTGACCAAACATTACATAGCGAGTAGCCTCATCCTAAACAATCAAAACCCAACTGGCCTGAATTTTAGGTTAGCCAACAACACCTATAAGTCCCTGTGTGAGGTCATCAACTCAAGGGAAGCTGAACTTTTAATTAATTAGCATAATTGTAAATACAAGTAAGAAGTCAGATAAAAGAAGGGACAACACAGTTATTAATTTAGCATATATTTTGGGAAGGTATTTTAGAATCAAAAGCCTTTAAGTAATGGCACTGAACTTTGCCAGGTATGTCTAGGTTTATTCTTTTGGTAAATTAAACGCATACTACACACTCATTGCGAAAAAACTGTAGTGACATTATGGACCCCTGTATAATTAAAAATAAAACTGGACCATGAGTCTTTTCATCAATTCACTTCAAAATCTTATTTACTTACATATTAATTGTGTCGTTCTCTGTTGGGCACCAACCTTGAATCTGACAAAATGAACTAACACACCGACCAGTGAGAAAACCTGTAATACAAAAGTCACAGAGCAAACGTCAGACTTCAGATAATCACTGTGTTGTAAGCATTGATCCCAGAGCAATCAGCACAGAATTTCGGGAAAGGTCTACAAAATCACCAAACCCACAGCTTATGGCTGTTGGTTGTAATCAGTGAGCACAAAAAAAGACTAAATGCTCAACTCTAGCAAACATTTGCCCAGCAGTGTTAATGCTTACTATGTGTAATTACACCTGGGCAGAACAGCATGGAAAGAAGCAGTTTCGGAACCTTGCTCTGACACCAAAGAAGTCACATACACACAGGGATTCTTGGTAAGAAACTGTGAAAGCGTCTTTGCTTTGCAGCCCGCCCATCAGCAATGGCACAACTCATTTAAAGATGAACTCCTGCGCCGCCATTTTCACTAAAAACCACGGCTTCGTGATCCTGCGGAGGGGAAATATGAGTAGAGGACTAATCAGAAGCTACAATAACTGAGAGTGAGGCCTCTGATTGGTCTTCCCACACACACTCCCACCACTCCTCAACCATTTTAAAGATGTGAACATAAATGTTGTTCTGCCAAATAGGTGGTAATGCAGCTTTAAATGATATTTCCACTTTTATTGGAAGAATAACTAAAGTCACTTATTGACATGAATATATCAAGGGTTGCGTAAAACTGAGCTGAGTAATATACATAAAATAACTGGTTTTATACTCAACTAAATATATCAATAATGCTATTTCAATCATTGTAGCAGGTTACAATGTTAGGAAGGGGGTGCTTCTCTAACTAAGTAGCCAGAAGGTGAGCGCTTTGCGGATTTTGCAAAATACACAGTATAGACATGAAGATTCATACACATGGGCAGGTCCAGTGCTTTCACAGCAACTCACATGACTATGTTATGGTTAACATCAATGAACATAAACTTTTAGAACAGATGGAAGAAGTCTTCACCTATAGGAGCCGCCTTTCCCGTAGAGTTTGATGCATTCACATTTATTCAAATGTCCCAAGACTTAGATGTAGCGTAGTAAAAGTTTATGTATGGTCACTGTAGAGCAGAGGTAGGAGGCAGAAAACTGAAACTCAAGAGATGGATACCAGGAGCAAGCCAAGGGTTTTTGATCAGAGGCAACCAGAATAGTCAGGGACAGGCCAAAGGTCAGGGCTAGCAGCAGACTAGGAGAATCCAGGAAAAAAAGCCAGAGGTCAGGGCAATCAGAGTTAAAACGAGGTCCAGAAACAAGCCAGGGATCACAACAGAAATCAATCGGTATTCAGGAATATTATATCAATATAGATAATATCAATTCGGGTATTCGAGTATCCATAGGAGGACAGGAGCAGGTCAATTATTCTGTGGCACAAATACTATAACCGGTAAGAGAGGCTAAGCCCTCCATGCCTTAAATACTGTAAGGAGCCAATGAGCAATGAAGGGCACCAGCCCACCAAATCAGCCACAGCAGGCTGATAGTGATGTGCCCCTATTGCACATATGTCCCGGGTGTCAAACTTCTTGCCAGAACGTGGCGGTGAAGTGAAGTGCGTCCCAGTTGCCCCGGCAATGGCTGGGACGCTGTGACCGGAAATGACGTCCTGGCTGCCAGGGAAACAGCTGGGATGCAACCACAGAGTGAAGTAGCTGAGTCGTTGAGGCTAGCGTGGCAGCTTCTGACAGCCTACAGACTTGGCTTTTTGACCCAAATCAGACACCATCAGGGTTCTATCTTAAAGATGTGGAAGAAGCTTTAGCTGTTTGTACTGGAGTAGGTAATACTTTACGTTTTAACAAAGCTGCAGTGGAAAGTAATTTTAACACTGAAAAATGCTTTTTACCCTCATAACTGAAAATGTAAGTTTTGCAGTTTAGTGGTCCTAAGTATGGCAAGAACAATTAGTAATACCCTAAGGATCAATTCAGCTAGTTAAAGCATGTGCCTTGCTGCTGTAGTTTGACAATTGATTCCATTAGATGTATATAACAGCTTCCTGACTGATTATGGCTTCCCCTAGTTGCCAAGGGAAAATAATCTTCGGCCAGGCAGAGTGTCATCCATAGCCACACCATTTACCAAAAGTCAACAATATTACATTCTATGGGAGGAAGTCCCTTCGGAGACTAGTGTGAAGTGCTTCTGCATGCATTTCCAGGTATTACGGTATGTCAAACATCGTTGATTATATACACTGATAAGCTACAACATTAAAACCACTGACAAGTAAAGTAAACAACATTGGAACCTGTGAAAGGGTGGGGATATATTAGGCAGCAAGTGAACAGTCAGTTCTTGAAGCTGATATGTTGAAAGCAAGAAAGCATAAGGATTTGAGTGACTTTGACAAGGACCAAATTGTGATAGCTCGAAGACTGAGTCAGAGCATCTCCGAAACGGCAGGTCTTGTGGGGTGCTCCTGGTATGCAGCGGTTAGTACCTACCAAAAGTAGTCCAAAGAAAGACAATCTGTGAAATGGCGACAAGTTCACTGATGTGTGTGTGGAGCAAAGGCTACACTATTTGCTCCAAAATTACTGTAGAGCTACTGTAGCACAAATTGCTGAAAAAGTTAATGGGCTATGATAGAAAGGTGTCAGAAAACACAGTGCATCGCAGTTTGCTGTGTATGGGGCTGTGTAGCCGCAGACCAGTCAGAGTGCCCATGCTGACTCCTGTACACCGCTGAAAGCACCTACATTGGGCACTTGAACACCAGAAATGGACTATGGAGCAATGGAATAAAGTGGCATGATGTGCTGAATCACGTTTTCATTTACATCATGTGGACGGCCAGTTGTGTATGCGTCCATTACCTGGGGAAGAGATGGCACCAGGATGCACTATGGAAAGTTCTGCTGGGAAACCTTGGGTCCTGGCATTCATGTGGATGTTACTTTGACATGTAACACCTACCTAAACATTGTTGCAGACATAGTACACCCCTGGCAATCGTACATCACATGGAAATGGTATTGCCTGATGGCAGTGACCTCTTTCAGTAGGATAATGCACCCTGCCACACTGCAAAAACTGTTCAGGAATGGTTTGAAGAACATGACAATTCAAGGTGTTGACTTGGCATTAAAATTCCTCAGATCTCAATCTGATCGCACATCAGTGGGATGTGCTGGAAAAACAAGTCCGAGCCAGGAAGGCCCCACCTTGCAACTTACAGGACTTAAAGGATCTGCTGGTAACGGCTTGGTGTCAGATACCACAGGACACCTTCAGTGATGTTGTGGAGTCCACGCTTTGCTGTTTTGGCGACACGAGGAGGACTCAATATTAGGCAGGTGGTTTTAATGTTGTGGCTGATCTATATATTTATATATTGTAGTATAATCAGGGGAACAGGTATTACCTCCTGGGTGAACAGCAGCAGTAAGACACATGAGTCCAGGAGTTTCAGGATTACACCACTGCCAGTTTATTCACTAGCTCGTCAACAGGAACAAAACATAAATAAAATCCTAGCCGTCTGGCTTCTAGCTAATACATTTATGGAGGCCCTCTCTCATGTGTAGGACCTTATGTCCCACACATACATCAAACCACATGTAACTGTTGCTCCCTGCAACAGAGTGTCTCAGGAGGCAGGTCACCTCTTCCCAGGTCTGAGACCCCGGCTGCATATCCCAGCTGCCTTATTACAGGCACCACCCGGGTGCATCTCTTGATTTGTCTGTTTAACCCACAAATGACAGGAACCTGGGACTTATGTACCTGCCATTTATCACTAGCCCAGAGTTTCTGTCACAATATCTATATAACTATATCTATCTCTCTCTCTCTCTCTCTCTCTCTATATATATATATTAGAGATGGTCACTGACCCCTGTGTTTTGGTTTTGGATTCGGTTTTGGATCTGGATTACCGTCGTGTTTTGGTTTTGGTTTTGGTTTTGCAAAACCGCCATTGCGTGTTTTGGTTTTGGTTTTGGTTTTGTTTGGTTTTGTTTTGCTATTTTTTGGGAAAATCCATGTTTTGGGCCTAAATTAACCCAATTTAGTGCTCCAACTGTTTTAGAGACAAGTAATCTAATTGTTGAGGTAATAAATCATCCAAAAAAACAGTTTAATTCTTCGTTGGTAGGCCTATTCTACACACAAAACAGATTGTCTTCCTCTCCATCTATGCATATTGGCAATGCAGCCATCGTCTTTGAATGTATATTACACCCTACACTTATAGTTAAATATGTAAAGAAATGGAAAAAGCCAGTTTGGTTTCTGTCTCTCAAGGCCCCCCTCCACTTGTATAAAATACCAAAAAATTCAGCCATTATAGACTGTACAATATTAATTGACATGGAGAAAGCCAGTTTGGTTTCTGTCTCTCAAGGCCCCCCTCCACTTGTATAAAATACCAAAAAATTCAGCCATTATAGACTGTACAATATTAATTGACATGGAGAAAGCCAGTTTGGTTTCTGTCTCTCAAGGCCCCCCTCCACTTGTATAAAATACCAAAAAATTCAGCCATTATAGACTGTACAATATTAATTGACATGGAGAAAGCCAGTTTGGTTTCTGTCTCTCTAGGCCCCCCTCCACTTGTATAAAATACTAAAAAATTCAACCATTATAGACTGTACAATATTAATTGACATGGAGAAAGACAGTTTGGGGTCACTCTGTCTCTCTAGGCCCCCCTCCACTTGTATAAAATACCAAAAAATTCAGCCATTATAGACTGTACAATATTAATTGACATGGAAAAAGCCAGTTTGGTTTCTGTCTCTCTAGGCCCCCCTCCACTTGTATAAAATACCCAAAAATTCAGCCATTATAGACTGTACAATATTATGAAAAATGGACAAAGCCAGTTTAGGGTCACTCTGTCTATGACACCCTACCCTTAAGGATAAATTGCCCTAACAGCAGCCTTTCAAGATGGTATGTGATATGGAAATGCCACAAGTCCCTTTCCTCTTTGGGGGTAGATTGCACCCTACACTTACATAGAAAGTTTTAAAAAGATGTTATCGGCATCATCTTCAGCTTAATCCTCACCCTCATCAGTGTGTACGTCATCATCACAGACTATCAATTCATCGCCGCTTGAATCCGCCATTAGAGAACAGTCAGTGCTTGGATGTCTTGGATGGTGAAGGCCTTCCTCGTGGAAGATGTAGTTCATTTTTATAAACATCATTTTCTCCACATTTTTGGGAAGTAACCTTCTACGGCGATCACTGACTAAGTTCCCTGCTGTGCTGAACACTCGTTCAGAGTACACACTGGAGGGTGGGCAGCTTAGGTATTGCAAAGCAAGTTTGTACATGGGTTTCCAAATGGCCTGCTTTTCTTCCCAGTAAGGAAAGGGACTGTCTGACATTTCCATATCAACTACCTCTTGAAAGTAATCCTCCACCATCCTTTGCATGTTTATACTCATATTGGATGGAGTTATGGGCAAAGTGACACATTTTTTTGAAAAATCCTTCAAACCAGCCCAGATGTTAAATTGTTCTCGTCTGCCACCTGTGTCTTCCCTGCTTCTTTTTTGGAAATTTAATTTTTTACGAGCAACAGCTTGAGAAAGTGAAGGAGGACACGTCGTCAAGCCGAGGCCCAGTTCAGCGGCCAACTTGCTGAGCAATAGCTCCTTGCAAAAGTTCACATCTCGCTCATTTACAAGTAAAGACTCAATGTAGGTTTTAAACCTTGGATCAAGCACAGTGGCCAAAACGTACTGATCCGAGTTCAAGATCTTAATAACTCGAGGATCATTGTGAAGCGAATTAAGTACTTGATCGACAAGGCCAACATACTTTGCTGAATTGCTTGCTTTCAGCTCCTCCTTCATTTTCTCAAGCTGCTTTTCCAATAGTCTAATTAAAGGAATGACTTGGCTCAAACTAGCAGAGTCAGCACTGACCTTACATGTCACAACTTCAAATGGTTTCAGCACCTTGCACAGCACTGAAAGGATTCCCCACTGTGCAAGAGTGAAATACATCCCCCCTCCTTTCCCAATGTCATGACTTGTGCAATATGCTTGGATGGCTTTGCGCTGTTCCTCCATCCTCTGAAGCATGTACAGGGTGGAATTCCACCGAGTTACCACCTCTTGCTTAAGTTGGTGGCAGGGCAAGTTAAACTGCTCTTGGAGCTGCTGTAATCTCCTACATGCTGTGGCTGAATGCCTGAAATGGCCTGAAATTTTACGGGCCACCGAAAGCATCTCCTGCACCTCACGGTTATTTCGTAGGAAGATCTGCACCACCAAGTTGATGGTGTGAGCAAAACAGGGAATATGTTGGAAATCACCCAGCTGTAATGCTCGCACTATATTGTTGGCGTTATCTGAAATGACATACCCTGGGGAGAGTCCGAGTGGTATAAGCCATGCATCAATCACATCTCTCAGTTTGCGTAACAAATTGTCAGCCGTATGCCTGTTAGTGAAGCCGGTGATACAAAGAGTGGCCTGCCTGTGACAAATGTTACGTAGTGGTGTACATGCTGCTGCTGTTCCTGCTGGTGAAGGTGAATGACCAACCCAGTGGGCTGTCACAGTCATATAGTCTTTGGTTTGGCCACTTCCACTTGTCCACATATCTGTGGTTAAGTGAACAGTGGGCAGAATGGCATTTTTCAGCGCAATCTCTACATTTTTACACACTTTTTGGTATAGTTGTGGAATAGCTTTACGGGAGAAATGGTGTCGCGATGGAATTCTGTAACGCGGACACAAAACCTCAATTAACTGTGAAAAACCAGCTGCGTTTATTGTGGAGATTGGACGCAGATCTAACACTAACATTGCAGCCATGGCGTCTGTGATTCGCTTGGCGACTGGGTGACTGCTGTCATATTTGCTTCCCCTCGCAAATGATTGTTTCACAGTTAATTGCTGAAATGTAGGACTGCTCATTTTATTCACCTGCCTCTGGGATGACGATTCACCCCCAGCAGCAGCAACAGCAGCAGCAGGACTAACGCTTTCTTCAGAGGAATCAATAATAGTGCCGGAGTCATCCAGCCTTAAGTGGGATGCCGGGCTAACTCCGAGCGCTACTGAGGATATTGATGAGGATGGTGTGGTGGGTGTATTTTGTAGCCGTCGGTATGTCGGTGAGCGGAGGGTCTTAGCTGATGAGGGAGTGCTTGTATTCTTTTGGGAAGAACTTTCAGCTTTTCCCAACACTTTGCCATGAACTCTCGTTAAATGGCGTAACATAGACGAGGTTCCAAGATGGTTAAGGTCCCTCCCTCGACTGACTGTGGCTTCACATACACTACAAATGGCTATACAATTGTTGTCTGGATTTGGGTAGAAATAATTCCACACATAAGAAGTGGATTTTTTTGTTTTATGCCCAGGCATGACAATGGCCTTTTTCTTGTCACGTGCCAGAACTGCTGCCACTGGTGCAGGACTTACACAAACAACCTCATCCTCATCAACATCCTCATTAGCGCCCTCGTCGCCTACACAAATCTCCCCCTCATCCTCTTCTAATTCCAAAGTGGCATCCTCAATTTGGGTATCACCGGCTACACTCGGGCTATTAAGGCACACATCAGCAGAATGCTCACGATTAGACATCCCACTGTTGGATGGACTCTCCACAGGGATTGTTGTCATTTGTGAATCAGAGCAAATATTCTCCTGTAATGCCTCACTGTTATCTTGCAGCTCGGCTTTGACGCGTAACAGTAGTTGTGCACCAATTGTAGGCTGGGTAACTTTTTGGGATCTGCCACTAATAGCCAAAGGTGAAGGCCTCATTCTCTCTTTGCCACTGCGTGTGTAGAATGGCATGCTTGCAATTTTTTTTTTATCGTCACTTAACTTTTGCTCAGTTACACTTTTTCGCTTCAATACAGTAAAATTTTTTTTGGTTTTTGTTTTTTGCACTAATTTGAAAACACTCTGTTGTTTGACATCGCCTTGGCCAGATGACGTACTGGGAACACTAACATCAGGACTGGTGACAGAACCTGGTTGCTCATTTAGATCATATGTGGACTGCTTTGAATCCATTCTGAGCGCAAACCACTGGGGAGTGCTAAAAATTATTTAGTAGATTCTGCTGACAGTTATGACTTTTGACAGCCAGAAATATTAATGCACAATTAGGGAGGACACCCCAAAAGCACTGAGGAGTGCTAAAAATTATTTAGTAGATACTGCTGACAGATATGACTTTTGACAGCCAGAAATATTAATGCACAATTAGGGAGGACACCCCAAAAACACTGAGGAGTGCTAAAAATTATTTAGTAGATACTGCTGACAGATATGACTTTTGACAGCCAGAAATATTAATGCACAATTAGGGAGGACACCCCAAAAACACTGAGGAGTGCTAAAAATTATTTAGTAGATACTGCTGACAGATATGACTTTTGACAGCCAGAAATATTAATGCACAATTAGGGAGGACACCCCAAAAACACTGAGGAGTGCTAAAAATTATTTAGTAGATACTGCTGACAGATATGACTTTTGACAGCCAGAAATATTAATGCACAATTAGGGAGGACACCCCAAAAACACTGAGGAGTGCTAAAAATTATTTAGTAGATACTGCTGACAGATATGACTTTTGACAGCCAGAAATATTAATGCACAATTAGGGAGGACACCCCAAAAACACTGAGGAGTGCTAAAAATTATTTAGTAGATACTGCTGACAGATATGACTTTTGACAGCCAGAAATATTAATGCACAATTAGGGAGGACACCCCAAAAACACTGAGGAGTGCTAAAAATTATTTAGTAGATACTGCTGACAGATATGACTTTTGACAGCCAGAAATATTAATGCACAATTAGGGAGGACACCCCAAAAACACTGAGGAGTGCTAAAAATTATTTAGTAGATACTGCTGACAGATATGACTTTTGACAGCCAGAAATATTAATGCACAATTAGGGAGGACACCCCAAAAACACTGAGGAGTGCTAAAAATTATTTAGTAGATACTGCTGACAGATATGACTTTTGACAGCCAGAAATATTAATGCACAATTAGGGAGGACACCCCAAAAACACTGAGGAGTGCTAAAAATTATTTAGTAGATACTGCTGACAGATATGACTTTTGACAGCCAGAAATATTAATGCACAATTAGGGAGGACACCCCAAAAACACTGAGGAGTGCTAAAAATTATTTAGTAGATACTGCTGACAGATATGACTTTTGACAGCCAGAAATATTAATGCACAATTAGGGAGGACACCCCAAAAACACTGAGGAGTGCTAAAAATTATTTAGTAGATACTGCTGACAGATATGACTTTTGACAGCCAGAAATATTAATGCACAATTAGGGAGGACACCCCAAAAACACTGAGGAGTGCTAAAAATTATTTAGTAGATACTGCTGACAGATATGACTTTTGACAGCCAGAAATATTAATGCACAATTAGGGAGGACACCCCAAAAACACTGAGGAGTGCTAAAAATTATTTAGTAGATACTGCTGACAGATATGACTTTTGACAGCCAGAAATATTAATGCACAATTAGGGAGGACACCCCAAAAACACTGAGGAGTGCTAAAAATTATTTAGTAGATACTGCTGACAGATATGACTTTTGACAGCCAGAAATATTAATGCACAATTAGGGAGGACACCCCAAAAACACTGAGGAGTGCTAAAAATAATTTAGTAGATACTGCTGACTAAGGATGTGCACCGGCGACTTTTGAGGTCTCGTGTTTTGTGTTTTGGATCCGGATTTTCGTTATTTTTGAGGTTCGGATTTGTCTCGCAAAACACTTGACGAAAGGTCTCGGTTCGGATTTAAGGTATTGGATTCGGATTTTTTTTGAAAAAAACATAAAAAGTTTAAAAATCAAGTTTTTGGGCTTATTTTCACTCCTAGGCTATTATTAACCTCAATAACATTCAATAACAAGCATTTCCACTAATTTACAGTGTATTCTGAATCTGAACACCTCACAATATAGTTATTAGTCCAAAACGTTGCAACAAGGTATCTTTCTGGACTGCGTAGAGGAGTGGGTCACCACAATATATATTAAAAACCCTGAACTTTTATGATTCGCACCAATAATTGTACCTGGACTGCGTAGAGGAGTGGGTCACCACAATATATATTAAAAACCCTGAACTTTTATGATTCGCACCAATAATTGTACCTGGACTGCGTAGAGGAGTGGGTCACCACAATATATTAAAAACCCTGAACTTTTATGAATCGCACCAATAAATGTACCTGGACTGCGTAGAGGAGTGGGTCACCACAATATATATAATAAGAAAACCATCAACTGGTTTGATTCGCACCAATAAATGTACCTGGACTGCGTAGAGGAGTGGGTCACCACAATATCTTAAAAACCCTGAACTTTTATGAATCGCACCAATAAATGTACCTGGACTGCGTAGAGGAGTGGGTCACCACAATATATTAAAAACCCTGAACTTTTATGAATCGCACCAATAAATGTACCTGGACTGCGTAGAGGAGTGGGTCACCACAATATATATAATAAGAAAACCATCAACTTGTTTGATTCGCACCAATAAATGTACCTGGACTGCGTAGAGGAGTGGGTCACCACAATATATTAAAAACCCTGAACTTTTATGAATCGCACCAATAAATGTACCTGGACTGCGTAGAGGAGTGGGTCACCACAATATATTAAAAACCCTGAACTTTTATGAATCGCACCAATAAATGTACCTGGACTGCGTAGAGGAGTGGGTCACCACAATATCTTAAAAACCCTGAACTTTTATGAATCGCACCAATAAATGTACCTGGACTGCGTAGAGGAGTGGGTCACCACAATATATTAAAAACCCTGAACTTTTATGAATCGCACCAATAAATGTACCTGGACTGCGTAGAGGAGTGGGTCACCACAATATATATAATAAGAAAACCATCAACTTGTTTGATTCGCACCAATAAATGTACCTGGACTGCGTAGAGGAGTGGGCACTGGGCACCACAATAAAATATATAAAAAACCTTCAACAGGTCTGCATTACACTACACATACGGCTGCTCCTCCATCCTCTCCATCATATACATGTTGGAGTTTTAGCGTGTGACAACCTCTTGTTTTTGATAATGTCAGTGCATTTTGAATATTTTTCAATTTGCCCCACACCACTGAATGTACTTTATCTATGATACGCATCTATCTATCTTGACTGCGTAGTGTGGTGGCCCCGGTACACAATTTGGTACCGGGGCCACAATAAAATAAATACACCCTCCACGTGTCAGAATTCCACCAAACAAGTATCTGGACTGCGTAGTGGGGTGGCCCCGGTACCCAACTTGATACCGGGGCCACAATAAAATAAATACACCCTCCACGTGTCAGAATTCCACCAAACAAGTATCTGGACTGCGTAGTGGGGTGGCCCCGGTACCCAACTTGATACCGGGGCCACAATAAAATAAATACACCCTCCACGTGTCAGAATTCCACCAAACAAGTATCTGGACTGCGTAGTGGGGTGGCCCCGGTACCCAACTTGATACCGGGGCCACAATAAAATAAATACACCCTCCACGTGTCAGAATTCCACCAAACAAGTATCTGGACTGCGTAGTGGGGTGGCCCCGGTACCCAACTTGATACCGGGGCCACAATAAAATAAATACACCCTCCACGTGTCAGAATTCCACCAAACAAGTATCTGGACTGCGTAGTGGGGTGGCCCCGGTACCCAACTTGATACCGGGGCCACAATAAAATAAATACACCCTCCACGTGTCAGAATTCCACCAAACAAGTATCTGGACTGCGTAGTGGGGTGGCCCCGGTACCCAACTTGATACCGGGGCCACAATACCTCCTCCAAACATGCTACAGACAATTCGTCATTGAGATCCCATTAAGTATGTTAAAGACAGACAGGGTCCAAGTGTTATTAGTTGACTTTGTAAAGAAAAAAACTGTCCCTGTTGCACATAGTCGTGCAATGAAGACTTACTTTTTCATTTAAAGGCACGATCTTTCAAGTGTAGTGTTTGTAAGTCTAAGTCATATTATACTTTTGGTAAAATTGGTTTTTTTTGTTCCTCTTTATGTTAATTAATTAGTAATAGAATTAAAGTAGGAAATAGAATTAAATAGAATTAAAGTAGGAAATAGAGTGGTATAGAGTTGTAGTGTGGTATAGATAGAGTGGTCCACACAATATAATAATAAAACCCTCAACTGGTCTGAATTCCACCAAACAAGTATCTTGACTGCGTAGTGTGGTGGCCCCGGTACACAATTTGGTACCGAGGCCACAATATAATTAAAAAACCCTCCACGTGTCGGAATTCCACCAAACAAGTATCTGGACTGCATAGTGGGGTGGCCCCGGTACCCAATTTGATACCGGGGCCACAATACCTCCTCAAAACATGCTCCAGACAATTCGTCATTGACAGACCCCAGACAGACAGGGTCGTAGTGTTATTGTTTGACTTTGTAAACCCAAAAAAATGTCCCTGTTGCACTTGCACATAGTCGTGCAATCAAGACTGACTTTTTCATTTAAAGGCACGATCTTTAAAGTGTCAGAAAGAGAGAGAAGACACAGGAGAGGAGAGTTGTAGCTGGGGACCTGGGGTGGAAGCTCCCAGGCTCCCCCAGCATTACCTGGAAGTCTGAGCGTGGTGACTGAGCCAGGGCAAGGAATGTGTGCCCTGGATGAGGGGGAGAACTCCATGCCACTATAGTGAACCCAAGAGAGAGGGGGACACTGCACATGGAAGAGGCCCTGGAGTGAGGGCTGCTACAAGAGGCATGGTAGCTGTAGTGTCAGATCCTGAGGCTGAGAGTACACAGAGTGACGTGTCAGAGCACAGGAGACATTATCCCTGCAGAGGAGGGATGAGCTGCAGTTGAGAGGTCTGCTGTTGAAATAGGACATGCACACTTTAACAAACCAATCATTTCAGCGACAGGGCCTACCAAACAACTTTGACTGAAATGATTGGTTTGTTTGGGCCCCCACACCAAAAAAGCTATTCATCTCTCCCTGTACAGACTAAACAGGCTCTACTGAGGCAAGATGTCGTCCTCATCCTCAACCTCTGATTCCTCTCCCCCTACAGTGTGTACTTCCTCCTCATCACACATTATCAATTCGTCCCCGCTGGACTCCACAACCACAGGTCCCTCTGTAGTATCTGGAGGGCAGTGCTGTACTTCATTGAGGAATTGATTATTCATTTTTATAAACATCATTTTTTCAACGTTGTGAGGAAGCAACCTCCTTCGCCGCTCACTGACCAGGTTCCCCGCTGCACTAAAAACTCTTTCCGAGTACACACTGGAGGGGGGACAACTCAGGTAAAATAGAGCCAGTTTGTACAGGGGCTTCCAAACTGCCTTTTTTTCCTGCCAGTAACAATATGGACTGTCTGACATGTCTACTTGGATGGTGTCAGCAAAGTAATCATCCACAATTTTTTCTATTGTGACAGCATCCAATGCAGCGAGAGTAGACATGTCTGCAATGGTTGGCAGGTCCTTCAGTCCGGACCAGATGTTATCAGCATCCCCGCCAGTGCCTCTTTTGGGAAAACTGAGCTTTTTCCTCGCAGCCATAGATGTGGAAGAAAATGAGGGTGGAGCTGTTGGCATGTCACGGTCCTCTTCAGAGGACAATCTCCTGACCAGCAGGTCTTTGCACCGCTGTAGATTTGTGTCCGCCGGAAACAGAGACACAACATACGCTTTAAACCGAGGATCGAGCACGGTGGCCAGAATGTATTCCTCTGACTTTAAAAGAGTGACCACCCTCGGATCCTGGCAAAGCGTACGAAGGGCTACATCCACAAGAGCTACATGCTTGCTGTAATCGCAATGGCTTACCAGCTCCTCCCTCACTTTCTCCAGCTGCTTCTGCAACAGCCTGATCAGGGGAATGACCTGACTCAAGCTGGCAGTGTCGGAACTGACTTCTCGTGTGGCAAGTTCAAATGGCTGCAGAACCTTGCACAACACGGAAATCAGTCTCCACTGCGCTTGACTGAGGCGCATCCCCACTCCTTTGCCTATGTCGTAGGTGGCTGTGTAGGCCTGAATGGCCTTTTGCTGCTCCTCCATCCTCTGCAGCATATAGAGGGTGGAGTTCCAGCGCGTCACAACCTCTTGTTTGAGGTGATGGCAGGGCAGGTTCAAGCTTTTCTGATGTGCCTCTAGTCTGCGGTAGGCACTGGCTGAATGCCGAAAGTGTCCAGCAATTTTGCGGGCCACCGCAAGCATCTCCTGCACACCCCTGTCACTCTTGAGGTAATGCTGCACCACCAAATTAATGGTGTGGGCAAAACATGGGACGTGCTGGAAATTGCCCATATTTAATGCCCGCACAATGTTACTGGCATTGTCTGACACCACAAATCCCCATGAGAGTCTAAGTGGGGTAAGCCACTGGGAGATAATTTCCCTCATTTTCTCTAATATGTTGGCAGCGTTGTGCCTCTTATTAAAGCCTGTAATGCACAATGTTGCCTGCCTTTGCATGAGCAGCCATTTTGTAGATGCTGCTACTGATGCAGCTGTTGCTGTTGCTGCGGAAGGGGATGCATCTACCCAGTGGGCTGTCACAGTCATATAGTCCTTCGTTTGCCCAGAACCACTTGTCCACATGTCCGTGGTTAAGTGGACAGTGGGTACAACCGCATTTTTAAGAGCACTGAGGACACTTGATCGTACTTCTCTGTACATTTTTGGTATCGCCTGCCTAGTGAAGTGGAATCTCGAGGGGATTTGGTACCGGGGACACAATACCTCCATCAACCCTCTAAATCCCACTCCACTGATGGCGGACACCGGGCGCACGTCTAACACCAACATTGCAGTTACAGCCGCAGTTATACGCTTTGCAATAGGGTGACTACTATCGTATTTGGTGGTCATGGCAAACGACTGTTGGACGGTCAATTGTTTGGTGAAAGACTTAGCGGTCTTACGACTTCCCCTCTGGGAAGATGACCGACTAACAGCAGCAACAGCAGCAGTGGCAGTAGTAGGCGTACCGCTGCAGGATTCCTCGGATGAATCCCGTATTGAGGAGGACTCAGTCTGGCTGGTGACTTGGGCTGCAGGACTGAATCTGATGGAGATTGTGGAGGAAGTTGACGAGGAGGGTGTTGCTGGTGTGTATCCAACTGGACCACGGGATTTAGGTGTCCCTGTACCGATGAGGGTCCTAGCCCCAGTTCCTGAACTAACCACTGAACTATGAAGGTTATTCAGGTGACGTATAAGGGAGGATGTTCCTAGGTGGGCAAGATCCTTACCCCTGCTTATTTGAGCTTTACATAAGCTACATATTGCCATACATTGGTTGTCTGGATTTGGATAAAAATAACTCCAGACCGAAGAGGTGCATTTTTTGGTCTTCTGACCAGGCATGACGATGGGCTTTTTCATCCCATGGACATCAGCTGTTTCCCCCCCTGGTGCCTCATTTACAATAACCACATCACCATCCTCATCATCAAGTTCCTCCACAGCGCCAGCTACATCATCAATAGCCTCCTCCCGAGCCACCTCTTCCCGTACAGTGATGGGAAGGTCAGGCTTGACAACCACCAACACCCTTGGACTCGCCTTGGGGATTTGTGATAATTTCTCTTTAGAAGGCAGAGTTGTTTGCTGTTTTGTTGCTGACAGCATAACTCTCTTCAATTTTTTGTAGGGGGGGGGGAGGAGGAGGAGGGCTAAGATCCGTGGGTGAAGCTGAACCACTAGTCATGAACACGGGCCAGGGCCTAAGCCGTTCCTTGCCACTCCGTGTCGTAAATGGCATATTGGCAACTTTACGTTTCTCCTCAGATGATTTTAAGTTTCTCTTTTTGCTACTTTTTCTTAACTTGGGCTTTTTGGATTTTACATGCCCGGTACTACGAGATTGGGCATCGGGCTTGGAAGACGACGTTGATGGCATTTCATCGTCTATGTCATGACTAGTGGCAGCAGCTTCAGCATTAGGAGGAAGTGGGTCTTGATCTTTCCCTACTTTATCCTCCAAATTTTTGGTCTCCATTATATGTAGCACAAGATACTGCAGAATGTGTGAACTTGGTAATATTGCAGTACCAATGGACTTATAATGCTGGATTGGTTTTGCAAATTTGGTTATAATTATTATATATTTTTTTTTTTTTTTTAATTTTTTTTTTTTTTTTACTTTTTTTTTATTTTTTACAAACTTGGGAATAATGGGGAAATAACTATGCCCTTAGAAGCACAGAGCACAGGACACAGCACCACTGGACTGAACAGGACACGGCACAGGACCCAGCAGCACTACGGAACTCAGCAGGACAGAGCACAGGACACAGCACCACTGGACTGATACTGCAGAATGTGTAAACTTTGTAATATTGCAGTACCACTGGACTTTTACTGCTGAATGTGTGAACTTGGTAATATTGCAGTACCAATGGACTTATAATGCTGGATTGGTTTTGCAAATTTGGTTATAATTATTATATAATTTTTTTTTTTTTAAATTTTTTATTTTTTTTTACTTTTTTTTTATTTTTTACAAACTTGGGAATAATGGGGAAATAACTATGCCCTTAGAAGCACAGAGCACAGGACACAGCACCACTGGACTGAACAGGACACGGCACAGGACCCAGCAGCACTACGGAACTCAGCAGGACAGAGCACAGGACACAGCACCACTGGACTGATACTGCAGAATGTGTAAACTTTGTAATATTGCAGTACCACTGGACTTTTACTGCTGAATGTGTGAACTTGGTAATATTGCAGTACCAATGGGCTTATACTGCAGGATTGGTTGTGAAAATTTTGTGGTAATTAAAAAATATTAAAGTAGTTTTTGGTATTTTATAAAAAAAACTTTTTTTTATTTTTTTAAACACAGGGGAATATTGGGGAAATAACTATGCCCTTAGAAGCACAGAGCACAGGACACAGCACCACTGGACTGAACAGGACACAGCACAGGACCCAGCAGCACCACTGACCTCAGAAGGACAGAGCACAGCACACAGCACCACTGGACTGATACTGCAGAACACAGCACAGCACAGCACAGCACAGCACAGCACAGCACAGCACAGCACTAAACAGCACAGCACTAAACAGCACAGAACTAAACAGCACAGAACTAAACAGCACAGAACTAAACAGCACAGAGGACCACCTAACACACCCTCCCTCTACCCTGATCAATGCCCGAGTGAAGATGGCGGCGACTAGCGGGGAATTTATAGGATCCGAGTATCGCGAGATCCGACAACGGGATTATGAGTCAGAGCCTCAGTTTCACTTTTGAATTTGGCGCCAATACCCGGATCTGTCTCGGATCCGACTCGGATCCGCAACGTTCGGGTGGGCTCGGATTTCAGAAATCCGAGCGCGCTCATCCCTACTGCTGACAGATATGACTTTTGACAGCCAGAAATATTAATGCACAATTAGGGAGGACACCCCAAAAACACTGAGGAGTGCTAAAAATTATTTAGTAGATACTGCTGACAGATATGACTTTTGACAGCCAGAAATATTAATGCACAATTAGGGAGGACACCCCAAAAACACTGAGGAGTGCTAAAAATTATTTAGTAGATACTGCTGACAGATATGACTTTTGACAGCCAGAAATATTAATGCACAATTAGGGAGGACACCCCAAAAACACTGAGGAGTGCTAAAAATTATTTAGTAGATACTGCTGACAGATATGACTTTTGACAGCCAGAAATATTAATGCACAATTAGGGAGGACACCCCAAAAACACTGAGGAGTGCTAAAAATTATTTAGTAGATACTGCTGACAGATATGACTTTTGACAGCCAGAAATATTAATGCACAATTAGGGAGGACACCCCAAAAACACTGAGGAGTGCTAAAAATTATTTAGTAGATACTGCTGACAGATATGACTTTTGACAGCCAGAAATATTAATGCACAATTAGGGAGGACACCCCAAAAACACTGAGGAGTGCTAAAAATTATTTAGTAGATACTGCTGACAGATATGACTTTTGACAGCCAGAAATATTAATGCACAATTAGGGAGGACACCCCAAAAACACTGAGGAGTGCTAAAAATTATTTAGTAGATACTGCTGACAGATATGACTTTTGACAGCCAGAAATATTAATGCACAATTAGGGAGGACACCCCAAAAGCACTGAGGTGTGCTACAAATTATTTAGTAGATACTGCTGACAGATATGACTTTTGACAGCCAGAAATATTAATGCACAATTATGGGGGACACCCCAAAAGCGCTGGGGAGTGCCAAATATGAAGAAAAAATAATAAACCTCTATCCTCCTCTCTGCACTAGCGATTTTGGTTAGAGCAATTGCAAGAACAATATTGTATTCTCTGTCCCTGCTCTAATTAGCCTATGACTACACCCTGCTCTCTCCCTCTGTCAAATGGCGATGGATTGCTGTGGAGGCGTGTATTTATAAAGTTGAAGTATCGCGAGAACCGAGTCCCGAGATCCGACAACTTCACAATGACGTTCGGCCTCGATTTGGATTCGGAATGGGCGGGAGAGTACCGAGCTGCTCAGCTCGGTACTCGGATACCCAAAGTTCGGGTGGGTTCGGTTCTCGGAGAACCGGACCCGCCCATCTCTAATATATATATATATATATATATATATATATGACACCCAAAGGGTTCTTTAAGCTAACCAGCGCTTAATAAAATACAGTGACCACAGTGATATAGTATGTATAATAATATACTTAAATAAAATAGGCAGCTCCCCAGTCATTCAACACCTGTCTGCAAGTGGCATGCCTAAAAGATAAAATACAAAAAGAGACAGGGGGCGCCACACATAGTGCATTACAAGTGATATACAATGTAGAAATATCTCCACAGGTAAGAAATCCCCGTACCAGATATTCAATTTAATAGAGCCAATAGAAAGATCTTGCTGACCGCACTAGGGATCCAACCTCAGGTCTGACTATCAGGAAGTCCTTCCAAACGTGAACCATATGGTGAGTGAGAATCTGCGGACTCAAATATAGCCACAATAGTGTGATACCATAGAAAAAGAGACCATTCAAGTCTCAAAAGTGCACAATTTTAATGGCAGCATATAAAATCAATGCCCGTACATTGAACACAATAAAAACAAGCTTATCTGTCCTCTGGCACAATCATAGAGAATGAGGGTAACAGCCGGCAACACCTCAGACATCCAGCAGTGAGCACAGGAACCAGGTAACTCTCCGACGCGTTTCGTCTTATAGGTAAGACTTTATCAAGGAGTTAGTCAGCTCATCTGGTGTTTTTTGGATACTGGTCATCATCTGTTCTCCGGCTGAGCGGCTGTGGAGTCACAGAAAGAACTTTATGTTGCCATTTCCACTGGATTCCATGCAGCCCAGATGAGTACTGGTGAAAGATACCTTTATGTGCATAGTTCACGGTGTTTTTATGTAAGTCTGATACTTACTGTTTTAATAAATCTGTTTTGTACAGTATTATACTATTTTAGTTTTTTTATTATGCCTATGGTCTGAGGTTCCAAGCTGCAATCGGTGACGTCCTGCTGAGGAGAAGTTAACATTGGTTGTCTAAGCAGATATATTTACATCATCAGCATTTCAATTGTGCCTCTCAAGTCTCGTATCCGGTAAGCAGAAACCTTAATTAGTGGTAATCTCACTTGGAAATTGAGTCACTCCACTCACGTGTGCATTGTATTGACATCACGGGTTTTCTAACTTGGAAGTCACGTGTTTTTCCTATCCGGGAATTTATTACAGTATAGCTTTTTATCCTATGTATATCTGGTAATATACTATGTGGCGCCCTGTTCTTTATATTTTTTTCTAGATTATCCAGTTTCACCATCTGATTTAGGACTGGCTGCCTCCTGTCAATTGGACTTTGTGTTTACTTTAACATCAGACATTTTGTATTTCATACATTCACTTCACAGTGTTGGGTTAAGCGCCCCTTGTTTGGTATCTGTTTTCTTGTGTGTGTATATATATATATATATATATATAAACATCTATATACATATACATACATATATATGCATATATATATATATATATATATATATATATATATATACATATAGACATATACATACATCTATATACATATATATATACACTTATATATATACATATACACATGTAACATATACACATATATACATATATATATATATATATATATATATATATACACATGTATAATTATTATTATTATCTTTAACTTATAAGGTGCCACAAGGGGTCCGCAGCTCCGTACATTACATATACAGAAAACAGAGAACCAAGACACAACATGATATAGAAAGAACAAAAATATATACAAACACAGGTAGCAAGGTAAAGCAAATCAGACTATTTCTGGGACAGATAGTGAAAGGGATGGTAGAAATCAGCGAGAAGTAGGCCGAAGCTTAAGAAGACAGAGAAAACAAGGAAAACAGGGCTAGCAAAACAGGCCAAGAGGTACAGAGGGTGATGGAATAGTAGAAGGAGCACACAAGGAAAGAGGGCCCTGCTCCTGGGAGCTTACATCCTAAAGGGAAGGGGGAGACACAAATAGGGTGGTACTAACTGGGGGAGAGAGCCAGGACAAGGAAGTTTGATAGACATTAGTCATGAAAGAAATTAGTCTTAAGGGCATGCTTGAAGCCTTTGAGAGTAGATACTAACCTGATGGAACGTGGAAGATCGTTCCAAAGCAGGGGAGCCGCCCGGGCAAAGTCGAGCTATATTCTTGTTAATAGACTAATGGATTCATTAGAGTATCAAGGATGCCTCTTATTAATTTTATAGTTCTAATATACAAATGTACAGGGCATTCAGATATAAAAAAACAATGAATAAACAATTTACATAACATACACAAGCAAAGCAGTTTAAACTAAAAGTGGTTACATTCAGAGTATAATTTACATGAGTTGTATAATCTTTGCCATGGGAAATTGGCTAGGAAGATGGACAGGTTATCAATGTGGATTGATTTTCCCAAACGACTGACAAGTTGCCCTTTCCAAACAGTAAGCAAAATGAAATGGGATGGTCTTCACAGGGGCCGTGTTAATGCTAATAGGGGGGCAGGGATGTCCCCTGGGTGTCACTATAGTTTGCTCACAAATATTCCAAAAGTTTTGTCCTTTGGGTAATTCTTTACAGATATATCCCAGAGACATAACTCCCCCTTCAATAAACCAATCATAATCTCCCGCACATTTAAATACCAAACATAATGGAATTATGACAATGTGACATACTTTTCCCACAGATGTGTGATTATAGCTGTTCCCAGATACTGCCAGTACCTGTCTTTCACAACCCTGGTGTGATTTCTGTTCCTTGGTATGGAGTAGCACACAGATTTCCCAAAATATGAACTATGAGGACATTTTTCTTTGAAGTTCACATTTCTATATACCTGCATAGGCAGCCTTCAAATGTTGCCTTTGTCTGCAAGGATGTGAAGCTGTGAACGTTCCAACAAAGTCTATTCAGGTGTCCAAAAAACTAACTTGTGTCAGGATATAGCTCACTGCGACCGAATACACACACAGCAGACTTTCTGACTTCACATTTTACACTTTAGTAGCTCAATTTATCAATGTATTCATTTGATATACCATATTTACACTGCAGTTATGATTTAGGCCTTATTCCAAACAATTATGTGATGGGCTAACCCTTATAAATAACTGTAAGTTCTCTATGTTCACAATAATATATATAAAGCATAAGGATGAATAACCTTTGGTGTTTGTTTATCAGAAACAGTTCCCATGGCTCTTTGGGGACACATGGTTACCCGGGACACCCCTCCCCTTAAGATTATGAGGGAAAAATAAATACAAAGGCAGTGCCATATTCTCTTCACTGCTTGGTGTTGTGTCATGGGTGCTATTGTGATGTGATTTGCAGGACAGATGGGGCAGGTAGCTTTCTTATCTATGGTCAAGCACCTGATAAATTCAGTCAGTGGGTTATGACTGCAGCAGGGAGCCTGACATTGGTCCCACTGCTGTTCTGCAGGAAGGGGAAGTCTCATTTCAGGAGGAGGAATAGCAATATTTTCCCTGTAGGGGGAGCAATTGGGTTAGTTTGGGTCCCTAGGAAGCTCAGCATAGGCAAGATAAAGAGAGGGAGGGGAAAAGAAGTGGCTTAGCAGCATCATGTCCATTTCTAGGCGAATACATATAATCAGATGGCATGTTAATCTTATCCTCTTTCAAGCAGAACATGGTGATGTAACCTGTTGAAGTTTAATTATTGGATGGAAGTGATAATCAGCAATTTCTGTACACTAGTTTTTGGTTGCGATGCGATTAGAATGCAATTGAACAATTATCTTTAGAAAATAATAACATGCAAATAAATGTAACTATTTATTTCAGTTAATATAAAATATAATGTGTCAAGGAAGCTAATTAATGTTTTCAACAAGTTTGGTCTCATTCTGTTTGCATGCGCATGACAATGTTTCTGTTTGCGAATGCTAGTTATATCTAATATTATGCTGTTATGTTGTCTTTGCTCCCCCTTGCTTCCGTTCCTTCACTTACCTTTTCTGCGCCTCTCCTTACTGAACGTCGGGTATGATGACATCACGACTGACATTCGGTGCGGACGGAGCAAGGAGGAGGAGTGCCGACGCCGCGGACAGGTGAGTATTTTTTTCATTTTTTTTAAAGGGCCTGCTCCCCCCACCAATGAAGAGGGTGGACTCAGTCTGTAGTCACCGGTTTGCCGAACCGAGCCTAAAATTAGGTATCGGTTCTGGCGAACCGGTGGTAACTGGCTGAATCCCACCACTGGATACATACAGACGTATAGCTGGGGGCTCTGAGCGGACTCCACATATCTCAGGACTCGCAGACCTACGGATTTTTGTTTCATTAACAAAGGGTGCAAGACGCGGCACATAAAGTAAGAACACATAACGTTTTATACTTTTATTTAAATCTTGTGCTGATAAGCCGAATTCCTGCTTTAAGAGTCTATCAGAGGTGCTGGAGTGAACCTAGAGGGATGAAGGTAAAATTGTTGTCCTATTTTGCAATTGCTATGCACAGCATTTGTTTAATTAGTGCATATTACTTTTCTATACTGCCACAGATTTAAATAGAGATATATATACGAAATTCTGTTTTGTTATAATACTGTATAATACTGTAAAGTAAATTACTAAACATATCTTGGAAAGAAAGCTGTCAATAATAGGAAATTTTATTAGCAATGTATGTATGTATGTATGTGATCGCATGTGTAAGTGAGATGTGAAACAAGCAGAATAGTTTGTATTGGTAAACAACGCAGATGGTAAATAATACTGTGTAGAGCACGATTCTGCATTAGTATGCAACGCAGATGGTTAACAGTACCGTCTAGCCAAGCGACTTAACCATTAGAATATAATATATAGTATACTATATTATATATTATTTATAGTATATTGTATATATTAAAAATTAAAATTAGAGATAAGAATAAACCTCGCTGGAAGAAAAAAAGAGTGTCCAGATGGCAATGATAACCTCATTGGAAGAAAGCTTTTCCAGAGGGAAGAGTGAGAGGTCGTCGCTTTTGAAATGTCCAGAAATGCCTGTATTGTTTATAATTCTATATTTTCTTCTACCCTAGCATTCAGAAGGACTACAGACCATGGGAGCCAGGCAGACACGACATGGGCAACATTAAAACAGGATAAGTATATGGTAGATCCCCAATGGGTCTGCAATATACATTATGAGTAGAATATGGTCTGAGAGCAACTGTGTATTGTGAGAAGTGGACAAAAATAACTTCTGAAAAGTGTGCAAACTTTTCCTAATATTGGTAGCTTTATACCTGATATACTGAATATAGTTAAAGATCAGATTTGTATGCTAAGTTCAAGAAAATTGCAACTTAAACATATCATGTGTTTAAATTTATGGCAGTATGAGGGTGAATTTTGGTGTAAAAAATGAGCGCAGAAGCAGGAAGACGCAACAGCGCCACCCACATCGTATGTGGATAGTGCCAAAAATACAGCCAGTGAAAACAGTGAACCCTGTAAATTCAATTCTGTTTTGGAAAAAATAGATGTATTAATTTTAGTGAAGGGGATCATGATAAGCCAGTTTTAATCTCTGCAGTAACTCATATTTTACAGTTATCAGAAGGTTATCAGAGATTGGGAAAAGGGGATACTGTCCCACCCTCAGTTTCTGCTACAGACACCAGTAAAACTGTCGCACATACTAGTAAACACAGGAATATTTATTGTGCTGAGACAATAGTTCCAGCTACTGACCCTGGATGTAGTGATACTATAAAATTACTCCCAGCAAAAAGAATAGCTGTTCCCAATGGTAAGGCAGATAAGGATGGGATGGTTCCAGTCAGATATGTAGCCATACATTGTTGGAGTAGATAATCAGAATAAAGAACCAAAAGCAAAAATGAGGCTTGTACTAATAAAAAAAAAATTGACACAGGGATGGCCAGGTCTGTATTAACTTCTCCTCTAAATTTGTCAATCATTAGCGAAACCAGGTCATTTATTTGAAGGATTGTTACAACTTACAAGATGATTATGTTCTATTAGTGCACTGTTGATCCAATGATACTATTGAATAGCACATTGGGTTCCTAATTGGAATAAATTGGTTTCTTTTTATTTGTTTTTAAGTATTTTTAACTATATCTGATTATTGTGTATATATATATATATATATATATATATATATATATATCTTTTGCATGTGTTTAACATTAATTAAATTGCTAGATGTGTATTGATAAATCTGTGGTGGTATGATTTACTTGCTATAGGAGATTTGCGCTTTCTTAACTGTCTATATAGTAAGAAAGCAGTGTTTTTCTTGTCTTACTTTTCTGAGAAAGATTATGAGAAGAGCGATATCAACAGAGCCATCCAACATTCCACCTACGGATGGACCTTTCCAGGTCAAATAAACCGACTTCATCCAATTACCACCTTGCAGGAATCTCAAGTATGTATTGTATGTATCAATGTTTTCTCTAAGTGGGTAGAGGCTTATACATCTTGTTCTAATGCTGCTGTTTTCACTGCTAAGAAAACCGTTCAGGAATTTGTAGGTTTGGTATCCCCAAAATCATTGCAAGTGATAGGGGTACACATTTTACTGGGGATGTCTTTCAGCTTATGTGCAAGCTCATGAGTATAGATAGTAAGTTACACACTCCATATAGGCCACAAGCCATTGGAAAAGTAGAGAGTAAATGGTACTATCAAGAACAAATTCAGTAGAGTGATGGCTGAACCTGGTTTAGCGTGGCCAAAAACATTGCCACTAGTACTCCACAGCATTAGAACCACTCCAAGATCACCTCTTAACCTGTAACATTTTTAGATATTTTTGACAGACAACCTCACTTGATGGTTCCCAAGATGATTTAAAATGTAATGATGAAGTGACTTCAATATCTTATAAAGTGGAGCAAACAGTTGAGACAGCAACAAAATTTCAAAATACTGTCTCCTGATATGCTAGACACTAAATGTCATGATATTGAACCTGGGTAAAAATGTTATGATCTGTAATTTCTTACGCTCAGGTTGTTTAACAGACAGGTGGGAAGGCCCGTACCAAGTGTTGATGACCAGCCCCAGATCTCTGAAAGTAGCAGAAAGAGACACTTGAATTCATTCCACACACCGCAGAAAAATCAACAATCTGGAGAAGGTTCAAGACAAGAATGAGGCTGACACTACAACCTTGTCTCTCGTGAATCTGTTCCATGAAACATAAAATCACAGCCAATAACATCTGAGCTAAGGGTTCTTCAAGGTCTACTCTCTCATCATGGAGCAGCACTTTTTCTGTTTTTCTTTTTCTATTGTTTTTCTCATCCTTATTTTCCCAGGACAATCTATTTTCGCAAAAGTGATCAGGTGATGGAGATTGGTTCAAGTGAGGGTACTGATGTTGTGAATATGAAGGAGAATATGTTAGCACATTCAGTTCAACCTAACACTTTATTTAATTCAGGTGTAAAGAAACAATCTGCTAACCTTGGAGCTTGGAGACAGTGTGAGGGGCTATTGTCTGAATAATATTGTAGTCGCAAGTACTGTGACCCTATAAACGAAGAGAAGTGCATCCAGTGATGTCAGTGTAATAATAATTTGAACCTGGGTGGACATCCATTAGATGATTATAATTCATCGGTGTGGATGGTCTTAAACCAAATTGAATGCTGGGTGTGTTCTCATGTGCCTCAGCGACAAAATAATGTAGGACTAGTACCCTTTCCACAAAAATATCTCTGAGGTACTCGAATTACAGGGGGGTAGAACAATAGAAGGGATGTATAATATTACAAGATCCCCTAGTTTGACACTTCACTTATACTCAGTAGACAGGTCTTTGCTCTTCCTGAATTATTACGCATGCTAAGAAATTTGAGAATTAGGATGCTGAACTGAACAATCAGACAATAGTCCACTTCACAAGCTTTGTACAAATAGTTAAATCCGAGCTCCAAAGGAATGTTTTCTAGGAAGAGTAGTTCCTGAAATAATGACTGTTTCCCATGATAAAATGACTGACATTCTCAGAACAATCTCACCTCCTTATGTATACACACAGTATGAAAACTAAATTAAAAGAAGTATGACGCCAGGAGAAGAACCATTAGCTCCAAATTTAATCACTGGGTTGCATTGGACCTTACCGAGACTTCTCGGGGAATCCTAAATTATAAATATATACAAACCCTGGCTAAATTATTTTATAATATTACTGAGATGTACGATGACACATTCAGGTATACAGGTAAGGAGTTGCAAGCACACAAGAAAGAATTAGTATAGCATGGAAATGTACTAAATTACCTCACTGCAATTACTGGTGAATATTGTGTGATGTTAGCCACCCAGTTTGATGATAAGTGTTGTATCTACATAATGAGCACAATAACTGATTACTGGTATAAGTAAGCTCTTTGTCTTAATAGTTGCTGTCTTTATAGTAATTGGCTTATGTTTCAGATGTGTTCCTGCTATTTTGAAGTGTGGTAAACAATCAACTGATGTGACTGAAGAAACTTAAGTTTTATATTAAAATCCTGCAATAGAATCTTGAAAGTGTGAGAGTGTTAGATACACTCTCAAAGGGTGGACTGTTGAAGTTTAATAATTGGTTGAAAGTGAAAAATAGCAATTTTTTGTAGACTAATATTGGTTGCAATTTGATTAGTACACAAATGAACAATTATCGTTAGCAAATAACAACATGCAAATAAATGTAATCTATTTATTTCAGTTAATATAAAATATAATGTGGTAAGGAAGCTAATTAATGTTTTAGACAAGTTAAGTACATCAAGCTTGGTCTAAATCTGTTCACATTCATATGAGAATGTTTCCAGTAGTATTTATGTAGCATTTATGTAGCATTTATGCAGCATTGCGAACGCTAGTTATAACTAATATTAAATTATATACACCAAATAGCAACGCCAGAGATGTCATAAAATAACCAGTTTATACAGGTCTAGAGGTGGAAGCCTGAGAAAGGACATCTGGCTACCTCAAGGAATAATAACCAGAAGAATCAACCAATGGGGCGTCGAGTTCTTGGGAGGTCATGACCCATCAACCTTTGAATGTGGACCTTAATACTGTAACTGTGTATTTTTATGATGTTACTGCTTTTTATGACTGTACAGTGTATAAATTGTTTACCTCACCAGAGCGTTCTGATAGAAGCTTGTTGCTAGTGCCAATCGCGCAGGTGTATGCATGTGATACTTTGCCCTGTAATCTATTTTACAAATAAAACTCTTGTGTTTTTGAACCATAGCGATTGTGTTGAAAAAACTTTATTTCATACGATGCATACAGACATATCAAACCCAACCCAGTCCACCCGTTTAGGAGTCAGAAAAGGTGAGGAACTAGAATGTTGTTAAATTGTACTAATGGCTGTTTTGTACAATTTTACGTGAACTTTGTTATAATTTTCTTCTAAAAAAAAAAAAGATGAAAGAGAAATTCTGATGATGTATATGCATATGATAATAAAAGAAAATAAAAAAATAACAATGAATAAAAAAAAATATGAAATCGATATATTTAAGAAATAAAGATTGTATATATTCCTATTCAAAGTTGTTCAAGCTGATTTTGTTACAGACTGTGTTGCGTTTAAAAGGAGGGTGTTTATTTGTCCCTCGAAAAAGGCGGTACTGTTTTTGCGGGGGACTCTAGCTATGATTGCCAACAGGAGAGAGTGTCAGGTGCCTGGTTGGATGGGCCCAGCATACGTAGCCCTTGGTGTTTGGTTAGTGGGCACAGTTTGCCTAATAAATCCCTCCCCTTAAGGTTATGATGGAAGAAGAAATAAAAGGACTGGGCCATAGTCTCGCTGTTCTGTCATTTATTGTGGGTGCTATTGTGATGTCTATTTGAGGGACAGAGGAGCAGATAGGTTTCCTGTCTAAGGTCAAACAAATTAATAATTTCTCATGTGTGACTACATATTCCGGCATCATAAGATTCCGTTTTTGTTAAAGAATCTAGTGTGTTAGTCAAACTACTGTGCTGCTGATTGTTACAGTAACTTCCTATGACCAATAGCTGTTCTTTACCTATAACCCTGCTGTTTGGCCAACAGAACATCAATATAGTTTTGCCCTCCCTCTGTGACTACTCTTTGAAAAAGTTGAACACTTGAAAAGTAGAAAATATCAAAGTCAATGGTCCCTACTACATTGTTATCAGGAGTATCACTTATTATTTAATCCATCTGTTTATTTATTTATTTATTTATTTATATCTATCTAAGGCACCACAGATTCCGTAGTGCCGGATATAGATACAAGTAACATATAGATGAGGTAATACACATAAGTAGCACAGATGAGTGTGAGCAATGGAGACTCACACAGACTGTAGCAAAAGACGTGACAGGATGTATGAGGGACAGTAGACAGACATGTGACAATAGGTAGACAGGACCCTGTCCGCGAGGGCTTACATTCTAAATGGAGGGCTGGTGAGAGACAGTAGGACCAACTGGGAGAAAAATGGATGGGGCAGACAAGGAAGTGGATGTGATGGATAGAATGGTTAGGAGGTGGTGGGGTAGGTGAGCTTGAAAAGGTGAATTTTGAATGAGCGTTTGAAGGACTGAAGGTTAGGGGAGAGTCGAGTGAGATGGGGTAGGGAACTCCAAATAATAGGGGCAGCACAGCAGAAGTTTTGGAGGCAAGCATGGGAGGCGGAGGTCAGAGGCAGAGCGGAGTGGCCGGGTAGGTATGTACCTCAAGACAAGGTCAGAGACATAAGAAGGAGAAGTGTTGGTAAAGGCTTTGTAAGTAAGAGTAAGGAGCTAGAACTGCTGAATTCTGAAACAGATAGGGAGCCAATGAAGGGATTTACGCAGAGGATGAGCGGAAGAGGTGCGATGGGAGAGGAAGATGAGCCTAGCAGCAGCATGTGTGGATTGAAGGTCAGAAGTGCGAGACTGAGGAAGGAAAGTGAGAAGGAGGATGCAATAGTCGAGACGAGAAATGATGAGTGAATGGACCAGGATTTTGATTGCTTCCTGAGAGAGGAAGAGATGAATTTTCCTAATGCTACGGAGGCAGAAGTTGCAGGATTTGGTGAGGGACAGGATATGAGCGGTAAAGCTGAGGGCTGAGTCAAGGGTGACTCCAAGGAAGCGGGCTTGGGTGACAGGAGAAAGAGCAACGTCATCAACCAAGAGGGAGATATTTGGAGGGATAGCAACATAGGCAGGAGGAAAGATGATGAGCTCAGATTTGGAGATGTTGAATTTCAGGAAGTGCTGTAACATCCAGTTAGTTACAGTAGAGAGACAGCTAGATCCCTGGGTCCTGAAGATGGGAGTGAGGTCGGGAGAGGAAAGATAGATTTGCGTGTTATCAGAATAGAGGAGGCCAAATGATTGAATGAGTTCACCAAGAGAGGTGGTGTAGAGAGAGAAGAGCAGAGGGCCAAGGACGGAGCCTTGTGGGACTCCAATAGAAAGGGGAAGAGAGAGGGAGTAAGAGTCAGAAGCAGACACACTAAAAGAGCTCCCAGAGAGATAGGAGGCAAGCCAGAAGAGGGCTGTTTCACGAAGAACTAGGGAGTGAAGTGTTGTGAGGAGAAGAGAATGATTGACGGTGTCAAAAGCTGCTGAGAGGTCTAGTAGTACGAGAAGGAAGAAGTGACCTTTGGACATAGCTGAGAGTAAGTCATTTGTTACTTTAGTGAGGGCAGTTTCAGTTGAGTGAAGGGGATGGAAGCCAGAACGGAGAGGGTCAAAAAGAGAGTGGGAATAGAAAAAGAGGATCAGATGATTGAAGACAAGTCTTTTGAGAATTTTAGAAGCAAAGGGAAGCAAAGATATGGGGCGATAGTTGGAGAGAGAGGATGAGTCAAGGGAAGGTTTCTTGAGAATAGGAGAGTTGAGAGAATGCTTGAAGGCCGAGGGGAAGATACCAGTGGAGAGAGAGAGGTTAAAGAGGTGAGCAAGGTGACAACAAGCATTGGAAGAGAGGAAGCGGAGGAACTCGGAGGGGACAGGATCGAAACGACAGATTGTAGAAGAAGAGGATGAGAGAAAGAGAGAGGATCTCAGGCACAGTTACAGGAGGGTAAGAGCCAAGGGTGGCAGAGTGAGTGATAGAGAGGACAGGTAAGTTGAGGCAACTATGACAAGAACAGATATCATTGTGGATAGAGTCAATTTTGTTTTTGAAGTAGGTGGCAAAGCGGTGATGGATAAGGAGGGAGGAGGTGGTGGAGGGCACAGTAGAAAATTAATGGTAGTAAAGAGGCGTTGGGGTTTATTGGACACGGCAGATGAGGGATGTGAAATAGGTTTGTTTGGCAAGAGAGAGGACAGAATAGTTTAAAGAAAGGATGAATCTAAAGTGGATGAAGTCAGCAATGGAGCGGGATTTCCTCCATTGGCGTTCAGAGGAGTGTGAGCACTTTTGGAGGGGACGAGTAAGAGAGCAGTGCCACAGTTGGGGTTTGGATTGACGGGGACGAAGGGGGGTGGCTGGGGTTGCAGTATCAATTGCAACAGAGAGCATGGTGTTATAAAGAGAGACAGCAGTGTTGGGAGATGTTAGGGAAGAAATAGGAACAAGGGTTTGAGAGAGGACCCAAAGATGATGGAGTCAATGCTGTTGATGGGACAAAGTGTGCAAGCGACTCTGAGTGGGAGAGGTGGATCAAGGGGTAAAGAGAGGGTAAAGGAAAGGAGATTGTGGTCAGAGAGGGGGAAGACAGGATTGGAGAAGTTGGAGATCACATAGAGATTGGAGAACACTAAGTCCAGGGAGTGACCATCATGGTGGGTGGCAGAAGTTGTCCATTGGGAGAGACCATGGGCGGAAATGAGATTGAGGAATTTTAAGGCAGTAGTAGTAATAGGAGAGTTGGTAGGGATGTTAACATAACCAATGATAATAGTGGGAAGATCAGAAGAGAGGAAATGGGAAAGCCAGGCGGAAAAGTTATCAGGAAATTGGGAGGAAGAGCCAGGGGGACGATAGATAACCGCAACACAAAGGTGGAGAGGTGAAAAGAGGCGGAAGGAGTGAACTTCAAAGGAGGAGGAGAGGTAGGGTTCATGAGAAACAACACTGAAGGTGTAGCCATGAGAGATTAGGACACCTACACCACCTCCTAGGACGGGGTGTTGGAAAAGGAGAGACCCCCATGGGAGAGTGCAGCAGGGGAAGCAGTATCAGAGGATAACATCCACGTTCAAAGGCCAAAGGAATGGGAGAAGAAGAGGTCATGAATGGAAGTGAATTTGTTGCAGACAGATCTTGCAATCCAGAGTGCACAGGACAGGGGAAAGTGAGTAAGAGGAACGATGGGAATAAGGTTGTCAGGATTATGTTCAGGGGAAGACAGGGTGATATGTGGTGGAGGGGGGAGCAACAGGGATTAGAGGGGATAGGCTTGAGTATGGACTAGTGATATGGGGAGCCATGAGAGAGAGTGGGTGGAAGTGTTGAATGGAGAGTAATAAGGTACAGAAGATATAGTAATTGAGACCTTGTAGAGTCATGAAATGGGAGAAAAAAAATGTGTGGGAAAGACAAATGAAAGTATGGCAGAAGGAAAGGACTGTGAGAGGTTACAAGTGAGTCAAGAAAAAGGTGAGTGTCACGATCCGCCTGGCAGATCCTACTTTTTGACTTTATTATTTGTATTTGTTCTTTTTATGTGTTTGCAGCAGTACCTCTGATGTCCAGAGGTGCTGCTATTGTGCATTTCTTGTGCTTTAGGGGTTAACCTTTCTGTTCTCTAATTATCCCATGCACCTGGGTGTGGTCTCTTTTTCCTTATTTATACCTGTCACTCCCAGCACACATTGCTGGTTATTGATGTCATATCCTGTTGTTGCACCCTGTGGATTTTTCCTCCTGCATTGCTCCTCTGGTTACATGCTGCTTGGAATCTGTTCATACCTCCTGCTTCCCTGCATTAGCTGTGTACCTGCTGGTTTCTGAACATATATATTACTTCCTGCATCAGCTTGCACCTGGTATTTATTACTACTTCTGATTACCTGCTATTTATACTTTTCTGCAAATAAACAGAGTGTTTTCACCATATTTGTGGCTCCTAGCTGTACTCCTGTATGTAACCGTGACAGTATAACCAGCCCAAAAAACAGCTTAGGAGTCAAGTGAAAGTTTTTTATTCTGGGACCTTTTTGTTCTGCAATTCATTTTTCGTTTACTTTTGGAACATGTCTGCTTTACTAGCTTTTGAATTGCCACAGCTACAGGCTTTACAAATGGACATAATCCTGTTACGCTCCCAGCTGGCTAAATTTTCCACTTTGCTTATGGACCCACTCAGGAGACTGTCAGATTCTGTCTCTCCTAATTCAGAAGCTGCTGATCTGTCTCAATCCACCTTCTCTGCTGATGAACCTGTGCAAATAGCACCTCTTAAAAGTGCTTCTACAAATTTGCTGTTTTCTAAGAACTATGGGGTAACTAATTCCCAGTTCACAGGTGGTCCACGCCCCCATCTGACCGTAGAGGAGCGACAACGCAGAATAACAAACAAGTTGTGTCTCTACTGTGCCAGCAATGCACATTTCTTGCAGGACTGTCCTATCCGTAGACCACGTCAGCTTACTGAACCATCTCCTGTTGTTTCCTCTCTGCATTCCAAATCTGTTTATGCTCCACCATTCCTGTTCTCTGGGAAGAGACCCAATCTGCTCTAGCCGTCTGTTCTGAGGTGCCAACTCCCTCTTTCTCCTGTGCTGAGGTGCCAGCCTCTGTCTCCTGTTGCGAGGTGCCAGCCTCTGTCTCCTTTTGCGAGGTGCCAGCCTCTGTCTCCTGTTGCGGGGTGCCAGCCTCTGTCTTCTGTGCCGAGGTGCCATCATCTGCCTCTTGCTACAAGGTGCCATCATCTGCCTCTTGCTCAGAGTCTCCTGCCAATGTGTCCGGTCCTGAGTCTCCTGCCACGGTGTCCGGTCCTGAGTCTCATGCCACTGTGTCAGGTCCTGAGTCTCCTGCCACGGTGTCCGGTCCTGAGTCTCCTGCCACGGTGTCCGGTCCTGAGTCTCCTGCCACTGTGTCCGGTCCTGAGTCTCATGCCACTGTGTCAGGTCCTGAGTCTCATGCCACTGTGTCCGGTGCTGAGCCGCTGTCTCTGTTCCTGAGCTAAAGTCTTCTCCAAAGGTGGTGCTGCCCTTACAGTCTTCTCCAGAGGGGGCGCTGCCCTTACAGACTGCTCCAGAGGGGGTCCTGTCTCTCCAGTCTGCTCCAGAAGAGTTACCTGTCCATGCGGTTCAGCCCGAGTTGCCTGTCCATGCGGTTCAGCCCGAGTTGCCTGTCCATGCGGTTCAGCCCGAGTTGCCTGTCCATGCGGTTCAGCCCGAGTTGCCTGTCCATGCGGTTCAGCCCGAGTTGCCGCTCCATGCGGTTCAGCCCGAGTTGCCGCTCCATGCGGTTCAGCCCGAGTTGACGGTCCATGCAGTTCAGCCCGAGTTGCCACTCTATGCAGTTCAGCCCGAGTTACCACTTGGTGCTGTCTGCTCTGAGGCTTCTCAAAGCGCTGTCTGCTCTGAGGCTTCTCACAGCGCTGTCTGCTCTGAGGCTTCTCCCAGCACTGTCTGCTCTGAGGCTTCTCACAGCGCTGTCTGCTCTGAGGCTTCTCACAGCGCTGTCTGCTCTGAGGCTTCTCACAGTGCTGTCTGCCCCGAGGCTTCTCACAGTGTTGTCTGCCCCGAGGCTTCTGCCCAGTCTGGGCCTGCTGCCAAGCCTTCTGCCCAGTCCGGGCCTGCTGCCAAGCCTTCTGCCCAGTCCGGGCCTGCTGCCAAGCCTTCTGCCAAGTCCGAGTTTTCCTGTGCTGAGGGTACCAAGTCTGACCCGTTGCCTTTATTTGAGGGGCACATTTCCCAACTTAGTGCCCTTCTGAGATTTGCTGTTTCTTATGTTCCCTTTATACCAGAGCTTGTTAACAGCCCTAAGAGACAGGTACTGTTCCTTATTTCAGATTTTAGAGGAGAAGCTTTGGAATAGGTAAACCCTTTGATTGAGTCTGATCACCTCATCCTGTCTGACTTACAACTATTTGTTGAGGCTGTGATCAACAAGTTTTCACCAACACCTCCCGCTATGCCATCTTGCGGGGCCTCTACATTATCAGCAGTACCACCCATCTCACCTGGCCAAGGGATACCTTTGTGCTCCTCCCAATTGGCGCAGATCCCAACTCCAAGGAAGGCCCGTAAGAGAGGAGGACATAAGAAGAGAGGTGGTTCTGCAGTGCTTGTGTCACGGGCACTAGGAGTCTTTGCCCAGGATATCACCAGATGATGTACTTACCAGAGTAATATAGCTGGTACTATGGTTCTCTGGTAGCAGGGTGACAACGGAACAGGAGAATCAGCAGATGGTGAGAGAATGCTCAAAGAAAGTCTATGACTAGCAGCAACTGGTAATGAGTAGATGAATGTACACGAGGAACCAGATGGACAAGTAAACGTGAGGAGAGTCAGTTGTCTGCGTACAGCAAGTTGTACCACTGCTATAGTGAGGAGGAATGTCCAGGAGTAGCGAGGAGGTAGTGAGAGTCAGTGGTCTGCGTATAGCAAGTTGTACCACTGTCTATAGTGAAGGAATGGATTCCAGGTGCAAGTAGGTAACGGGGAAGTCATTGGTCTGCGTATAGCAAGTTGTACCACTGCTTAAGTGAGAGGATACTAGAAACTGGTGTCACAGGGAAACAGGAGTCAGTGGTCTGCTTCAGCAAGTTGTACCACTGCTATATATATGTGAGGAGGGACACGAGGAGATGAATGTAATGCAGAGGATACACGGGGCACACGGAACTTGATCCCACGATGATATCCACAATACAATAATAACTGACAAGCGCTGCTTGAAGTATACAAAGTCACTAGAGCGATCCAGGTAATAGGACACAAAGTCAATAGTCACAATAGCTTCAGTAGATAGAAGACTCCGGAGATGAACACAACACAGTCCAGACGGATATGCAATACAAAAGCAAAGTCAATGGAAGGTATACATACCGCGGTTCAGGAGAGCAGGCTGTCAGTGAGACGTGCAGGGATACCTGAACGGCTGAACGCCGGCAGGAGGAGAGACCACTGGAAGATGGAAGCGGTAATCAGGTTGGTGCAGCGCACGGCAGGTAACCAGTATCAACGGAGCAATACTCAGGAAGCAGTAGTAAGTAAAACTGGAAACATGATGAACACGGGAGAGTTGAGACTGTCTGGTATCCGGCAGTAGTAGCGGAGGCAGCGGAGGGAAGACATGCTGAACACGGGAGAGTAGAGGCGGTCTGGAATCCGGTAGTAGAAGCAGATAGGAATCAGTGGAGAGCTGACACGATGAACACAGGAAAGTTGAGGCGGACTGGAATCCGGCAGCAGTAGCAGATAGGAATCAGTGGAGAGCTGACACAATGAACACAGGAGAGTTGAAGCGGACTGGAATCCGGCAGCAGTAGCAGATAGGAATCAGCTGAGTGCAGGCACGATGAACACAGGAGAGTTGAGGCGGACTGGAATCCGGCAGCAGTAGCAGATAGGAATCAGATGAGTGCAAGCACGATGAACACAGGAGAGTTGAAGTGGTCTGGAAACCACAAACGTAGTAGATGGGAATCAGCTGGAGCTGAATACACGAGGAAACACAGGAACACCTTCAGAGGCTCATGGGGAATGAGACTCCAAGATCAGGCAACCAGGTAATGATCACAGGTGGTTTAAATAGGGAGGGTTGCCTGATCATCCAATCAATTAAAAGCAACAGGTACTGAAGGTTTAATAAGGTCTGCACACATGCAGACCCTCAGGATGGCGGACGGTCACGGTTCCTGAACACAGGAGAAATGGCACTCACAGTCCGGTGAGTGACAGCTTGAACTGGCAGCTGGCATGGTCCCCTTTGACTTTCCGCCCATGGAAGAGGACTTTTCTGCCAGGGCCCCTATTGTGGACTATGATTCTGATGAATTCAGACATTGGTGGAAATTTGGGTGTCTGGAATCAGCCCTTAAGGGAGGGGGTACTGTCATGATCCGCCTGGCAGCTCCTACCTTTTGGACTTTATTATTTGTATTTGTTCTTATTATGTGTTTGCAGCAGTACCTCTGATGTCCAGAGGTGCTGCTATTGTGCATTTCTTGTGCTTTAGGGGTTAACCTTTCTGTTCTCTAATTATCCCATGCACCTGGGTGTGGTCTTTTTCCTTATTTATACCTGTCACTCCCAGCACACATTGCTGGTTATTGATGTCATATCCTGTTGTTGCACCCTGTGGATTCTTCCTCCTGCCTTGCTCCTCTGGTTACATGCTGCTTGGAATCTGTTCATACCTCCTGCTTCCCTGCATTAGCTGTGTACCTGCTGGTTTCTGAACATTCATATTACTTCCTGCATCAGCTTGCACCTGGTATTAATTACTACTTCTGATTACCTGCTATTTATACTTTTCTGCAAATAAACAGAGTGTTTTCACCATATTCCTAGCTGTACTCCTGTATGTAACCGTGACAGTGAGAACAGGACACCTGAGTAGAGTGAAAGACTTTAGAGTTAGTAGGAGAGTGAAGAGGAAGAAAAGATGTAAAAGGATAAGCAAGGGAATGGAATGTACTTAGGACAGTAAAGATAAGGGATATGTTAAAACATAACCTGAGAGAATATTTATAAAGATTATGACAATGTGGAGTCACGAGATATACATGGAGCAAAAAGCACCAGCAAATTATTTGGCGTTTGTTATAAGTCACCTAGAAGTCCAGTTATAATTGCAAATTGAAAAGCAACAAAGAAAAAGAAAGACAATTTGTGTCTATTTTAAAAATCCAGCTAGAGCAGAGCACTGCTGGTTTTGGTGCTTTCTAAAGGATCATATATTATATCTAATCTACAGGGGAAGGGACATTTAGGGAGTAGTGATCATTACATAGTAACATGTGACTTCAGTTTGAATAAAAGGGAGTTACAAAAAAAAGAATGAAGCTTAGATAGGCAAAGTTTAGTTGGCTCACAGAAGCATTGAAAGTTCTATACATGGGCAGAAGTCTACATCACCGTGCCCTATAGCAAAATTTTAGCCAGTATGTGCTCTGATGGCCTGCTTCAGCCTCACTGTGCTTGTTCTGTGATTTTAATAGATCACAGGCAGTAGTGGAACTATTGCCATTGCAGGGTGTGCAGGGCTACAGACCTCCTTACTCCCTGCAATGGCTGTAATTCTGCCACTGCTTGTACAGTGAGAAACTGTATTCTTAAATCTCTATATTAGAGAGCCATCCTGCTAACTAGAGTGGTTAAATGGATGGATGTAATTCTCTAAGCCAAAGCATTGGGTTCAGAATTAAGAATTGCTAAGCAATAGGCTCCTCTCTTCCCTGCCATAGATAGAGAGTACAATTCCGCCTTCTGTATGCTTCCACACTTTGAAAACATTTAAACTTTTATAACCCTTCTGGCAAAACATGGGGTTGTGAGGAAAGTGACTAGTGCCCCAATACAAGACAATCCCACTTTTTATCTGCTCCACTATAATATTTCCAAGACAGGCAAGTATAAATACTCTCTATTAATCCACTCAGTAAATGTTGTGAGGAAAATTTATCTTCAACAATTAAACATTAGGCATCCAGGGTCAATGTTTTTATGCGGATAGAAGATTTGACTTTCTCCTTTGAAGGATATCAGAAACTATTCACTTTAACCTGGTTCTTCTAGTTTGAACACAATAAATCCTTATCCTACAAGTCCCTAATGATTAATATTTAGCCAGAAACTAAAAGGACACACATCTTCCAATCATCTTTCCTATCTTTCTTTCTCTCTGCTTCCATTAGCTGGTGATATATCACCTAATCCATGTCCCCCATTTCTCCCACACACTTATATCTGAATACTACTGAAATCCAGCAAACCTTAAACGCATCACCTGTCTCCCATCTCTTCTAAAGTTCTTTAAATGTGCCCTTTGGAATGCATGCTCTGTTTGTAACAAACTTACCTCTATACACAATCTCTTCCTCAACCTCCTGGCAATAACAGAAACATGACTCACGTAATCAGATACTGCCTCACCTGCAGCCCTTCCAGATGGTGGTCTTCATTTCACCCAAACTCCCACCTGGAGGCAGACAAGGAGGTGGGGTTCGACTACTTCTCTCCCCACAGTGCACATTCACAGTTCTACCAAATGTCCCATTACTCAGTTTCACATCTTTTGAAGTACATACAGTTAGGATTTTAACCCATTCTCTATGCGTGTTGCTATGATCTATCACCATCCTGGACCGTCAACAATTTCTTGAACACTTCTCCGCATGGCTCCCTCACTTTTCCCTCACTTCTTATCTTCTGACATCCCTACCATCATCAAGGGTGATTTCAACATCCCTTTTGCTAATCCACGTTCCAATGGTGCTTCCAAACTACTCTCTCCAACCTCCTCACTTGACCTCTCCCAGTGAATTGAATCCACTACTCATTAGGATGGCCACTGTCTTGATCTTGTTTTCTCTAGACCAGTGTTGGCTAACCTGTGACACGCTAGGTGTTGTGAAACTACAAGTCCCAGCATGTTTTGCCAATATATAGCAATTTATTGCTGGAAGGGTATGTTGGGACTTGTAGTTTCACAACACCTGGAGTGTCACAGGTTTGTCAACACTGCTCTAGACTATGCTCAGTTTCTGATTTCCTTTACACTCCTTCCCCCCTCTCAGATAATCACCTTATTAACTACTTGCTCAACCCCAGTTCTTTATAATCCATGCTGTCAAACTCTTCCAAGCCTCCTCATACCCGCAGAAATATTAACTCTATTGATTTTCAACAGTTTTCCAACTCTCTTCAACACCTTCTCTCCCCAATTTCTACATTCTCCTCCCCTGATAAGCAGTACTTCATTTTCACCAAACCCTAGCAACTGCCCTTAATCAAGCGGCTTCAGTGACTCTTCATACTCCACGTAGACTTAGTTGTCAACCGTGGCACACTAAAGTAACATAAAAATCTACAAAAACTTTTTCACAAAGGAGAACATCATTGGCTCAAATCTTGTACCTCTAATGATTTTACATATACTTCTATCTACCACTCCTATCGAAATGCTCTGGACACTACAAAACAAACATATTTATTTTGCTTCCTATTTCAAGGACAAAACTGATAAGATTAGACTTGAAATGGTATCATCTCCCTCGACAAGCAATCAACTCAATTTCTTTGTAGCACCCTCTGACACCCTCCCTTCATTTGATACCATAAATCAGAGGTTCCCAACCTTTCTGAGCCCATTGCCCCCTAGGAGACATTGTATTTTTCAGTTGCCCCTTATGATTTATCAGAAAGTTGATTTTTTTAAAATACCTATCTAATTATGGTGCCTGATATGACTAACTACATTTTTCAAAGTATAGGTTCTGTGATGAAACAAAAATAAAGCTACATTATTTGCTCAATGGTAAGGGGAGTTGCTTCCCTGAATCAATTATTTATTTCAGATGGAAAACACAATACTGAAAATGAAAAAAATTACAAAGGGTATGTCGTGCGACTATTAATTATTATTTATTTAGTGAAATTCCAAAATACAAAAAAAATTTGTGTGATGGTTGATCCTGATGGTCATCAACCATTTTTTTTATGTTTGGTTTCATCTACGTCAGTAAAAATCGCATATCGCCGCATTCTGTGATGTGCAGCTTGTTCCTTTTTTTGTCACAAGATTTGCGACTGCACTAAATCCCCTTTCAACCAAATAGGATGATGGAAATGCAATAAAATATTTCCTTACGACCTTCAATAATTAAGGATACAACGTAGGTATTTGATTTTGTAACCAAAAAATATGATCACTATCTTTAAATTTAAATTTCAGCTCTTCATTGGATGTCAGTACAATAAGTTTCTCTTGCAGGTTGGCGTCAGTTTCCTCTGTAGCAGAAAAATTTGGTATTTCTAGTGTAAGGATATCTTCAAAACGAGATGGAAAATCTTTGTAAAGGGCCTCCAAATGTTCGCAAAATAAAACAAGGTCCTTATTGGCGAGGTCACTGGTTGATAATCTTGAAAATTGCGAAAATTCTGACCTGCCCATATTTTGTACAATTTGAGCTTAGCGACAAAGCATGAAATTATTGTTTTTGTTTTGATCAGATTCAAGTTATCACCTTGCTGCTGTAAATTCATTTTGTTGAATTTTTGGAATAAATCTGTCAGATAGGCAATTTTTGTTTTGGAGTTTACCTAATTTGCTCTTAAATCTGAATCTTTTATTGCAAGAAATTCCACCACAGAATCAAAGAGCGAGTAAAATTTTTTTAGGCAAGAGCCTCTGGATAGCCAGCGAACTTCCGTGTGCAGCAACAAATTATTGTAGTCCTCATTTTCTTCACACAGTTTCGAGAATATCCTATTGTTGAGTGGATTAGACTTAATTTTATTGACCGCAGCAATGACGAATTGTAGAGTTTGGTAAAGCTTCTCGCTGAGGTGCCTTGCTACTAATTGCTGTCGATGAATCACACGATGCACAGTAAGAACATTTGGAAGAGCTTTCTTCAGGAACGCTATGAATCCTTGATGACATCCTACCATTGCGGGAGCTTCATCTGTTTTGCTACAGATTCTATGTTTGTTAAGGGTATAGCTTTTTCTTGAAAAAATGTCTCCACAACGTGAAAAATGGAACTCCCCTTTCGTGCCGCTTTTCAGTGTTCTAGCAAACAACAACTACTGAAAGAAGATCCCCTCTTTTACAAAGCATATGTAAGCTAGCAATAATGCTTCGTTCCCAGGAAATGTGGATTCATCTAGTTGCAGGGATAATTGAGACGATTGCAAAATTTCACAGAGATTGTTCGACATCTTGAGCCATTTCATCTATTCTACATTGAACTGTGTTGTTACTCAATGAAATTTTCTTCAATGTATCAAATGGAGATTTGTGAAGAACAGTGCGTAACACTTCAGTAATGCATGGCAAAATTAATTCCTCGCCAATAGTATGCATCTTTCCAGATTTCGCTATCAATAAAGATATACTGTAAGAGGCTTGCAAGCCATCATCGTCTTGCTTTGAACTAGTTGTAAACATACCGGATACTGTGGGTTTTTTCAAAAACTAGTCCTGGAATGATTGAAAGTATAATAATCCCTTGTTTTCTTATAAGCATGCACCCAAACTAAGTGATCTTGCAATCTAGACGGCTTGATAGCTTCATTACTGAAAGTTTTGTGACATAAAAGGCACATTGGTAACGTTTTATTGGAAGGCGACTCAATAAATCCAAATTTTACGTACTCAACACTGTACTGTCTCCATTTTTCCTTCAAATCAACCATTTTCGGAGCTGAAAAAAATGTTTTGATTGAATCTGAATGAAGTAATAAATATGGGGTTATGTCGTCACTGTGGGCGGGGCATATTTGTCCCCTGAACGAAAGCATTAATAGATAGCACAAAAAGAATATATATGATAACTGACATATACTGTAATGTGCTAATAATCACTCTCAAGAATACAAATCATTAAAAGTGCGCACTGCTTTAGTGTGCTACATCTCCAGACCCCCCTATAAACCCACATTTAAATACTAAATACATGTGGGTTATATTAGGGAAAGTGGGGGTTCACCTTTTAATCCCCAAAAGAAACTGCTCAGGCTGTTCAGGTTGTGTGCTGTCTCCGTGCAGAACAACAAGGAGCAGCTCTAGTAGGTTTTTTTTCTTGTTTAAACTTTATTCGCAGCATGTTGTAAGATACATGCTGTGAATAAAGCTTGAACAAAAAGAACCAACAAACAGGAAACACAGTGGAGGTGCTGAGGATACAGCCAGCATGTAAAACACAGAGGGGCAGCCGCTCTCTGCACTACATGCGTGTTTATTACTTACATTGTAAGTAATAAACACACATGTAGTGCAGAGAGCAGCTGTCCCTCTGTTTTTTAATGTATTAAGTCTCTTATTTTTATTTTGGGGGTTACTGGGCTAGTAGAACCAACCCCCCCCCCCCTCCCCGCCCCTTCCCTGGGTGCACCACTGAGTTCTAACAAAAAAGGGACTGAATCAGGTATAATTTTTTATTCACTTTACTTTCTCCTATTTACTTGGTCGGATCGATAAAAAGCTACTAACATGGCAGGGGGTATTTGCGGGATTACAGAAGTGACAGAAACACAGCGTACAGTATGCCATCTTATAATGAATTTTATAAACTGAACACTCTGCCATCTACAAATGAGTATTTTAATGTTATCTTTGCTATTCTCCCAACGGATGAAACAGTAGGTACTGAACTCGCTCGTTCTGTATTGGATCATTTTACGTACCCGTAGCAAAAGATGTCTATTGACTTTAATAGAATGTTTGATTATTCTTTAATATTTCTTGTTTGAATTTTTTTCGTTTATAAAAAAGTGAGTATACAAAGTCTACCTATCACCCAAACTTATATAAAATCGCCCCCCAATGTAATCTTAACTCTTCATCACCCCCCCCATATGACTTCATTCGCCCACTGGTGGGCGATATTGCCCATGTTGGGAATGACTGCTATAAATGAATAGGAAGTTTCTACTCTCTTCTTATCTTCCTACTCTACCTCCTGTCCTCATGATCCCATACCCTCACAAATTGGTAGGTCCCTGTCTCCTGTGCTCATTCCACCTCTAACTAAAATCTGTAATCTCTCTCTCTCTCTCTCTCTCTGCTGGTATCTTTCCATCACTATTCAAGCACGCAGTAATTACTCCTATTCTGAAAAAAATAAATTCTGACCCAAATTCTCTCTCAAATTATCGCCCCATCTCTCAGCTCCCATGTTCTTCCACGTTTCTCGAGAGCATTGACTACACTCACCTCACAGACTTTCTTACAACAAACAACCAGCTGGATTCTCTTCAGTCAGGCTTTCACTCTCAACATTCCACAGAGTCAAGGTTGTCAATGATTTGATCACAGCAAAAACTAAAGGCCATTACTCTCTTCTAATTCTCCTGGATCTCTCTGCTGCATTTGACACTGATGACCACTCTCTTCTCATACAAACGCTACAATTCCTAGGTCTTGAAGGCACTGTCCTATCCTGGTTCTCATCCTATCTATCTAATCGCACTTTCAGTGTTAATTTCTCTGCATCCACCTCCACTCTGCTTCCTTTATCAGTTGGAGTACCACAAGGCTTAGTACTAAGTCCTCTTCTATTCTCTGTCTACACCACTTTTCTTGGAAAACTAAGAGGGTCCTTTGGAGTTCGGTATAATCTCTATACGGATGATACTCAAACTCAGTCTTTCAAAAACAGAATTAATAATATTACCGCCCAAAAACAGAAGCTTCCTGCTGACATTTCTATTTCTGTTACTAAAATGACCATAAATCCCACCCCACAAGCTTGCTGCCTAGGTGTAATCCTTGACTCACAAATATCCTTTGTTCCCCACATCGACTCTATATCTAAATCATGTTACATATATCTAAAAAGATTTCCAGAATACGCACATATCTCACACAAAACACTGCAAATACCTTAATTTATGCTCTCATCATCTCCTGCATCAAAAATTGCAATTCCCTCCTTACTGGTCTTCCCAACATCAGACTGAAACCCTTACAATCTATTTTGCATGTAGCAGCTAGATTGATTTTCCATGCAAACTGTTCTTCCTCTGCTGAGCGATTCTGTCAGTCTCTACATTGGTTGCCTGTTTTTCAATGAATCCAATATAAAACTCTTCTACTAACATACAAGGCCATCAACAAAATTGCACCAACATACATCTCCTCACTTGTCTCAAAATACCTCCCTACTCGACACCTCCGTTCTGCACAAGATCTGCATCTCTCTTCCACTCTCATCACATTCTCCCATTCCCGGTTACAGGACTTTTTTCGGGCTGCACCCACTTTGTGGAATTCCCTCCCTCGCACAATAAGACAATAAGACTTTCCTCTAGTCTTCAAACCTTCAAGCATTCTCTGAAAACTTACCACTTCAGACAAGCATATAATATTCCTGAACCATCATCATAATTTCCCAAGGTTACCCAATTACCACCCTCTACACAGCTAACACAAGACAACAACCCTCTGACCAACATTGCTGTGTGACTGATTATATAGCACACTCAATACTTTCTACCTTTGCATTCTTGCTGGACCAATATGCAATATAATGCAGCACTTACCCTTGTGTATCAAACTTCCATTGTCCCATAGATTGTAAGCTTGCAAGCAGGGGACTCTTACCTCTCTATCTCTATGTATTAGGCAGTATTGCTTTATTAATGTTTGTAAAGTACTACAGAGATTGCTGGCGCTATATAAATAAATGTTGATAATAACGATGATGATGATGATGTCTAATTGTTCTATGTAAGTCTACTGCAGAGGAAGCTATCTAATTTGCCCCCTACTAGTTTCAATAGGTGGACCTTCTAATTTTATGTGTGGCTGCTTTTTTTATTTTTTTCTGTATTACTTACCATGAAGCGAGATTAGAGTATGTTTATTTGACAGCTCATGTGATTACTTGCTATTTACTTCATCCCCACTGTATTCCCGATAGGCTTTTACAATATATACTGTGTAGATATACTCCTTGGATCTGATTCATTAAGGAAAGAAAAGCAAAGAAAAGAGCAACGTTGTACCTTGGCAAAACTATGTTACATTGGAGGGGGAGGTAAATTTAAAATATGATAGCAGATTTATAGTTGGGGTAAGGCATGTCCTAGGCCAGTGTTTATCTTATGTGCAAAATAATAAACTAATTTGCACCCCTTGTATTGTAACATGGTTTGTCCAGGTGAAAATTTACTTATTTGCTTTGCCTTACTTTCCTTAATGAATCAGGCCCCTTATATTCATGTATCTCTCTCATTACCTAATAAAAAATGTACAACAAAAAGACCAAGTGAGATTGATAAAAAAATATATATTTAAAATAAAGCTAGAAGAATTGGTAGAAAATAAAAGGCAGCCAATGTAGTGAAATAAAGATAAGGGGGAGATAAGGGAAATAATAGGCCATCTCAACTGTTAAAACTAAAAGGAATTAAAAATGCATTGTAGAATTGCAAAGAATGCAGAAAAACAAGAGATCAGGGGGTAAATGACCAAGCTGAGAGTTTTCCTGCGGGTTTGAAAAGTGGAGATGTTGCCTATAGCAACCAATCACATTCTAGCTATCATTTTCTAGAATGTAATAAATAAATGATAGCTAGAATCTGATTGGTTTTTCAAACCCGCCGGAAAACTCTCAGCTTGATACATTTACCCCCAGGTTAGGAAAGACTGAAGCTATAAAATGGATTTCTAAAGATAGCAAGTCTAAAACCTAAACAATTTTAAGCAAATACATTTTAATTCAAGAAAAATAAAACTAATTATATTGGTCAAGCAAAGATATTAAAATATTAAAGTAATAGATATAGAGAAAGTGTGTCTTTTGCCTGTGAAAAAGCTTATTAGCGAAACGCGCATTTGGCGTTTCTGTGCCCGGTTGCCTCTATTCTATGCTCGTCATTTAGTTACAGATTAGACCTTGCGAGTGTTATGATAGGAAACTATTTCAATACTATCTCATGTCATCTCGCGTTTTAGGCTTCAGATGCCTTAGCGAGACTCTCAGTTAGCTCACTCATTCAGGTTAAGCTATGGTGTGTGAAATCAGCCTCATGCTATAGTCACTATCAGCTGTGACCCCGCTTTAGGCTCCAGATGCCTTAGCGGTATTATCAGTTCACTATCTTTAGAGCTAACTAGTGTGATTACATTACCCAAATAGGGGCTTTCAGGTAGTGATAAAAATCACATTGTAATTGAATCACATTAATTGTTGCCACTGAGTTATGGCAATATTTTCTACGTATAAAGTGATACTATCTGCAAATACTATATATGACTGCTCATAATTTAGCCAGACTAAATCACTCAGCAAGCTAAAGAGAAGATCTATATCTGAATAGAGGCATTAATCTGTGTTACGAATTTAAGTGATTGGCGGTTAGGAGATTTATTATTTAAGTACTGGATTAACTAAAGAACAACCAACACTATATTCATCAATCTTAACAAAACCCAAGAACGGCACAGTCTAGCATTCAGTTGCTAGTTTTAACAGTGTATGGATTTTTGGTTCACTTATTACTCTACTTTGTGTCTTTGTTTTAATATTTCGCTAATTAACTTGATACCTAATAAAGATTTGAAGTATAAATATTTTATGTCCTTTGCCCTCTGAGTGCCCCGGTACACATATTCTTCCTCTCCCTTTCTGTGTATTTAAATATATGTACAAAGGCTGAAAAATGACAGGTATATGCACACCATTAAATGTTACTTGTTAACATAGAAGGAGTTGAAGTTACGCTCAAGCAAAATTAAGATAGATATTGATAAACCACTATTTCTTACATTTGTGGACTCCTTTCCAACCGGGTCAGTGTCACAAGATTGACAGAAACCAATCTTTAATGAGAGATCAAAATCAGAACCAGGAGATTTATAGACCTGTGAGAATTACTTAATTCATGAATACATTATTTGAAGGATTCTGAGTGATGAAATTCTGAAGTATACTTTAAAAAAAAAAATGTTTGCGGGGATATCTCGAGCAATTCTGTGAGCTAGTGGTAGTTGAGGGTTGATGGGGAAGGGGGTAGTGTTGAGGGATTTTTCGCAGGAGCAGGAGTTTTCCATGAGTGATCCCCTGCCTCCCAGGTTGCCTCTTTCTAAGATGTCCATATTTGCTAATGGCACTTACCTATGTAGGGTCATAACACAGAACATGATAATAACTTGCTATAGAAATTTTTATATAAAATAGCAAACTAGGCAATGACATGGAAAATAAAAATGAATGTAGAAAAATGTAAATGTATGAACCTAGGCACCTGCTTACAAATTTAGTGAAATACAATTGGGAAACTGAGATGGAAAAGGACTTAGGAATACTAGTTGACAAAAAGCAGAGTAGAAGCACACAGTTCCAAGCAATAAAATTAACAAACCTCTCGTGTCACTAACAACTGAGCGCATTGCTAAGGAATCTTACACTGCTTAGTTACTACGGATAGGAGTGGGTAAACAAGGACGCCACCAACTTCATTCCTTTCTGCAGAAATACTGCCTATATGCTACAAGATTTGAATAACTAGTTTGTAAATTCTGGGGCCCACCACTGGGTTGGCTGGGTCCACCCACCTCTATGCACAACTCCTCATCATGCTGAGCAATGCTCTCCTGCCTGCCTCTAGAAACAAAATGCATCACTCCCTCAGTCAGCATAAATTGCTTTTATGGGAACCTTTTAATTTCTATACAGACTGCAGTAATACTATAATTTAAGAAAAGTTAAGCTTATAACAGTGTTTAGACTTTTAAATAAATCCATGCGTGTCTGTGTTAAGAGGCCTGCACATACTTCTATCTAGTGACTGGTGAACTGATTATGTTATTTGCTACAAAATAAAAAATGTGGTGCATGTATTGTTACAAAATGTCTGCACTATCTATAGTAAACCATACATGTTAATACATGATATAAATGATAGGCTAATGCACTTTACAATTGATACAGTTATGAAATGTACATTTTAAAATAGTTCACGTCTATGCAGCTTATATGTGTAAATGTATGTCTTGATATTTTTAAATATACTTTATAAAATCTATTTTAAGCAATATAACTCAATATATATGATGTATTTATGTTCCGGGGTAGGTTTAACAAACCTTCTATGAAGGAAAAGTGAAGGTGCTGCCAGAGTAACCAATCTGATTATACCTATAATTTCATTATAGAAAGTGATAGCTAGAATCTGATTGGTTGCTAAGAGCAATACCAGGGCCATAACTTTGGCTGTGGGACAGGGGCGACCGCCCAGGGTGCAATGCTGAAGGGGGCACAATTTAGGAATATTTTAGGTTAATTTGGTTAAAATTGAGGGCTGGGGGGGCGGCATTTGTCTTTCTCGCCCCAGGCGCTAGAATTCTAAGTTACGGCTCTGAGCAACACCTCCACTTTTCTTTTTTAGAAGTTTTGATAAGTCTACCCCTTAATCATAAATCTAGCTTAAAATGCTAAAATATTTCACATCCCAACCAAACTGATATTTGCAAATCATAGAAATCTAGTCAACCATAACAGTGTCTTTTGTAGCAATGGAAACTATTAGGAATATTTTTCTTGTACTACTCTCTTCAGAAAAACTGGTACAGATTTCTGTAGCTGGACCTTTTTTGGTCTGTATGGAGGATCACTAATGCGAGATAAAATTGAGATAGACGGGGAAGATATTAATTTAAGAATTCCTTCAATAAATCCATTGGAAGAAAGCAAGCAATTAGGGTCTGACTCATTAAGGAGCGTAAATGCCGATACATGGCGTATTTTGTATAAAAACACTGCGCATGCTCACAACCGGAGCATGCGCCAGTGAAAGCAGCAACGTCTGATTTATCTTCGAGTTAAAAGGACACTTACAATAGACTACGATTTTAGGGGCGGAACGGGGAGGGGGAAGGGTATGTGCACATTGGTAATGTACAGTAAAGGCATTCCCCAGCAGATATGTGCGATTCAAGCTCCAGCACAGCGAAGTACGCTGATTTTCAGATGTAAGATTTGCACCTGCTCAAGGTCAAGCATTCGCATGCTCGTCATCTAATGGGAGAATTGACTATTCACCTGCACAGCTGACATCACTCATAGGGGCCGATTCAATTCAGCCACGTGATTCTAGCCTGCGCAAAATTACAGCTGGTAATTTTAATGCTGATTTTTGCTCACAACTCTCGGGGTCACGAGCAAAAATACGGGTTAAAATGACCACATTAAAGGTAATAGTACTAGTGCAGCGTTAATCCTACACTAACGTGCCCAAATTAATCGGCTCCTTAGAACACTATGTAAGAACATTTTTTCAAACAGATGCATTTTTGCAGACATTTGAATATTTTATAAATATTGTAGGATTCCTGTACTAAAGAGGTAGGTGCGTTATTTTACATTTTACAAATGTGCCAATGTTTAAAATTGTCTCTGCTTTTCAAATTATTTTCATACATTTTTAACGCAGTAAAATTACTATTAGCAATGATTGTCTATGTTAAAATGTTATGTGAGTGTTGTCTAGTTCCTACACACTTGCATACATTTGCATTGCAGTTGTATGCTTTAAAAGCTTGTGAACGGCTTGCTTATGTTATTTTCTTTTATAATTTCATTAAATTGTCATGTTTCGTAAATGTCATGTCATGTTTACTTTTCTTCTGGTGGGGGAATGTTACAGAAACTTTGTGAACATGAAAAGATCCATGCTAGTTGTATGTATGTTTATATTGTAGAAGGAGACTCCAAAATTTTGAAGGCATTAGGTTTTTTGTTTTTTTTACCCATCTTTCTCACATTTAAGCAGGCATCGGGATGGTGGAGGTCCGGAATCTACAGGAAAACAGGCGTTGTCCCTTCCGAAACTAGCAACTGATACACCGTCGCTGGCCCAGGGAGCGTTTCTTCAGGCCACATATCAGCCTCTTTGTGATGTCTGATGCTGAGGTGGTCCATCACTACCACCTCATGTCATCATGGACACCTTGCGCATTGTGCAGAGTGACCTAAATGGCTTGCACAATGCTCCATGAGCAATACCACCTCTGACAATACTCTTGGCGGTATTGAACTTCTGGGCATCTGGATTTCTCGTGGCCACAATGAGTGTCGCAGTAGGAATTTTTCAAGCCCCCTTCAGTGTGTACTGAAGGTTATGCTACGGGCTCTCCTGTTGCGCATCCGACATTTCATCCATCTGCCACTCGAAGAGGAGTCCCTTGTGCCCAAAAATCAGCAGTTTGCCATCATAGCTGGCTTACTGCACATTATAGGGGCAGCAGATGGTACACAGGTAGCCCTGGTCTTGTCGAGTGGAAATGCTTATATTTATTCTTAAAAAGAAAGCATCCACTCAATCCATTTCAAGGCTGTCTGTAATGCATCTTTCTAGAATCAATGCCTGGTTGCTATATGGCCGTGCGTGCACCCACATCATTATTTACAAGTAGCACTTTGTTGTCTTAAATACATTGGTATACATTGCATGACTACAATGTATACCAATGTATTTAGGACAACAAAGGGCTACTTGTAAATAATGATGTGATAGAAAATACTACCTAAAATGGTAGGTCTAGAACCTTTACAAAATATTAACACTCTTTGTTTTATGGTGTACTTGTAGAATCAATTGTCAAATATTGTAACATAATATTGTTTAGTTACTCATTACTTATATTTTTTTTGTTTATTTTTTTCTTGTTACTCTTTATAGGAGAAAACAAGTACCCTTTCCGCCCTTGGCTCCTTACTATTATTTTAAATCCACGCACTGAGCAAGAAGTTGCATGCAATTCAGCGCATGCGTACACCAGATCGGTTATAGAGCAAACTTTGGGTCTTTTAAAAGCCAGATTAAAGCCCTGCTGCCTTGACTGGTTTGGTCGAGGTTTTATGTATGTGCCCAATATTGTAGGCAACATAATTGCTCTGTGTGTGGTATTCCATAACATAGCTATCATTAGTGGCGTTCCATCAGATTCCCAAGATTATTCCGGCTACAAAGAATATGTGATTTCATCATACTTTGCATGTAAGTACTTTTTGGTCTTTGCTTCAAATGTAATGCTTAAAGTAGATGAACATTCCCGATCATGGCCTTATCTGTGTGGAGTTTGTATGTTCTCCCCGTGTTTGCGTGGGTTTCCTCCGGGTGCTCCGGTTTCTTCCCACACTCCAAAAACATACTGGTAGGTTAACTGGCTGCTATCAAAATTGACCCTAGTCTCTCTGTCTGTGTGTGTGTGTATATTAGGGAATTTAGACTGTAAGCTCCAATGGGGCAGGGACTGATGTGAATGAGTTCTCCCTGTACAGTGCTGCGGAATCAGTGGCGCTATATAAATAAATGGTGATGATGATGATGGTGATGATGAACAAAGAACCAGTTAAACCATTTTTTTTCAAAATGGTGTATTAAGTGAAACCATTATCACATCACAAAAAGTGACACATAAAAGCAGATGTGAAAAAGATACATCTTACAATCCACGTTTACATTTTTAGTGGTGCTTAATTTTTTTGGCTCCAGGTCAACTGTACAATGAATTTCACCTGTGCTGGAGGAACAGGTGGTGCATCAGGTGGTGGAAGGGCAGCAGAGGTCGGATCGGCAGCAGATGCCAGTGGGGGAGGAGATGGCAGTGGGGCAGGAGGGAAACCTTGGGCGGATAATGATTGCTGGCTGGCAAATTATAGCCCAGGGTGCAAGACTCGGTTCAGCAGCCTACTAGGAATATTTTAAAGGGAAAAAAGCAGGCAGTCCAGTGACCCAGTCCAGGCAGCCCTTGATAATGATGGTAAACTTGGGATGGATAATAGGGGTAAACCTGAGGCCAATAATGAGAGCAACTTGGAGTAAATAACAAGGGTAATCAGGTGGCATAGGGGTCTGAGGGGAGAAATGTGACAAAGGGACATGAAGGGAGAAATGTGGCATAAGGAAAGCAGTGGAAACATGTGTCATAGGGGAAGTGTCACAGAGCCTGAGTTTGGAACAGACCTCGAAGCCCAGCTCTAGATAGACCTACCCTCAGAGAGGTTTGGAGTCTAACAGTAGAGAGGTATTCACCAGGGATCCCCGCAAGGGGATATGGACTTAGCTGCTCTCTATCCGCAGGTAGTGGTCCTCTAAGGGGGATTAGATCAGGGTGAGTTGGAAGAACCGTGGAGTGGAGCAGGCCTGCTGGAAGATAAATGCAGAGGTTCAGGTGAACGGCAGTGAACCAAAGCATTGAGGTGTTTTGAAAACGAATAGCTGATAACAGGAATGATTATGAGGCACGAAGGTCCTGCAACAATACCGCAGGTCTTGATCGTGGAACAGGTAACACAGGATACTAACTGAGAGGTGGTGAACTGCAGAGAACTGATGCACTGAGATCCCAGAAAAGCGAATAGCATCAGGATGGGACCGATGATGAGGCAAGAGGTTCTTGCAATAATACCACAGGTCTTGATCGTGGAACACAGGATACTGATGTGCAGACAGGAGCCAGAGAGAACAGCGTCCTAACAGGTAAGGAGACCTGAAGATCTAGCAACTTGGTAGAGAAGCAGGTGCTTTAAGTAGACAGAGCTGACAGGCAATTAGCCAATCAAGAGAATACAATAAGTTTTGAAAAGACCAGGTGTGTGCACCCTCAGTTCAGACCAGCAAGTGAGTGCAAGGAGTGAGAACCAAGGGAAACAGGTAAGAACAGTGACCAAAATGCAGGTTAGCTGGTGCAATGTGTGATATGAAGGAGTGGTATCATGTGGCATAGAAGTAGGAGAGGAAACATATGGCATAGGCAGGGAGCTGTGCAAGAGGGTCAACCACCCAGGTTGCAAAGCTGAAGGGCATGCAGGTTATGAATATTTGAAGTTAATTCGATTAAAATTGAGATCAAGCAGTGCCAGTTTTCCTTTTTGCCACAGATGACATACTGGACAACAAGGATGGTGAGACGGTCCAAGGTAGTGTGTATGTTTTGGACAGTGTGAAGGATAAAGGTGAGGGTTGTGTTAAGTTGATCTGTGTTGGCTTCCAATTTTTAGTTTGTGGAATACACATGTGAATAAAACTGCTCACCCTGCTTCCTCATCTGCAACCTCGGTGTCCTCCAGGGTGGCTTCATCTTCATTCCTCTGTATATGTATTCCCAGCTAACATAGTAGGTAAAAAAATAACATAAGCATCTATGTTTGAATCCATGACATCCACATTTTTTGTATCATATTAGTAGATTTTATAACAATCTTTTGACAGTTCTTTTTTCTTTTGGATGTATGAGTTTATATGTGGGGTTATGTTTTGCAAAAATATCACCAAATGATTGTACAATCTTAAAAAAAAATCTGCATATCTTTGGTTGATGAGAGTTTTAGCTAGGCATTAATTTTAAGTCTCTAAGTGATCTTTTCTAAAAATACTAAGTAATCTTGAAGAACATACCCAGATTATACAATAGGCTGGCTAAATTGCAGTATAAATCCAAAGTATTTTGGAATTGTATTTGCATTCAAATTGAGCAGTGATAAAAAAAAATGCAAGTGTATACTACTGAAAACCTTCCATATTTCTATTTGTAACACCCCCCCCCCTAGTGGTGCTCTAGTAAAACCCTGCACTTCAGTGAATACAGGAGGGCTAAAAGTTTATAAAAAGTTACATAAACTGGTTACCATGGTGATAACCCAGCCCAGCCTGTGAGACTGAGTGAGAGGAAGGAGGGGCTGTCATTAAGGGGGGATAGGGATAGAGAGAGAGACAGAGGAGAGGAGAGATGTAGCTGGGGACCTGGGGTGGAAGCTCCCAGGCTCCCCCAGCATTGCCTGGCTGTCTGAGCGTGGTGACTGAGCCAGGGCAAGGAATGTGTGCCCTGGATGAGGGGGAGAACTCCATGCCACTATAGATAACCCAAGAGAGAGGGGGACACTTTGCATGGAAGAGGCCCTGGAGTGAGGGCTGCTACAAGAGGCAAGGTAGCTGTAGTGTCAGATCCTGAGGCTGAGAGTACACAGAGTGATGTTTCAGAGCACAGGAGACATCATCCCCGCAGAGGAGGGATGAGCTGCAGTTGAGAGGTACACAGAGTGTGTCAGAGCTGCATGGAGGAGAAGCTGCCTGCCTATTAGCGTCCATGTGAGTGCCCTTGCAGAGGAGGGTGATCTGCAGCGAGTATGGAGTGCAAGAGACCTGTAAATTATGTTATTTAACATCTGGATAACATTAAGAACTGTGCTGGAGAGAGTGAGGCGCTGTATATATTTTTCTTTATTGCTGCAACCATTATGATTATCGTGCTGGAGGAAGAGGAGTGTAAATAAAAGTTAAGTTTATCATAGAGATGGTCTGGCGCCCAAATTATTGTGACTTCTATTACACTGCACCAAAGTGACATCACCTGTGTCCCACTAACTACAGAGAAACACCTGCATGTGCAGGGACCCCTTGATCATCTACACCCATGCCCATCAGCTAGCCAGGGTTTGAGAAGGAGTGCACTGTGTACCCTGTGCACCCCACACTACACACAGTGACAGGGGGTTACATATTGTTGTTAGGTGTGTTTATATTTCTTTCAACAAACATGTATTGTGATTTGAAATTTACCTCTGGGGACAGTGGTGTGGTTAGGGAAGGGGGGGGGAGGCTCTTACCGGTGTCGATGCGGCCTACGGATCGCACCAATTGATTGTCAGTGCCATGGTCACCAAAGGACTGAGGTCCAAAGATGCCATGGGACCACCACCGTTGCCTTTAGCATGTCTGTGGTGGACCCTCAACTTGTCCTTGTGGCGACGTGTAAAGTCTTGCCACCTGTGTGAAATGTTCAAAGTTAAGAATGTTGCAATGTATACTAGCTAAAATAATTTCCAAAGACATGTACAGACAAACATATAGCCAGAAATGTATTGGGCCTAGGTCACATACTAATCATAGAAAGCATCCAGTCATAAACCTTTTTTAAGACTTGAAAAAAAGGTTGCAAAATAGGATTGATAATGTACAAGTTTTTAAATGTATTAAAAATGTTCTGCCATACATTGGACAGTGTTTTTGACAAATTTTAGAATAACTGTAGTAAGTATGCAGAGCACAATGTAATAATTTCTAAAACAAATAAATAAATCATTGCTGACCATTTCTTGACCTCAGTCACCAATCTTCTAATTGGAGACACAGCATTGACCTGCACCGTGATATCCTCCCATATTCACTGAGAGCTGCTAGCAGGTAGTATGCAGCTTCTCTACCACCAGCTCTACCAGCACTTATACCACTTCCTGCGAGAAATTGGGCTGCCTCTGCTTAGACGCGGTGGATCCTTAGGCTTGCTTGGATCAGGTTGTTCTTACTCAACCATCTCACCAAACAATCCTAAACAGGGAAAAACCCAGTTATTATTAAAAAACCTTGCATTCTATATTCACTGTACTGTAAGTCCAACATTTGTCCGTGTACTCACCACTTAAAACAAATCCAACAATAGAATAAACAGAAAGTCAGAAATGTGACTGATTTAGGAGCTGTAGAATCCAGTATAATAATAGTTTTTAATCACAAAATGACAGGGCTCAATGAGTGCCTTTCCAGCTGTTATATAGCATATGTAGTAGTGTTCTCTCCTTGGTTTTAAGTGAACGGTTAAGAGTTCTAACGCTCCTAACTGCTTGGTTACGGGTGACTATTGTGATTGAATGACAGATGCTCATTTAAGGACAGGTGAGATTAAATCAGCCATTTTAGATATGGTATAGAAGGGATCTGGGACTGACATGCCTACACCCACACATGGCTTTAGAGTCAATCAGTGAAAAGAATGTTGAAAAGTCCCATTCACTTGCAAACATGAGAGTGAGCACATTCACAAGGCTTTAGATCCATGCCCTAACCTGCACAATGGTCTGAATACTTGGTCATTCTGCTCATTACATCAGTACAAGGAAAAAAACAAGCATACAGGGCTGCAAAAGTTTGTTTGCGCCATAAATATGTCAGCAGGCGCTCTATAGTGCAATTCGTGACTTGAGGAGAAGGCAACCGCAGCTCCTTGTGGAATTGAATAAAAGAAGAAAATACAACAGCGCACAGGAATCGTATCAGACACAAAAAGATTGAAAAGACCCATGGATGAATTAAAAAAACAATTTCATAAACCATAAGTTCACAGTAAAATAGGCAAATGGCGCTAGGGCGACCTGCCAGTAACCTTTATTTTTTTTTTTTTTTAAAAAAAAACATTACAGAAATTAATACTCTGGTCACTAATACAATAGGACATCCATAGGAATGTGGTCAAAATGTCAACAATGAAAATGTTGACATTCAGAATGTTGTCAGTCAGAATGTTGACACAGTTATAAGGTCAACATACAGAATGTTCATTAGGTTGACAGGTTGTAATTTCAACTGTCACAATGTCCACATAGAGGGTCAGCTTTGAACCAGCCATACCGCCGTCAATACATGGCAGCCATGGGTATGCTGGTACTTGTAATACTACAAACACTAGCATGGCTAAACTATTAATTGCAGCATGGGCTTGCTGGGACCTCTAGCACTCCAACACAAAATGGTGTCTTTAATATCAAGATTAATTACACCCATTTGGTGCACCTGTATGTCTGTTAGCAGTGGGAAAGACTGACTGGGATTTTACCTATTCCTATAGAGGAGAGGTGTGGCAAATAACCATCTTTGTCACAATATACATCATACTTGCCAACTTTTCCTTGTTGGCTTCAGGGAGATCCCAGGGGAAGTGGGCGTGCAGGGCTTGACAAATTGCATCATTTTGGCCCCGCCACCCTAGACGACTGTCACAATTCTGGTCAATTACAGCAGGGGGCGTGGCTAAGATGATGCAATATTTGTGACATTAAGCCAACCCCCCCATCCCCTTCCTCCCTTCCTCCGTCACTTATCTATTGCGGGGTAGAGAACCGGGAACTCTCCCAGAAAATGTGGGAGTCTCCCGGACATTCCGGGAGAATAGGCAACTATGCGTAAAGAAAAGCAGCTATTGAATCTCTAGAGACTGAAGTGTCTTTTACATTTCTGTCTCTATTACTAAAGTCATGTTGTTTTACCTGTCAGTCTTTGATTAAATCTTGGTCTCCATGAAAATGGCCACCTCCATAGGCACCAATACATGGACATAGGACACAATTTTTGAACTGTGTCATCATGCCACAAATGACTAACCCAACCACGTCTTATACTGGCTCAGCATCAGGGAGAATGCCAGACTCTTCAGGGAGTGAGGGAGATCGGCCCTATTTCAGGGAGTCTCCCTGACATTCAGGGAGAGTTGGCAAGTATGATATACATCAATATAGACGAGCCACAGAGGGATAGTGAAAATAGTGTTGTATATTTTAGTACCAGCTGCTTAAAATAGCTTACACTGAAAATAAATGATAGTTGATATCTGGATGTAAATGCAGTCTAAAATGAGGACCTTTGAATGGTAGTGTACCCCAGGTAAGGTATCTCAGCATAGGAGGTAACTTTTTTTAACGATTGGGGGTGCTCAAGTTAAAAAGATTTGAAAACGTGATTAGTGGCAGCACACATACGTCTCAGTCTTGTGAATAATGCAAAATCCAAAAAAGGCAACTTGTATGATGGTATGTTTAAACAAACATACAACTGAAATAAATTGAAAAATATTGGAAACAAAACAATTGAAAATAAGCAGCCAGAAAAAGCTGAATTGTTTCCTATAAACCAGGTGTTTCATTGATATGTTTATGGCTGCTTTTCTATGCTCTTTCCACCTCATTTTTTAAGTAGATATCTTGTGTTGTGTCATATCAATAAACTGTATTACACTATATATTTCTCCTTTTTTAGTTGAGTGCATGTTTCTGGGACAGTTGAACTAAAAAGTTGTATGGGTTGGTGGCAAATAGTACTTACATATAGGACTTACTGGAAATTCTACCTGCATAATTTAAATGTTCCTTCTGCTTCACGTTTACTTTACCATACATACACTATTGCACTGTATTATTTTTCTCCAACACTTTGAGCTCCTCGGAAGAAGATGATAATTTAGCATTTGGCATCTATTCAAGCTTTATATAATGAAAGGTCACATGTTGTTTTAACTTAAAGGAGAAAAACAAGTAATGTTCGAGTTTATTACTGAACCTCATTTCCCAATCTAGTAGAACCAAAGGAGTCCTATATCCAGTAGAAGTGATTTTGGAGATAAAAAGTAAACCCTTTGTCTACATTTCTAGTTTTAGACATTATTTTTAGACATTATTTTTGCAGTTGTATGTTGTGTATACTCCTGCTTCACAATATGCTCACAGACAGCAACATTATTACAGGAACCTAGGCATTTGCCTAGGCCAATAATTGATAGAGGGTGCCTAAAACACTAAGGGGCCTTTTTATCAAAGATTTCCCCCCTTGTAATTTAGAGAAAACTGTTGTTTTCGGGGATTTACCACTAAATTACTATGTATTATTCTAGTATCGCAGCAGATATCTCAGATATCTATCTGCTGCTTTGCTTCTCTCATAGTTTTACTGAGCACTCCCCATAACAGTGTATGGGAAGTGCTCAGTAACGCTATGTAATAATGGCCGAAACTAAGTTTTCAATCATGTTAATGTACGTCATCTGAAGCTGGCGTCATCTGAAGCTGGCGTACATTACCATGATTGAAAACTTTCACTGAAAACAGCTCTGCTCCGAAGAGCAGAGCTGCACAGCGCATGTGTGGAGGGATCATGTGATCCCTCCATCACATGCCTCAGGTTCCTTCATTCGGGGATCCCTGTGCGCAGATTAAAAGAGGGGCGAGCAGCACCGCACAGGGAGGAGAAGAGAAGACCCAAGTGAAAGGTAAGTGTTAATCTGCACAGGAGCAGCCGTTTATCGGAACGGCTTTTCCTGTGTTGATTTTTTAATACATATGAGAAACTTTTCAATCCGCATCTATGCGATGAGGATTAAAAAAGTTTCATTCATATTTTGCAGTGACTGGTAAATATACCCCTAAATGAGTGACGTAATGTCACTGATCCAGCTTTTTTAATGTCCCTGTGGTGCCCTCACACGGAGCGCCAGCCACTGACATGGAGAAGGAACAGCTGGCAGCTACTTACCTATGAACCTGGTGGCTGCTGTTCCTCAATGTCAGTGGTATGGTGGGAGATTGGCGCTGGACCATGATGCTTCTGCCCAGCGCCACACTCCCAGATCAAGGGATCTGCCAAGGTAAAAAGCAATGGACTGTTCCTAGTGTTGGGTGCGCTTCTGAGGCGGAGGGGGACCCGCTAGGGCGCTCACAGAGCTTCCCCTGGCCCTGTGACCACTAACTACTGATATCTGATTATTGAATAGTTGTAGCATGCTATGTGAATACTTTATTTTTCTTGCTTAACAATATTAGTATTATATTTAAAAGATAAAAATTAAACTAAAATGCTCCTACCATTAGCTGTGGGCTTGTTTCTCGTACAATTGCTGTCATTATTGCATCTATGCTTCTCATCACTCTGAAAACGGACAGAAATAGAAAACAAATATTGTGTAATACTATTGAAAATTCAGATAGCACTGCTACACAATCCTAGTGGTTAGCTCACCTCTGGACAATGATCCTGCACTTGATTTGGAGTTGTGATAAGTTTCGTGAGGATTACAAACACAGAGGATCCCTGAGAGGTTAAAGATACAAATACAAGTGATTAGAGGTAAGAACCTCACATGTAAATAATTATTGCCAAAAACAGAAGCAGTGGAGATAATCAAAGAAAAAGGCATGCAGTACATCTGATCAGCAAATGTAATGTAATGTGACAAATTGGCATTTGTGGGTTGTGTATCTATATATTATATATATATATATATATATATATATATATATATATATATATATATATATATATATGTGTGTGTACCATTGCATGCTTTCGCACTACAAGATGACTACTGGTATGGAATAAACTAATCTAGCACTGTTATAGCATCCTGTTTACAGTTCTGCTGCCTGCTTGTTCTCTCTGTGCTTGGTGTTAAACCTATGATAGACTTCCCGTGTATGACCCTCGCTTGTTCCTGGACCTTGAACCTATGCTTCTGACCCTGACCATTTGCCTGAACCCGGATTCTGCTTCTCTGCCAGTGCCCCTGACCTTTCGCCTGTGTCTGTGACCTCTGACCTTGGTTTTCTCTGTACTTTACGCTGTCTGCTGCCGGTATCTACTCTGCCTGAACCCTACGCTGCCGTCCGCCAATCACTCCATCCCTGGGTTCTCCTTAGCCGGTATACAATTCTCGACCCTCTGTCAGCCTGCAGCCAAGTCTGTCCCCACCACTAGGAGCTCCAGCAAACACCAGGCTTTCGGAGTAGACTCTGAGTTTTGTGGTACCGGCTGGGGAGTTCCTAACAAGCACCAGGCATTCCTTACTAGTGCAAAACAAGCAGAAGATGCTTCTAAAAATACTTCAGCGCTATCAAGATTTTTGTTTTTTTAGGAGTTAGATATTTAAATGAGATGGTTGGGGTGAAGTTTCTCTATGTTTTAAGGCATGTTTGACTTAAGTGGATATAACATGGTTTTAGGCCTGAAAAGTCCAACACCTAAAAGATCTTGCATGTCCAAAAGCTCATCAAGGTGTAAGTAACACAGAATCCATACAAGTAGTAGTAAGCACAATATTACATTAAAATACATGCAGTACATATAATTGTCATGAAATAAAAGAAGCCTCAATGTCCCTTCGCTTTCATGAGTTATATAAAAAGGGTGGTGAAGTGAGAATTAGTATATAAAGTTATTGGTAAAGTAAAAATGCTTACTCAAGTCACTCATTCAATGTTATAAGCACCCCCTAAACTTTGGTGCCCTAGACGTCCACCAAGGTTCACCTAGTAGATGTGTCGGCCTTGGGAGTACATAAACAAATTGAGCAACCTGGACAGTCAGGCGGCAATGGCTAATTACATGACTGAACAGTATGAAAATAAGAAGAGATATATAGCCCATGGCTGACAGCTCAGGAAGGTAGTCAAGTGCTGAATGCTATAAAAGTTGAGCTGCTATTATTTTCATAGCACCGGGCACTGATATACTGTATTAAGCATATTCTAGATCCATATTTATATTACGCTTCTGCTTAGACTACTGACACAACCTTACATATATTATATGTCATGTCAATTATTGTATTCATATTACTATGAATTATTATTGTGTATACATATTGTAAAAAAAAAACAGAAATGTAATTTTAAAAATCTTTGTCGTTCTGTAGTATTCTTTAAGTCTATAGAAACAATGAGAATTCTTATTTTCAATATAGATTTGTCTTGAATATATGTTCTATGCGCCCCTAAGAAAAACCGGGTTCCAGTTACCTGTGGTGGGATAACATAGTCTGCAACATCCATCACTCTTTTGCTGTAATGCCCAACACCCTTCACTTTTGTCATAACAGAAGATTCAATGGAAGAGTCCCGAATCTGATAAGCTTTCTCATGAAGAAATACCCAGCTGAGGGAAAGACATGGACATAGCTAGTGAATGCTGGAAAGAACAATACCAGGCACATAAATGAAACAGCTTTATTTAGCAAGGTAGACTAATGAAAACAAATATTCCATTAGCTGCCAAGGCTGCAGTACATGTTGTAGTTTATAAAATAGGCCAGCACCAGTACCAGTCAGTACCAGTACTAAACTGTACCAGTCATTTTCTCTCTCTCTGAGAGAGAAAATGACTGGTACAGTTTAGGAATGAGAAAGACATGTACAACTAGTTTTACAAAGGGGGACAAGATTTGTTTAATACTTTCCAAAGATTTGCCTCCAATGTCACTTGCTACCAGAAGGCGGTGACGAGTGTCAGAGACAAACACCATTTCATGAGGTAGATTTGGGTTTTGATGGGTGAGCTTGATGTGCTATTCTTAGAAGGATGGGGTAAAGACAGGGTCACTAAACACTATGAAATCATACACTGGAATCTCAAACATAGGTTATCTTTGCCTACTAAAAGTAGGCTAGATAGGATCAGATCATTTGACCACCCACATTTAGGCTGCAATACACTAAACATCAGAAGTTTTAAATTCAGACATTTGGGCACCTGTTTGTTTTTGCTGTTTTCTTGGGGTCTAATTTATTTAAGTAAGTATTAGGGACTAGCACAGTGGGGTTAGGTATTAGGGGCTGATATTAGGGATTAAATTAAGTCTGGTTTTAGTTACTATGGACAGCCTTTAAGGTTATGTGCTGGCATTATAGGTTGGATTGGTTTCACTGGCACACAGTCATTGCTACATTAACATTGTAAGAGATAAGCAGCATAATTACATTATAAGAAAAGCTTAGCATTTGTGTAAATCTTCCCCAATCAAAAATATCTCTCAGGTAGACGTAGCTACATTGCACTTAGTGGACCACAACCACCAAAATTATTTGAGGCAAACAGGGACAGTAGATAGAAACAAGAGGAAGAAATGGAAGAAAGACCCCAGAAAGATACTGTACTTTTCTCAGGGGACATAAATAATTGCAAAATATTAAGTTCTGTATATAGTCAGTAGCATATGAAATGTACTATATCAACACATGGAAACGGAGAATGAAAGCTGTCCACACATGCACCAAACTGGTCTTTTGGTACTAAACACGTTTAGCGGAACTTTACCTATTTGTTTGTTCAGATGCCAATTTGACCAGCCAGGCTGCAGTCAAACCTGGTTTCCCACCATACCAAATCTGTGGATTTCTTATGATGAGCCCACACACAGTAAGAGCATAATTCCATAAATGGCATCATCAAGCTATGTCTACTGCTTTTCATAACCCCTTCCAGAGAACAGGTATGAAATGTAGATAAGTATGTGTTAGCATCACGTGTATATTATAAAACCACAATGTAAAATGACTAGTCCCCATGAGCATTTTAAAGAGGATATGTCAGGATTGATGCTAGCTCAGATATCTTCCTATTTATTATCCAGGCCCCACATCCCATGGCTGTAGCAGAGCTGCTGTATCCTCTCGGAGGCAGAAAAACTGCATTATTATTCCAATAAAGCATTTTTTCTCTTAGGTATTTATTTTAAACTTTCCTTTTTTACTTTAAATAACATTTTTTACTCAGATGGTGATGTGGTAAGAGTCCTTCATATTGCTGATTTTTAATAAAGAGATCCCTAAATATTGTACTCCAGCTATAACATTATCTCTAACCAATGTAATTAAACACACTTACTACATTACCTACACTAGTGCTGAAAACTTGCAGCCCACATACTGACTGCTTTAGTCTTTTCACTCCCTTCAAAGCAATTAAAAATTATTTGAAACCATTATTGCTCATCTCTGGAAATCTGGAGAGCACTAACCACCACTGAGGGTCAAAGCTAAGAAGACTGAGGAAATGCATGGTTGGTGGAATGACATTCTGGGCATATGGCGAGCAAAGGACTGCTGTGCATAAAGAGCTGTTTACCTCCATTTGGGACTGAAATGGTGGCCTTGAGGCTGTTATACTGGGCACTGGTCTATAATTGTGCTCATGGGACTACAATAAGTATTTTGTGCACATGATGACTGTATGGTGGGCATAATGGGCACAAGGCTACATAAGGTGTGCAATGAACTATGGTGGGAAATAAGTCGTTATACTGTACAGGGCTTAATTTTGGGACTGTTTCTCCAAAAACATACTAGTATGGCGGTTCCCAGAGTGTGCGCCGCGGCGCTGTCACTGGGGTGCCGCGAGCCAGCCATAGGAAAAAAGAAAGAGCACATAAACTTACCAATCCGTCGGGCGCCGGGACCCAGCAGCCTCCTTTCTCCCGCAGCTGTCACTGAATATCGACGTCAGTAACAAGCTGCTGCGGGAGAGAGGAGGCTGCTGGGTCCCGGCGCCCGACGGATTGGTAAGTTTATGTGCTCTTTCTTTTTTCCTATAGCTGGCTCGCGGCAGAGGAGTGAGAGGGAGTGTGACAGCGGGGCAGACAGCGGGGCAGACAGAGGGGCAGACAGCAAGGCAGACAGAGGGGCAGACAGAGGGGCAGAGGAGTGTGACAGAGGGGCAGACAGCGGGGCAGAGGAGTGTGACAGCGGGGCAGACAGAGGGGCAGAGGAGTGTGACAGAGGGGCAGACAGCGGGGCAGAGGAGTGTGACAGAGGGGCAGACAGAGGGGCAGAGGAGTGTGACAGAAGGGCAGAGGAGTGTGACAGAGGGGCAGACAGAAGGGCAGAGGAGTGGGGCAGAGGAGTGTGACAGTGGGGCAGACAGAGGGGCAGAGGAGTGTGACAGAGGGGCAGAGGAGTGTGACAGAGGGGCAGACAGAGGGGCAGAGGAGTGTGACAGAGGGGCAGACAGAGAGGCAGAGGAGTGTGAAAGAGGGGCAGAGGAGTGTGACAGAGGGGCAGACAGAGCGGCAGAGGAGTGTGACAGAGGGGCAGACAGAGGGGCAGAGGAGTGTGACAGAGGGGCAGAGGAGTGTGACAGTGGGGCAGACAGAGGGACAAAGGAGTGTGACAGCGGGGCAGACAGAGGGGCAGAGGAGGGGGGACATTGTGAGAGGGGCAGTGAAGGGGGACACAGCGTAACAGGGGCAGAGGAGGCGGACACAGCGTGAGAAGGGCAGTGGAGGGGGACACAGCGTGAGAGGGGCAGTGGAAGGGGACACAGCGTGAGAGGGGCAGTGGAGGGGGACACAGCGTGAGAGGGGCAGTGGTGGGGGACACAGCGTGAGAGGGGCAGAGGAGGGGGGAGACATCGTGAGAGAGGGCAGAGGAGGGGGGCGACATCGTGAGAGAGGGCAGAGGAGGGGGGACATCGTGAGAGAGGGCAGAGGAGGGGGGACATCGTGAGAGAGGGCAGAGGAGGGGGGACAGCGCAACAGAGAGGGGACAGCGTGACAGAGGGGGCAGTGTGTCTGGATGCAGAGGGGGCAGTGTGTCTGGATACAGAGGGGGCAGAGTGCCTGAGGGCAGAGTGTCTGGATGCAGAGGGGGCATTTTTGCATACAACTAAATAAGTATTTCAGTCCTGACCTAAATACTTATTACATTTTTTCGACCCGACTACTTCTAAAACAGGACTGCTCAATAATTATTTTGGAGGGGTGCCTTGAAAAAATTTGGAGACTCTAAGGGTGCCGTGAACTGCAAAAGTTTGGGAACCACTGTACTAGTAGGTTAATTGGCTGCTTCCAAAATTGACCTTAGTCTCTCTCTGTCTGTCTGTGTGTGTGTTAGGGAATTTATACTGTAAGCTTTAATGGGGCAGGGACTGATGTGAATGAGTTCTCTGTACAGCGCTGCGGAATTAGTGACACTATATAAATAACTGATGATGATGATGGCGCGCATGAGATAGTTATACAGGGATGTGTGAGTGGCATTCAACCATTTGTGGTGGGCATTAAACTGTTATGCTGGGTACAGGGCTGCCTTTATCATGCAGTGGGCACAGAGCTGTATATGAGGATCATGATACAATAAGTGGTCAGCATTAAGCATTTATGATTGGCATAAAGCTGTGATAGATATGGGTCTGCTACACAAAGTATATACTTTTCTATGTTTTGTACTTTTTTCTTTATAATATGAATACCTCAATAAGTGTATTCTTTTTTGCCGTACCACCAGGTTTTTAATATCACATTGTTCTATGCTATACAGGGCACACATTGAATATTGATTTTGACTGCAGCACATCATGTATGTCCAAAAAATATGGCCTTCTATACCTAAAAGTAGTACAGCAATGCCCTAAATGTGCTCTGCAAGCTCCCACTTTTGTCTCTGCACTGCATCCCCATCCTCCCTCAGCTTTCCTCTGCTGTCTCCTTTCCGACTCTTCCCTACTCCTCTCTTCTTTGCTGGCATTCACAGCATTCCTCGTTTTAGCTACACTCCCTCCACACATCCATCCCATCTCAACACACGTTTTCCTGAAAAGCCAGAGAGTTTGCCTGCTTGTACATAGAAATGCAAAATCAACCCCAAATATGCAATATGCAGTAATATCTGTTTCTATACACATTCTTTCATGCATTTCGGTTGTGCTCTTTCATGCAAGCCATTTTATTTTATTTTTCATTAGCTAATAATATGCTAAACTGATTGATAAATAATGCATCATGGTAAAATTCACAGCCTAATGCAGGTTCACTTTCAATGCATAGACATGCAATAATGGAATAATTTAAAATAATTGTATCTTAATCCAATACGGTTGTCATGTGCTAGGTAGTGCATGATAATCACATATATGTGGACATACCCTGACACCTACAGAACTTATATAAACAAAAGTTCTGTGATAAGTTCAAACATTTTAGCAAACAATTTCAGCAATCACTCTGTCTAAATATTGTTCCTACAAATTAAGTAAATTAATAACAATTACACAAATTAACATTAAACATCCATTAATGACATTCATAAAATAATCCATGTTACACTCACCACACAAAATAGGTTATAATGAGGAGTTGAACAGCTCTATTGATAACTCCAATTGTCCAGCTTTTAACCACCACAGACTTGGTTGTTTCATAGGTAAAGAAGTCGGTAACACAACCCATGACTTTGAAAAAGGTTTTCAAGCTGTGGTCTTTTGAAGAGAAGGTAGTTTCAGACAGGTCAGCTATCTGCAGCTTTGTCTTTCTTTTTTGCCAAGATTATTATTATCGTGGCTCTGTAGGTGTCTTAATCTTGAAAGCGTCTTAAGGTTTTTATAAATGCAGAAGAGAACTCTCCAAGTCATCACACATACATTATTAAAGCTTTCACTCACAAGTCTGTTTTAGCTAAAATGCTGTGATGGGTGTGTCCAGACTTGAAGACTGTATGAAAATAAAATATATTTTCCTTTGTAATTTTGTATAGCTGTAGTTTGTTATTTTATCAGTGCTATGCTTGGCTAAGCTTTCTTGACATCTCTTTCTACAAAGTAGTTTCCCTGTGGTCTGGTACGTCAATACCAGCCCTCTTAATACGTTTGCAGTGACTGATACTATCTGTCTTTATGGTCCTCTCCTCATGTCTATCTGATCCTAAAGAGATGTTTCCTCACTGCTCGAGCTGATGTGAAGGTTTGTCATGAATCCTCAATAGACCGTTAAAATGTTTCAATTTGCGAAACTCAATTACAGGAGATGAAGCCAGAATAAACATAATAACATCAAGAGAAAGACCTCTCCCTACAAGCGAGAGACTGCTGGGAGGATAACACACTAGACCATGAGAGAAAAGAATCAACATTAAGAAACAGAACTTTGTAATACATCCATTACAATGATCAGTGGAGAGTTGTGGTAAAATGAATTTCCCTTAATGGAATAAATTCGTATCTTAAGGAATGTAGTATTTACAGCAGGAATAGAATTGCACTGCAATTTCACATATTAGGTCTAAGGTGACAGTAATCCTTCATTCATACTTTGACAGAAATGCAGTTATTTGACAATGTAAAGTTTTGCATCCAATCATGTGTTTTTATAGTTCAAAATATATTACAATGAACTGTTAAAACTGTTTAAACCGCCATACATATAGTTTGAGGAAATATGTGACCAAGTGCAGTGTTCTGTTGATTTTTGTCCCATATATGGAGGCACTTGCCCGGTCGATTAAAAAAAATCCTGATATTTCTGGGGTGAGGGTGGAGACGACAGAGCACAAATTGGCTCTCTTCGCAGATGACCTATTAGCAAGGATAACCAATCCCTTAATCTCACTACCCAATTTATTGCTTGAATTTGAAAGGTTTGGGACACTGTCCAATTTTAAAACTATACAAAATCTATGGCTCTGAACCTCTCCATCCCACCGCTCATTGCGGAAGGTCTTAAAACCTCATTCCCCTTCACCTGGCATCTCTCTCAAATTAAATACCTGGGGGGTACTGCTATCGGAAGGCCTCTCCATCTTATACCAAATTTTTTTTTGTCCCATTGATCCCCAAATTTCAAGCAGACTTTGGCCGCTGGCGTTCTTAGGCTTCTGATGGCTAGGGATGATAAATATTATCAAAATGAACATTTAACAAAAGATCTTATACCTTCTCCAAACCCTCCCGATACATATTCCTCCCCGATTCTTCTTAGATCTACAAAGATTGGTACGCAAATTTGTTTGGGCTGAAAAGCCACCTAGGTTTTTCCATGACATTTTATATAGGCGGAAGACTCAGGGGGGCTTTCAGCTCCCTCACTTTGCTAAATATTGTCAGTCGGTACTTCTAAACACTAAACAGGGTGATGGAGTGGACTAGAACAGTGGATTCATATTGAAGAACATGCAGTGGGGGTCTCCACAACTATATTTCCCTGGTTGACCAAACTCGCCCACTCTTCAATGCTGGGCCAGACTCCGAATTTTTTTTTTTTTTTATATTTCTTTATTGAAGAATGTCAAACATGTACACATCAGTAAATAAATTAGAACAAAGATATGTTTATACTTAATAATCATGAACCATGACACATAGTATGAGGAAAAACATCATCTGTGAGTCACTCAAGTGAACTATAAATATGATATCACACATAAGGTACAAAAGCCTGGAGAGACCGGGGCAACACAAGCACTCTCCTAGTCCAGAAAGATAGGTGGGTCTTGCATGAATATTCTAGTTTCATACCAAAGGGTATGTTGAAAACATTTTTGTATTTGTTCTCTCAGCGGGACTGACAAAGTGCCAACAAAGCTCTCCCAAGTGTCAAAAAATCTCCCTGTGTATTTTGTTTTTTGGAGGGAGGCTTCTAACCAGTCCATTTTCATGGCAAAGAACATTTTTTCTTTAAAGAGGTCCAGTGTGGGGGATGTGCTCTGGATCCACATGTGGAGGATGCATTTTCTTGCCACTGCCGAAATAATCAGCAGCATACGTCTGCCACCTCTGGATGTGCGGGCATTTGGTGGGAGAATGCCCAATATAGCCCAGTCTGGTGTGAAAGGGAGATAATTTACAAGATCAGCGGTAGCAAACCTCCACACACGTATCCAGAACCCTCTAATAACCGGACATCCCCAGAAACAATGAAACAAGTCTGCCCCTCCCATCCCACATTTAGGACACCTATCATTATCTGACAGACCCATAGCCAATCTGCGATGTGGAGATATATATCCCCTGTGAAATATGTTGAGGAACATTTCTACATATGTAGAGGCTGGGAGTAATCTGATCGAGATGTTTAAGTTTTTAAGCAAAATTTCATTAGTTAAGTGCGGGAATGTCAATAACCATTGAGCAAGGCCCGAGCGTATAGTAGAATAGTCTATGTTGTTTCTCAGGAGTCTATAATGAATTGAAATAGCTTTTTGTTTGGGGGATTTAGAGAGTAGAATATTGTCTAATGGGTTATCCCAATCTATGTCTGAGAAAAAAACAATTAGGCTCTTGACATAATGTTGGGCTTGGAGAAATGTCATCCCGCAAGGGCCTAGAAATGGAAATTTTTCACTAGCTTGGGCATAACGCAATGGTTTCTTGGTTGATTTATTCATCAATTGACCCGCAGAGTATAGACCCTGTTGTTCCAGACTCCGAATTTTTATTTATTTATATCATCCCTACTATTGCCTCTTACTCCCCTGACTGCCAGTCCTGACTTTACACCCAGAATCACACCAGGGGCTTTTGGAGCTTGGTTTACAGACAAGTCGTGCCGCATATACTTTTTAAAGCCTTTGCCGGGTGTGTGTGGTTTAGGGGTACACTCTCTTGTGCTGCATATAATGGAGTACAAAAATTTGGAGGATAAAGTAGTGAAAGATCAAGAACCACTTCCTGCTAATGCTGAAGCTGCTGCCACTAGTCATGACATAGACGATGAAATGCCATCAACGTCGTCTGCCAAGGGCGATGCCCAATCTCCTAGTAGAGGGCATTTAAAATCCAAAAAGCCAAAGTTCACTAAAATTAGCAAAAAAAGAAAATTAAAATCATCTGAGGAGAAACGTAAACTTGCTAATATGCCATTTACGACACGGAGTGGCAAGGAACGGCTTAGGCCCTGGCCCGTGTTCATGACTAGTGGTTCAGCTTCACCCAAGGATCTAAGCCCTCCTCCTCCCCCCCTCTAAAAAAATTTAAGAGAGTTAAGCTGTCATCAACAACACAGCAAACAACTCTGTCTTCTAAAGAGATGGCATCACAAATCCCCAAGGCGAGTCCAAGGGTGTTGGTGGTTGCGAAGCCTGACCTTCCCATCACTGTACGGGAAGAGGTGGCTCCTTCCACCATTTGCAGCACGCCCTCTGCATATGCTGGAAGGATCACCCACAGTCCAGTTACAGATTTGGCTAATGAAGGTGTCAATGTTGTACACCGGGAGGAGGATATTGATGTAGCTGGCACTGAGGAGGAACTTGAGGAGGAGGATGCTGATGTGGTTATCTTAAATGAGGCACCAGGGGGGGAAACAGTTGTTGTCCATGGGATGAAAAAGCCCACGGTCATGCCTTGGCAGAAGACCAAAAAATCCCGCTCTTCAGTCTGGAATTATTTCTATCCCAATCCGGACAACAAATGTATGGCCATATGTACCTTATGTAAAGCTCAAATAAGCAGCGGTAAGGAACTTGTCCACCTAGGGACATCCTCCCTTATACGTCACCTGAAGAACCTTCATAATTCAGTGTTTAGTTCAGGACCTGTAGCTAGGACCGTCAGCAGTCCAGGGACACCTAAATCTCTTGGTCCTGTTGTATCCACACCAGCAACACCCTCCTCGTCAATTTCCTCCACAATCTCGATCAGAGATAGTCCTGCAGGCCATGTCATCGGCATGACTGAGTCCTCTTCAAACCGGGATTCCTCCGGAGGATCCTGCAGCGGTACGCCTACTACTGCCACTGCTGCTGGTAGTCGGTCATCTTCCCAGAGGGGAAGTCATAAGAACGCTACGTCTTTCACTAAACAGTTGACTGTACAACAGTCGTTTGCCATGAGCACCAAGTACGACAGCAGTCATCCTATGGCAAAGCGGATAACTGCGGCGGTAACAGCTATGTTGGTGTTAGACGTGCGTCCGGTGTCCGCTATCAGTGGAGTGGGATTTAGACGGTTGATGGAGGTATTGTGTCCCCGACACCAAATCCCGTCGAGATGCCACTTCACTAGGCAGGCGATACCCGGGATGTACAGAGAAGTACGAAAAAGTGTCCTCAGTGCTCTGAAAAATGCGCTTGTACCCACTGTCCACTTAACCACGGACATGTGGACAAGTGGTTCAGGGCAAACTAAGGACTATAATACTGTGACAGCCCACTGGGTAGATGCATCGCCTTCCGCAGCAACAGCAGCAGTATCAGTAGCAGCATCTCCAAAACGCCTGCTCATTCCAAGGCAGGCAACGTTGTGTATCACCGGTTTTAATAAGAGGCACAACGCTGACAACCTCTTAGAGAAACTGAGGGAAATAATCTCGCAGTGGCTTACCCCACTTACACTCTCCTGGGGATTTGTGGTGTCGGACAACGCCGGTAACATTGTGCGGGCATTACATATGGGCAATTTCCAGCACGTGCCATGTTTTACCCACACAATAAATTTGGTGGTGCAGCATTACCTTAAGAGTGACAGGGGTGTGCAGGATATGCTTGCGGTGGCCCGCAAAATTGCTGGACACTTTCAGCATTCTGCCACTGCATACCGCAGACTCGAACAACATAAAAAAAGCCTGAACCTGCCCTGCCATCACCTCAAACAAGAGGCTGTGACGCGCTGGAACTCCACCCTCTATATGCTGCAGAGGATGGAGGAGCAGCAAAAGGCCATTCAAGCCTACACAGCCACCTACACATAGGCAAAGGAGTGGGGATGCGCCTGAGTCAAGCGCAGTGGAGACTGATTTCCGTGTTGTGCAAGGTTCTCCAGCCGTTTGAACTTGCCACACGAGAAGTCAGTTCCGACACTGCCAGCCTGAGTCAGGTCATTCCACTGATCAGGCTGTTGCAGAAGCAGCTGGAGAAAGTGAGGGAGGAGCTGTTATTGCGATTCCTCAAAGCATGTAGCTCTTGTGGATGAAGCCCTTCGTATGCTTTGTCAGGATCCGAGGGTGGTCACTCTTTTAAAGTCAGAGGAATACATTCTGGCCACCGTGCTCGATCCTCAGTTTAAAGCGTATGTTGTGTCTCTGTTTCTGGCGGACACAAGCCTACAGCAGTGCAAACACCTGCTGGTCAGGAGATTGTCCTCTGAAGAGGACCGTGACATGCCAACAGCTCCTCCTTCATTTTCTTCCACACCTGTGGCTGCGAGGAACAGCTGAGATTTCATAAACGACCCGCTGGCGGGGATGCTGAGAACATCTGGTCCGTATTGAAGGATCTGCCAACCATTGCAGACATGTCTACCGTCGCTGCATTGGATGCTGTCACCATTGAAAAAATGGTGGAGGATTACTTTGCTGACACCATCCAAGTAGACATGTCAGACAGTCCATATTCTTACTGGTGGGTTAAAAAGGCAATTTGGAAGCCCCCTGTACAAACTGGCTCTATTTTACCTGAGTTGTCCCCCCTCCAGTGTGTACTCCGAAAGAGTTTTTAGTGCAGCGGGGAACCTGGTCAGTGAGCGGCGAAGGAGGTTTCTTCCGCAAAACGTTGAGAAGATGATGTTCATAAAAATGAATTATCAATTCTTCAATCAAGACCAGCACTGGCCTCCAGAGGGACCTGTGATTGTGGAGTCCAGCGGGGACGAATTGATAATGTGTGAGGATGAGGAAGTACACACTGAAGGGGGCGAGTAATCAGAGGATGAGGACGACATCTTTCCGCAGTAGAGCCAGTTTAGTTTGTACAGGGAGAGATGAATAGCTTTTTTTGTGTGGGGGCCCAAACAAACCAATCATTTCAGCCACAGTTGTTTGGTAGGCCCTGTCGCTGAAATGATTGGTTTGTTAAAGTGTGCATGTCCTATTTCAACAACATAAGGGTGGGTCAGAGGGCCCAAGGACAATTCCATCTTGCACCTTTTTTTTTGCCATTATGTGCTCTTTGGGGCCTAGTTTTTCAAACTGCCATCCTGTCTGCCACTGCAGTGCCACTACTAGATGGGTGGTCTGGCCTTCCCTAACTTGGCATTTTATCAGTTAGCTTGCTTTTTGGATCAACTCAGGGACTGGTTGGCATCTGACCCTACTAAGCCTTGGGTCTCCATTGAGCAACACTCCTTTCACTTAATCCCATTGGCCGATTTGGACACTAAGTACAGACCCTTAGAGGCCTTTTCTCTGAAGAGTATCCAAGACTCTCTTAGGGTGTGGAATAAATAGGTACATTAAACTTCTGATTTTACTCTCCCATCCTCCAACTGGTCTATACTTGGCCTGTCCAAATTCATCCCCAATCTGAGCCTACTAACCTGGCATGCACGGGGCATAGTTAAACTACATTTCCTTATGGAGAATACCTCCCTCCTCCCCTTTTCTCATCTTGACGACCATTTCAGAATGCATGCTAGGGACTGCTATAAATATCTACAAGTCTGCCATTGGTTTCAGTCCCGACCCATCCCAACTACCCCCCTTCTTGCATAAATCAGCGATTATCTCCATGCTAAAGGCATCTCCTCCTGGTACATGCTCCTTATGTCCTCTATTGAGGACTGTAAGCTGTCAATACAATCCCAAAGAGAAGCAGACCTCCACATGCCCATATCTGATGAGGATTTTTAACGTATCCAAGATGTCAAAATATATTAACCATTCGTTAATGTTCCTTAAACTAATACATCAATTTTTTCTGACCACAGAGGGTTTATGCCTAGTGTGTCCAAATTCTGTTGAGTAACTGTTGTGTGGTTGGGAACTTACTCCCTATCTTTTGGTCCTACCTGGAATTGCAGGCTTAATGGGTTGAAATATTTGATCTGATTAATTATGTGGCATCTGTAATTTTTCTACTTTCTACAGAAACAGTCTTGCTTCACTTGCATCCTCTGCATCTCCAGCCCCATGAGATTTGTTGTAGGCCCCATTCTTATAGCGGCTAGGGCCACTATCTCAGAATTCTGGAATCCCCCCCTCCCCTCTCGGTCATCACGTGCCATAACAGAGCTATGTCATGGAGACCCTGGGCCTACCTTATTCAGCGTCCATTTCCTCTCCCATCCCATTGCTAGATTGGAGCACCTGATATTCTGAGCAACTAGCCCCATCACAGTTATCCTCCTTCCAGTGATACCACTGTGATATTTATTGTTCCTTATGTATAATTCCTGTTGTTTTCTCGATTGGTAACATGTGCATTGCTTACCAGTGGAGTACCCAAGGATCTGTACTTGGACCAATGCTTTTTAATATCTTTATTGGAGACATTGCAAATGGTATTGAAGGGAAAGTATGCCTTTTTGCAGATGACACAAATATATGCAACAGCGTAGACACAGTAGGAGGGGTAAAACAAATGACTGATGGACTAGGTAGACTAGAGGAATGGTCAAGACAGTGGCAACTATAGTTTAATGTCAAAAATATAGGATTAATGGTACTATAATGGAAACCACTGAGGAGGAAAGGGATCGAAGAGTCACTATTTCAGGTGACAAAAGGCAGGTAAGCAATGCAATAAAGCATTGAGGAAGGCACGTCAGATGCTTGGTTGCATAGGGAGAGACATCAGTAGCAGAAGTAATAATGCCACTGTATAAGGTCATTGGTACGGCCTCATCTAGAATACTGTGTTCAATGCTGGAGGCCATATCTCCAGAAGGATATAAACACATTAGAAACTGTACAAAGAAGGGCAACTAAAATGGTGCATGACCTACAGCACAAAACTTACCCGGAAAGACTAAAAGAACTTAATACGTTTAGTTTGAAGCGGAAAAGGGAGAGGGGGGACATGATAGAAACTTTCAAATATATCAAGGGTATGAACAAGGTACATTAGAGAAACATTCTTCAAAGGAAGAGAAGTACTAGAACACGAAGACATGCACTGAAACTGGAGGGAAGTGGGTTCAGAGAAAATTTGAGGGAAAAACTACTTCACAGAAAGGGTAGTGGATAAGTGGGTGGTAGAGGCTAGTACAATAAAGCAGTTTAAAAATGCTGGGGATAGACATAAGAATATCCTTATAAAGAATAAGGTTTAAGGTTACCATAGGTTAATAAAACAATGTGCAGACTAGATGGGCCATGCCATTCTTTTTGTTGTTTTTTTAAAGTGGAACCAAACAAAATATACATTTAAAGAATTCCTTGTAAGAGATTTACTCAAATGAACATGAAAATAATTTAGTGACATATCTGTTTTACAATTTCAGCTTTTGATGACTGGGGTCTACCATGATGTCATCTCAAAGGGGGTTAAGTACTATGCCACATATATTTAAAGCAGCACTACCACCTCTGGCTCCTCCCTATCCCAAGCATGAATCCATCCTGCCTGGTGTCAACAGTGCAGACTGGTGGTGGTGTAATTTTGTTGGGGATGTTTTCTTGACAAACATTAGGCCCCTTAATACCAATAGAGTATTGTTTAAATGCCATAGTGTTCATCAATTTATGGCCAGTCTGTCCATCTTCTAATGGCTACTTCCAGCCGGAAGACACGCCATGACACAAACCACACACATATATGTGTGTGTGTGTGTGTGTAATGTAATTATATATATATATATATATATATATATATATACACATACATACATACACACACACACACACACACGAGAAACAAAATTCTCTGGTCTGATGAGACAAAGATTGAACTCTTTGGTGTGAATGCCAGGCGCCATGTTTGGAGGAAACCACGCACCGATCATCACCAGGGCAATACCATCCCTACAGTGAAGCATGGTGGTGGCAGCATCATGCTGTGGGGATGCTTTTTAGCTGTAGGAACTGTAAGATTAGTCAGGATAGAGGGAAAGATGAATGCAGCAATGTACAGAGACATCTTTCAGCAGGACAACAATCCTAAGCACACAGCCAAAGGAGTGGCTTCAGGACAACTCTGTAAATGTCCTTGAGTGGCCCAGCCAGAGCCCAGACATGAATCCGATTGAACATCTCTGGAGAGATCTGAAAATGGCTGTGCACCAACACTTCCCATCTAACCTGATGGAGCTTGATAGGTGCTGTAAAGAGTAATGGGCGAAACTGCCCAAAGATAGGCGTGTCAAGCTTGTGGTATAATATTCAAAAAGACTTGATGCCGTAATTGCTACCAAAGGTGTATCAACAAAGTATTGAGCAAAGTCTGTGAATACTTATGTACATGTGATTTCTTAGTTTTTTATTTTTAATAAATTTGCAAGAATCTCAAGAAATCTTTCTTCGCGTTGTCATAATGGGGTATTGTGTGTAGAATTTTGAGAGGAAAAAAAGGAATTTATTCCATTTTGGAATATATATATATATATATATATATATATATATATATATATATATATATATATATCTCTATATATAAAATATCTAGCCCAGAGAAACCACACACCACTTTTATGTGTGAGCTATAAATCATATGCGTACCAGAAATATGAGCATAATAGCCAGAAGATGTTTCCTTGTAGGCAGCTGTATCCTAGTACATAGGCACCCTGCTGGAGCATTTCCTCAGTAGCATCAAGTTTCAGCTGATGTTCCTCCACGCAGGATTCCAGGTCTCGGATCTTGTCTCCCTGGGCCTCCACCTGATCGGGGAGGACACTCACCTGTAATAGAGATTCCTTATCACCTTCGAGTCGTGTCAGTCGTTCTTGATATGTCTCATTGTTTACAACTGTATTATTAACCTGAATATTATTTATTATTATGGTGACTTATCTGGTTTCACCCCCAGCTCTGCATATGGTGTATATTCCTCCAGGCTACAGGATTACAAGTAAGTTTCTGCCAGATATTACAGGTGAGTGTCCTCACGGATCAGGTGGAGGCCCAGGGAGACAAGATCCGAGACCTGGAATCCTGCGTGGAGGAACATCAGCTGAAACTTGATGCTACCGAGGAAATGCTCCAGCAGGGTGCCTAGCCTATGTACTAGGATACAGCTGCCTACAAGGAAACATCTTCTGGCTATTATGCTCATATTTCTGGTACGCATACGATTTATTGCTCACACATAAAAAGTGGTGTGTGGTTTCTCTGGGCTAGATAGATAGATAGATAGATATAGATATAGATATAGATATAGATATATATATATATATATATATATATATATATATATATATATATATATATATATATATATATATATATATATATATACACACCCATACCCTGGTGAATTTTGAACTCTACACCCTTTGAATATCCTGTGGTGTTTCACGTGGTGCATTATTGTTTGCATTACAATATTATGCTATGTTTGCCTTTTTCCACATTCCTCGATTGCTCCCGAGTTGAAATCTTGTTCTAGTGACTATTTTCTTCTGGATTGACCATCTGGATACAGGCTTACACGTGGCTGCCACTCACACATGAGGGAAGTGATTGTGGACTATCAATTACTATATCTGATATTATACAGTGTTGTGAATTTTTAGATATTTTTTAATACTTACCGATGTGGTAGATAGCGCCAGAGTATATCAATTGTTGTGTGTGTGTGTATATATCTATCTATCTATCTATATATATATATCTATATCTATATATCTATATCTATATATCTATATCTATATCAGGTCTATGTCCTATACATAAGAGTGTTTGTCTATAATCATTATACCCATGATCTTCCCATTTCCACTGAACTGGCTCTTGGAGTCCCACTTTACTTTCACAGTCATCAATTAACACAAGATGTTTCCTGCCCAGGGGGAAACCACAGTGCTATCATTAACACATCAATGCTTTCCTGTGGTCTAATCTACTCACAATTAACACATCAGCATTTTCTCTCTACCTCCTAACAGGTCATTCTCACAAATTTGTTTATTACAAGTGCTTTGAAATGCCATCCTAATTGGTTGTGATTTTAGGGGGGGGTGGGGGGGGGGCGCAGCCGGACACATTAACATACATTCCTTAAATTATGGAGCAACATCAGTTATACAATGAGTAATTTTAACAATCCTAAGATGGCTTTAACTTGCAGACATGTGAGAAATGTATATATTACACATGATTACTGATACAGGAGTCTTAAGATATGAGTAAGGTCAGGAAGGATGATAACTGGAATTTTTATTTTTACGCTTAAGCCTTCAGATTGATCCCTGCATTTTGCTTGCACACTAGAGACTCTACTTAAGGTTCTTTAACCCGATTATTTACACTTAATGTGCAGGAGGCGTCTTGTAAGTGCTAGATGGCAAAGGCAGTGTGTGAATGTTGCAGAATTAAATTAGCAATTATAACTAAAATACATGTGGAAGGAAAAAAAAAAACAAAAAAAAAACAGGAAGCAAATGAAAATATTTTATTACAAAAAGGAAAAAAACAAAACAAAAAAAACCACCTCAAGCGAAATGAGAAATTTAGAGCAGAGAAGGAAATTTCTAAACAGGGAACATGCTTCCGTGATTCACAGAAATTGACATAATTCTCAACCATACTGCACTCTAGCCCATTTCTCAACAGCCCAACACAGATTTGGACAAACAATCTGTTATTTTATGCAATTGTAAGTGTTTGACAAAATCATCACAGCAGCGACTAGTCAGAGTCACTCTCATTGGAACTGGCAGGAGTACTGGCCATCTCTTCATCTGATCCCTGAAAAATCAAACAAGTATTTAAAAAGACAGACAATGAAGGACAGCGATCAAGTAGATATCTTTCTGTATGTAAAATCTCACCTTCTTGTGTGTGCTTTCATCAGAAGAGCTCTCATCGCTGGATACAAACTCTTTGCTCTTAACTGTGTTAGTCTTAACTGGTGTTCTTACAGGAGATGCTGGTTTTCCAGACTTCCTCTTCTCAGACTTTTCTGGCTTCCCTGCGGGCTTCTCCGGCTTCCCTGCGGGCTTCTCCGGCTTCCCTGCGGGCTTATCTGGCTTCTCCGGCTTCCCTGCGGGCTTCTCTGGCTTCTCCTTTTTTGATTTCTTCTCCCTTAAAATCAAACAGTTTGTCAGAAGATAAATTTCTCATAAAACAAGGACAAACTGTCCATCTCTGAAAAGGCAGGCATCTCACTTTTTGGGTGTTTCGGATGGCGTGCTCTCATTGTATTCTTTCATTGCTTTCTCATAATCACGCTTTGCTTCCTCTGCTTTATGGTCCCACTCCTAGGAAAGCAATAAGTGTGTTATGAAAAACATGAAGACCACACAGACCCCCAATTTTTCATTACATCAGACCAGGCCTCTCTTACCTCCTTTTTGTCTTTGGTCATGCTCTTCCAGATCTCTCCTGCTTTTTTGGACAGGTCAGTAATGCTGATCCCTGGGTTCTCACTTTTTATCTTCTCACGGCTTGCATTTAACCACAACATGTATGTAGACATGGGGCGCTTGGGTGCAGCTGGGTCTTTCGCTTTTTTACCCTAATTGTGAAAATAAGCGCTTTAGAATACCATCAATACAATCATACATTTACATTCCCCTCTCTAAGCTAGACTGACTAAAGCCAACTTAAGGGTTACTGCATATTTGCAGCAAATGATTACCTCCTTTGCTTTCTTCCGCGGTTTCCTCTCTTTAACAATTTTTGCTTTTTTAGCTTTCTTCTTCTTTTTCTCTCCCTCATCCTCATCTTCATCACTACCAGCACTGGAGGAGCTGTTTGAGGGGTTACTGTCAAATCTGCAGTGGGGAAAAAGGAAGTCTAGCTGAGAGACAAGATGGAGGGGAGCCATAAAGTGCAAAACATCAGCTGGTCACAGATGCTATGTACTGGATATTACAGAAGATGTAACATTTAAAATACTTACTCTTCAGCAACTTCATCTTCCTCTTCTCCAGGGTTAAATGACTCGTCTATAACAAAAGAGACAACACATGTAACAAAAACAAGCTACACAGTGCAGACATTTTTAAAAAGGGATTAAGTAAAGAACTATGCAATAATTATTTTAGAATTAACAGCATTACTATGTAAAAGCTCATTAAATCGTTTTTTGGGAACACTAGGGATTACATGTTTTATCTTTATATTAAAACATGTGCATATTTGCAGCAACAACAGAATCTCACATGATGGTATCTTAACATACAACTAGAGGGAGGGGGTTGAAAACTAACTGATGTCTTACTTATATATCACCTGCTGGGGGGGGGTGGGATTAAATTAAAAGAATGCGTTTAGGAGTATTTTGGTAATGCTCTTTATGGCTTTTACAGCAGAAATCCTTAACTGCAGATAAGGTCCAGTGAGACTTGTGCATGACACCTGCATTAGGAATAGCTCCAGAAAGAAAGCCAGCTTAAATCTCACTGAACAACCTGGTGTCAAAAAATACAGTGGAAGCATAAAACAGTGCCAGAATTATCCCATCCCTGGTAATAATGGCAGAACATTATTAGTACACAGTACAAAATACATTCAAGTTAAACTCACTTTATTTTGCGAGTCATTGCATTCATTACCCAATAAGGACAGATATGCAAATATGACCCCAGCACACATTACAATATGCACCAGTTCATGACTAGATGTACTTGTAAAGATTTCAATGCAAAAATATGCTCACACATATTTACATTTCATATAAAACCTTTAACACATTTTTTAAAAATATAATTATATATTTATTTCAATCACCAGTCTCATCTCCCGAGTCATCACTATCTGCGTTCTCCCGAATTTTCCCTTCCTCTTTCATTCTCTCCAGATAAGCATCATGTTGCTGGTCGTCATCAGAGTCGGCATAGTCATCATATGGCTTCTTCATACCCTGAGTGAGAGGAGATAGTCAAGTTACACAAAGTATTTACATAAACAAAAGCTATAAAAGGGCATATATTGTCAGCACACATTCATGTAGTAGTATAGCACATAACAGAAAGGCATGCAAAAACATGCAATAAAATCAACCGCATCTATAAACATAAATTGTCCTTGTATGGTAAGGTTGCACTTTTCTTGCATGGAAAAAATAAAAAAAACAACACACCCTGCCATTACCCTGTGAGATAGAACTACTCATAAAAACTAGTTTAAAACGTTCCACTGTCAGGCAGAGTCCATTTACATACAGCTACAAGTAGTGAAGTCATACTAGAAACAGAAAACCTGGGGTTTCCACCATGAGAAATTTGGATAGCTTAAAAAGGACCTGCAGGGGAGGCTCAAGGGGTGTTCAAGGATTCCACTGAGCTTGGTGTAGAGTTTTGTCTCTCTCCAGCTTCATCCTGATTGTTGCGCCATATTCTGCGTCTAATATGCATCTACTCCTTGCATCATGCTAGCAAGAACCACTACTCCATCCAGAGCTGCTCGTGGATCTGTTCACCTGGTGTGCCTGCTAGAGCAGGAAGAATGTGGTCCCGATCCCCAACAACCCAGAGAGAGCTTTGGTCGGGGACAGAAAGTCGGAAGAGGATCACTGCTACAGCTTGGCCACACACTGGGTACACAAGGCATATTGGTGCATCAGTTACATCTCCACGACAACTGCATCAGGACCACTGTTCAAACTACAGCTTAGTTGGGCGTATTGCGCTATAGACTTTAAAAAAGGGCTAAAGAAGAGTGGTCCATACAACGTACTATGTATTCACGCAGTAACCTAGCCATAAAAATTAAGCACTGAGAAGTTTTTTGGGGTTATTTGAACATCTGGCTATTAATTACATTGGATTTTATGTTGTGTAATAAAGGTACAGCTGTACCCATCTTCTCTCTTTGCATAATCCCGAACCCCTAGATATGAAGACTTCTCTGTGGGCTTCTGCCCTAACAAACAGCATAGCATTGCTTAACTGAGGAGTGCCACTCTGCTGTTTGTCTGGCACTGCACCAGAGAGAGACGGTTCAGCGTAGATGGGCTCTCAATGGTTTGGTATGTGCATTGCACCGAAGTTGGTTGACATGAAGCATTGGCATTTTTTGCGGTCTTGTTGTGTGCACGATTCCAAGCTGCCTCTCCACATACACTAACTGCTTACACCATGCTGTGAGCCACAACATTCCTTACCCATAGAGTAAAGACCAAGAAGCTAAATGTCCACACTGCACTAAAACAGGGGTGGTAGGCCCTATAAGTTGCAGTATCCCGAAGAGGGATAAAATAGTGGAGGTAAATTCTTTTGTCATACTCCAGTTTTCAGCAATAAAGCTGACCAATTATCTGACATATGCAGAGATACAAGTAGGACATAACTACAAAAGAAATAAAAATAAAATGTAAACCACTGGTAAACATACTGGAAGCAAAGGCTACACACGAGTGTGACTTGTGCATTAAACGAATAACATCCCAGCAAGGTTAGGGTCATGTATAAAAAATGGATTGACCTGGGTGCCTATTATTGTGGCAAACAAGACTGCAAAGTTTGGCAGGAGTTTCAGTGAACATGAAAGCTCAACTTTCTAATGTTTTATGAGCATGGTGTCTAAGGTGATGTGAGCATGGTGTCTAAGGTGATGTGAGCATGGAACTCAGAAAAAAAAACCAAAAAAAAAAAACCAAGAAAACGGAGCAGAAGAGCATTCTCCAGGATTGTGATGAATTGCATTACTTCAAAGAACAAAGAAAAGCAGACAATGGACTGCAGATCAATGGACTGTAAATTGGAAACTTTTGTGCGTGGATTTGTCAAAAACAGTCTGAGGAGAACTCCAAAGAGCAGGATATCATGGTCAGATTGCAGTGTACAAATTGCTCATCACACCTAGAAATGCATCTTTGGGAGTTCACTTGTGCAAAGAGCACAGACAATTGATTACTGAGCAGGGGATGAAAGCAATATTGTTGGATGAATCATTTTTCACCATGTTCTTTATAAACTGACAAGTGCACATGTGGCACCAATCTAAACAACTATACAGCCCTGAGTGCTGTTTAAAACAGTGAAGGTTCTGGAGGTTCCATAAAATTTGGAGGTGGCATGGCTTGCGAGCGAAGGCATTCCCTTACAAAGCCAAAGTGAAAGCTAATTGTTACATATGGCACTGAGTGATCAATGCCTGAGCATCATTTTAACCGGCCTACATTAACCAGTCAGGTGAGCAACAAGATAAACCACTGACAATTGGCTGGTGTCGAGCCCACAACCACCTGTGTTCAGGGACACCTATAAAACGGAGCTATCAGTGGAAGGAGTTAAGCACAGGAAGACGAGGTTCTATCTTAAAGTACTCCGTTTCATATTAGTGGAGCTTAAACAAAGTAAAGTCCAAGCCCCCCCAGATGTCTAAAGGAAAATATATCGATAAGACATTTAAGACAACACGCCTCAAGTTATTCAGTACTCTGCAGTGCAACCTTTGTGTGTCGAACGAGGAACATCACACATAATGGGATCTTGTTCTAAAAACAAACACTCAGAATAAAAAAATAAATCTTTTAAAAACATACATTTGTCAGTGTTCTCAATCATGTGCACAATGGGGCAGCAAACAGAATGTGATCTCCCTTTGCATTTCTGTTATCCATTATGTAGTACTATTCAATCCAGCTGCAAACTATATTGAACACACTGTGCAACTAAGTCCTCAGGGAGCCTAACAGTACATGTTTTCCATATCTCCCTGCTGGAGCACAGGTGTATACCTTACTGCCTGACACATTGTAAATGATCCACAGGTGGTATAATTATTTCACGCTCTACTTGAAAAACCTGCACTGTTAAGGCTCCCTGAGGACTAGATTTGGGAAAACCTGCTCCAAAGCATCATACACACGGGCATTAAAAATCAAGCATTTAACATGAGTCAACAAAGCCCAGCAAACATCAACACCTGCAATAGTTTTAAAGGCAAAACTTGCCTTTAAAGCTATTGCCGGTTTAAATTTACCATACAAAGTCCCTGGATATTGGAGATTTGCAAAAAAATCGCTATTTTATACATTTACCCCAGGGCTTCAATAAGATGTAAGCAAACTGACCCATACTCACAAGCTTTTTGACAAGCATACATATTCAAATTTTAGATTGTTAACACTCGTTGCACAAAAAAGCTTTGAGAACACACTTTGAACTCCAAAAGTGAGAAAAAAGTACAAAGGTTTTGACCCTCAGTCCTTTCACAAGCGGATATAGTGTGAAAAATCCTAATTTTCACAAGGTTGTGTGTTTAAAAAAATTTCAAAGCATCCTACATAGCATTAGCCATAACGGATACAGTTTACCAATTACAACTAATGCATATGGTTTACAATGCTTTTTTTCTTTTAACACATGTTTTAATGCATGTGTGTAAGGGCTCTATGCTTTTAACAAGGTGTTTTTTTAATGCCTGTGTGTACTAAGTCTTATGCTGTAATAATAGGTACCAATCTGACCCTGCATCTTTAGTGCAGTTTATAAAATGAAAGCAAACATCTGAGAAGCTGTAAAAAAAAGTCCCAGATCACTACAACCATACAGTTCACACAAGAATTTGCATGCATTCTTAACCACTAACAGCTTCACTAAACATTATTGGATCACACCCATAAGATTCTTTGCCATCACTAAGCTTAAAAGGAAAGCATTATAATGAAGCTCTCTGCAAAATGTTTAATTTAATAACGAAAAATCTAAAATGATCTGTTAACATGCAGAATATGCTTTATTGCAGCTTTCTGGAAGCAGATAATAGTTCCTAACATTATCCTTCGTTAATATTGTTGAAGATGTCCACACACACACACAGCTGTAGAATTCTGAAATTCCTGCCTTCAGACATATAGCAGCTTCTGCTTTTTCTGGTTACAGGTAATGGGCGAGGGAGGTTATATTAAGTGTGAGTTGTCCAAAATAAAACAAAGACTTTAAGATAATAACCAGCCAAATCTAAAGTGTAAAGTGTTTTGAGTGAATAGCTCAAATATATGATAAAATAATAGTCAATTTATTTTCAGCGTGATGATTCTCTCTCAGTGGGTAGGTTTCAAACAGGATCAGCAGGTGTCAATGTCACTCCCCCTGTGAGCTTCCCACTTACATGAATGTGAAAATTAATGGGGAATGGTGCAGCAATAGCTTTTACCTGCTTTTAATATAAGCAGTCATGCAGTAGTAGGATAAAGTAGCACAGCACTGGATCATTGGGAGTGTAACTGAATCTAAATATATATTTTACAGCTAGCGTAGTGCACTCCACCCAAAACTTTCTTACATCGCTTAAAAAAAATACTTGATGGATGGAATGCTTAGTTTCCCTGTTATTCTGTTTATCATTGTGCAAATTAGCCATGATGAGAAAAATAATCCAAATTTACAATATATAATGTAGACATGTAGGCACAAATGCTATACGATTAAAACCATAGCATATTTTTGGTGTATACAGAAAGCTGTAAATAGTATGTGCTAGAGCAGTGGTTCCCAAACTTTTGCAGTTCGCGGCACCCTTAGAGTCTCAATAATTATTTCAAGGCATCCCTCCAAAATAATTAACGAGCAGTCCCGTTTTATAAGTAGTCAAAAAAAACTTAAGTATTTAGGTCAGGACAGAAATACTTATTTAGTTGTATGCAAAAACAATACATGTAAATCCAAGGGAAAAGAATATTTTTATATATATTTTTTTTCAATTATATTTCTGTCAAAGTATAATTTACAGCGAACACACTGTGCCCCCTGCATCCGCGCTCTACCACCTCGCTGTGCCGCGCTGTACCCCGCCGTGGACAGGAAGAAGAAGAAACGGGATTTATACTTACGATAAATCTTTTTCTCTGAGTCCATCTGGGGGACACTCCTTAACCATGGGGTCGAGTCGGGGGGGGAGGAGTCTGGCACCCAAAGAGTTAACTTTTTTCAGCTGACAGCATATAACCCCCGCCAATTCCCCACATACCTCAGTTGGATTACCAAAGCCCTTAGGATGATAGGCCAATCAACCAAGACACACCACTGAACAGAGGGGGGAGTAGAGATAAAAGAAAACAACGAAAAAGACGGGGGGATCGCAGTGTCCCCCAGATGGACTCAGAGAAAAAGATTTATCGTAAGTATAAATCCCATTTTCTCTTTCATCCATCTGGGGGACACTCCTTAACCATGGGGACTTACAAAAGCAATCCCTCTGAAGGGTGGGACTGCTCTGATCTCCTTGCACGTAGAACACTACGGCCAAAGGAGGCGTCCCCAGACGCAAATATATTAAAATTTTGTAAAGGTATGTGCCGAGGACCAGGTGACTGCCCTGCACAGCTGGTCCGCCGTGGCTCCATTACGAGCCGCCCAAGACGCCCCAACCGACCAGGTAGAATGGGCAACAATACGGTTCGGCACAGGGAGATTAATACGGACATAAGCCTCCCTGATAGTCAGGGTAAGCCATCTGGCAATAGTTTGCTAAGATGCTGGCCATCCCCATTTGGAAAAGTCAAACAATACAAATAGAGAATCTGTCTTACGTATCTTTGCAGATCTCTTAACATATATACGTAATGCCCTCACTACGTCCAAATATTTATTTGTCTTTGTTCCAGGAGTCTGAGGCTCTTCTCTGAATACTGGAACAACTATATCTTTATTAATATGAAAACCTGAGACCACCTTAGGGAGAAAGGACGGAATAGTCCTTAAAACTGCTCTATCCTCATGAAAAACCAGATAAGGTTCTTTGCAGGATAAAGATCCCAGCTCAGAGACCCTTCTGGCCGAGGCGATAGCAAGTAGGAAGACTGTCTTCCATGTCAAGAACCGCCACTCTGCTGAGAGTAAAGGTTCAAAGGGAGGCTCCTGCAACATACTAAGGACCAGATTAAGATCCCAAGGCTCCGCAGGATGCACGTAGGGCGGCTGGATGTGAAGCACTCCCTGTAGAAAGGTCTTAACATCCGGAAGTTCCGCTAGCCGCCTGTGGAAATACACTGACAAAGCAGATACCTGAACCTTTAAGGTTCCAAGTTTAAGCCCCGCCTCTAAACCACACTGTAAGAAGGCGAGAAATCTAGCCAGACTAAAAGTTTTAGAATTGTAAGACTTCTTCTTACACCACTTAATATATATATGCCAAATACGGTGGTAAATTCTGACTGAAACTGGCTTCCTGGCATTCAGGAGAGTGCCTATTACACCCCCCGAGAACCCTCTGGCTCTCCAGACTGGATTCCAAGGCCCTGCCATTAAATACAGCTGGTTCAGCCTCTGACGCAAGAACTGTCCCAGGGTCAGCCGATCTCTTCACAGCCCTACTGGCAGTACCAGAAAGACTGGACGATCCTCCGGACTGACTCTCCACAGAACCCTGTGGGGCAGGTATTACCTGCAGCCCCAAGGCCTTGCTAGGACGTCCACTGCCAGTGGATCCCTTGTTCTTGCGCAGAACTCTGGGACTTTCCTGTCTCTTGTTCGGTTTTTGTCCAGCAACCACCAGCTGAGGACCTACCTCCTCCACTGGTACCTCGAACACGGGAATGCTCCTCTGGGGTGGAACCCTGCTCAGGGTAAGGTCACGAAAGATGTCACCATCTTTCCCAGCAGCTTCAAAGACCTGGCTACTGACAGCCTCTTGTCTGACAGGATCCTGCCTGTCCACTCCATCTAGGACCTCAACTTGTCCTGTGGAGACAACATTCTGCTGCATACTAAGTCCCTCACTAGTCTCAAGAAAGTCCTCCTTAGACAAGGGATTCTCTGTGACCCTTTTTAGACTCCAGAAGTTCAGTCATAGGACTGAACAACCCGTCTGGCCTTAGTACCCCGAATGGGTGTGACTAAAACCTTTTCCCTTACTGGAAATTCTAAGCCTTTATAGCTTCGTTTAAACGAAGCAAATCGACAGCCCTGAGCCCTTTCTGATTTGACAGAAGCCAGAGAGGTAACTTTTTTCAAAACCTGAGGTGAGCTGGTCCCATGAATACTATCACGATATTCTGGGGCTACTCGTCTACCGAGGACCCTGTCTGCTGCTGGGCAAACCCAAGCAGCCATCCTCCCACCCCACCCTCTGTAACCAGAGGTGGGTGGTAGTCATGCTGCTGGTCTATCCGGCAGCTTGGCGGAAGAAGCTCTCCGCTCAGCAGGGGCAAAGGATGACCTTCCCCTACGGGACTGTCTCCTGGATTCCACGGCCCCTGGATTGGTAGTCTGGCCTCTGCCAGACCCGCCCCCATAAGGAGGCTGTCTGAAAGAACTAAACCTAGGCCTAGCCCTGGGTTTTGGAGTATTTACAGGCAAGGACGACTTCTTGCCCCCTGAAGCCTGTAAAATCAAAGAGTCAAATAGCATCCCATCCGTATACGGGATGGATTCTAATGATCTTTTAGACTCTGAATCCGCATTCCAAGCCCTTAACCATAACGCCCTTCTAGCTACTACAGCTGTAGCTGAAATAGACAAAGCTATGGAGGCCGAATTATGGGCAGCTTCATATACATAGCCTGCTGCCTCCCTTAGCTGCATGGCCAGAGGCAGTAAATCTGAATCCTGCAAGGCAGACTCCAACTGCCCTGCCCAGACTTCTATGGCCCTAGCTACCCAGGTAGAGGACAATGCTGGCCTGAGGCTAGTACCGGCGGCCGAGAAGATCGACTTCAGCAGGGACTCTAGTTTCTTGTCAGTCGCGTCCTGTAAGGTCGCTGACCCGGGTACAGGTAGTGTAGTCTGACGAACCAATCTCGCCACAGGTGCATCCACCTTTGCCACCTGTTCCCAACGGGTCATATCCTCCTCCTGAAGGGGATACAGTACGCCAAACTTCCTTGGCATAGTAAACCTCTTATCTGGATATTTCCAAGAGGCCTCTACAATATCCCTCAACTCAGCTGAGGGAGGGAACCTGACCACCTGCTTAGAAGCCTTCTTAAAGAGGGAGCGGTACAAGGACTTCGTCTCCTCTACTTCAGCAAACCCCAGGGTCTGACGAAGTGCTCTTACCAGATCGCCCATACCCTGGTGCCTAGAGTTTCCTTCTGACTCTATAATGGACACATGTGAATCGTCCAACAATTCCCCCTCCTCCTCTGAGGAACTCTCAGAGTCTGACACTGACCACAGCGCTTTAGCTGTTTGTCTACATCTTTTAACACTACGCTTGTGTCTGGGGTTCTCCAGTAGATGGGTAAGCCGGTCCAGGTCTTTAGCCACCGCTGACCAACCCATCTCTTTATCTGGGAGACCCCCGGGAGGGCTGGGGAGGGAAATAAACCGACCCTGGGGAAAATGACTCATCTGTCATTCCTGCTGTTATACCCTGAGAAGCCACAGATGTAGATGGGATCTCAACTGGTTTAGATAACAGACCTACAAGGGTATTAACTCCCTGTGTTAAGGCAGCCGCCCACTCAGGAGGATCTACCGTTATGGTGGAGGTGTCTATAGGCTGTTTCACAGGAGCCAAGGTGCAGGCCGCACAGAGCCCCCCCTGATCCAGCCGTTCACTTGTTAATTTAACATTACATTTTGAACAGACATTATGTTTGGTACGTGTTGTTTTGCTTTTATCTGCCATTACAAGATAAGAAAACTGAATCACGTTTCAAAATTCACAAACACTTCGCCAACTTATCAGAAAATAGAGATTAGGTTATTTAACATATCATAGTATTTCTGATTTAAATAAGACAGGCTTGGAGGACTCTATAGTTTTCACATAAACAACAGTTCTCTCAACACATCATTTGTCTTCTGATATACATGTCTACACATGCACACACATACACACAGAAGAGAAATAAAAGTGATACTCAGCGGGGAAGATATGTGTCAACAGTGCACTGCTCTTCCAATGACTGCTGCAACTGTCCTCCTTTTGAAGCCTGGCGCCAAAAGGGATCTTCCACGCGTTCACTCAGCAGGGGGGGGGGGGGGGGGTAAGCGGTGTTCCTCAAACACATTCCCCTTCCACTGGCTCTCCTTCTGTGTTATTTACTTTAACAGCGTTTTGCCCTCTCTGTTAACTTAGGGGAAAACCTGTTAGAATGTGTTCCCTGCTAGCGCTATCAATAGCGCGCCATCCTCAAGAAATCACTGCCATCCCATGGGAGGAGGAACTTGGTATACTCCAGCTGGCTTCCGGGGAACCTCAGCAGTAAAGGCAATTCCTGCCTAATGGCAGCGACCATCCTGCATCAGCGGGGAGAGTCTCTTGCCGACTGCTTCCCGCTGTGAGAAGCGTTTCATCCCTCTCTGTCAGCGGGGCCGCCCCCCCGACAGGCGCTTCTCCCACGAGTCAGCTCCGTTGTGCACGGAGCCTCTCGCCGCTATCAAAAGAATAAAACTGCCAAAGAAAAGGAAAAAAACCTATTACCAGTGAACTCTGTTCACTGTCTCTCAGGAGCTCTTCAGGTGCGACCTTCTTCCAAGGGCACCCAATTCAAACTGAGGTATGTGGGCAATTGGCGGGGGTTATATGCTGTCAGCTGAAAAAAGTTAACTCCTCCCCCCCGACTCAACCCCATGGTTAAGGAGTGTTGGATGAAAGAGAAAAAAAATACGTCGGGCGTGATAACTTCACGCCCGGCAATCAGTGAGAAGCGAGGCGGATGCGGGGTCCTGGGCGCCGCCGGATTGGTAAGTTTTTTTTCTTATATATTTTTTTTTCTTCTTCATCCTGTCCGCGGCACCCCTGTGACAGAGCCGCGGCACACAGTTTGGGAACCTAGGTGCTAAAGTATAATGTGTATGTTATAGAGCAGGCCTGGCCAACCTGTGCCTCTCCAGGTGTTGTGAAACTACCAGTCCCAGCATGCGCTGTCAGTAATCGTCTGGCTATATACTGGTAAACCATGCTGGGTCTTATAGTTTCAAAACACCTGGAGAACTCTAGGTTGGCCAGGCCTGTTGTAGAGGGACATAACTGACAAAAAAAAGAAAGAAAAAAAAGACTGCTTAATCAGCGCAAGAAATGCACGATAAAATGTTTAGAAACAGTTTCCATTTTCAACATCTCATATTCCCAATGCTATTTTCTTTTAGATTTTCCTAGTGACTTGTGCCTAACCATCTCTCATGGTGTATTTGAAGTTTCAAAAAGTCATGAATACTGTTCTGCAACACACTTCTCAGAGGAGGACATTTGTTCCTCTATGAAAGACTGTCAGTCATCGGAAGAAGACCATCAAAACCTTAGGTCTGCTTTCTTTCTCAAGGCTTATGGAAACTTTAAAATGGCAGAAATGTACATAAGGATAGTATACTGAAGTGGTGACGTCCACATAAGAAACTCAGGGTAGAGAAGATAACTGTTGGGTGTCAAAAAACCATGCAGGGTTGTGTAGATTGCCAGCTTTCCTTTAATAACACTAAGATCCTGCTGACAGTTTTTATTGATTAGTCCAAGATCCTCCATGTTGTTACTGCAGTGCCAAACTTCATGCATGTAATAGATTAATGTTAACACACACACTGCAAACATATAACCTGAACCTGGGGCAGAAAGTGCTGACCTGCGACTTCTGACACAAAGAAAATACATAAGAAAGTGAGAAGAAAGAACACAAAAATCATACATACAAAGGGAAAAAACAAATAGGAAATATGCAGAGGGACAGAAAAAAAAATTCAGAAGCCAGTGGTAAACAGTTCTTACCTCTTTCAAGCCTCTATTTTTGATGTTTAGTTTCTTGGCATTCACAAAGTCAAATAGCTTTCCATATTCTTCCCTGATATTGACAAAATACAGCTTAGAGTAATATAGATAAGCATAAAAATAGCATTCCCAAAACAGCAACACACTACCTTCCACCTAAACTATCAGTCCTTTTAATCACTCGGTTCAATGGCAGCATTAGATGCGAACTATGTGCAGCTCAACCCCTCACCGTGAAGAAAATGTTCCCCCTAGGAAGATCTCCCAGGAGAGCAGTGCAAACTTCTAAATCCTGCCCACTTTGCTAAGGGCCTAGATGACACAACACATCATGCATTGCATCATCATCGCCGCGCCCCCACCATGCCGCAATGTGGCTTTACGCAATGTGGCAGGGACCATAACAATGTGATTGAAGGCTTCAAGGGACTGACACAGAGAACAGGACAGCTCATCAACGCTGGTCCCACTTTCTGATGAGTCCATAGTCATTCAATAAACATCTTTAGTAACAACCTATTTTAAAATAAAAAGCCACTAGGAGCGCACACACACACAATTAGTTTTTATCCACTGGGCTTATGCCACTCCTGATGATCTGCTTCCTATTTTACCCATCACCACACTAAACATCGCTAATATTTTTAAGTTGCAACATTCTAAAATAGATTAAGATAAATTTGCAGGCACCTTTACAAAGAACTAATTTGTTACAGCAAAGAGAAGAGTAATAATGAGAAGAGGGATATAGGACCAATAGATCCCATTTCTACTTTTGGCCCAGACTTTGTAACACAGGCCATTTCCCCTTTACTTTCAGGATACTTCATACCAACAAACCTTTCAATGCTGCTGAATGTATACTGTGAGCCTTGTTTTGTTTCTATTTCAAAGTCAAAGGAACGTGTTGTTGTTGTACCACGTGCAAAGTTGACGCAGTTAACCTCATCAAAGCGGATGTGGACAGGTGGTTTATGGACATATATGAAGCCACGTTCCAGAGGATATAACAGTCCTGAGCTGGCCTTGTAAGAGCATGTGATACACTGAGCTCCAGAGTGCCTGCAGAGAGAGTAACGATACATAATAAGTGTTAACATTTAGGACTGTAAAGAGACAAAAGTGCAAGAAGAAGTGCATCTAAAATTATGCTGCTTATCAGTTACCTCCCCGAATAACGATAGTTTTCCGTTAAATAGAAGAGTATAATGGAATGATTTGCATACCTAACTAAAGTGATGGCCCAGCATGGGAGATGTAGTGTCTAGTTCTTGAGCCGTACCTACAAGGTTTAGTGTTTCTGTGCTTGAGTTTATGCAAACATATACAGTAAAAAATGCCAATTAGGGACAAAATGGGCACGATTCATCCACTCATAAAGGAAAGTAAATTAAATCAGATGCAAAACAATGCCTGTACTACACTGCCTGTCACTGTAACTCACAGAACAATATAAGGAGCTCTATCCCCAGATATTGGTACCGGAGAAAGTTTTTTCCAAGCACCTGAAGTCACTGATGTGGATCAATTAAAAAAAGAATAAAAAAAACAAAAAAACAAAAAAACAAAACTTGCCCTATTAGCAGCAACACATGCTACCAAACCTGGATGCTATACAGGTGAATTAAAAGGAAAGGTGTCAGGTCTTTATTTCTAACTTTCTAGTTTCCACATTTTGGGAAGAAGAGCACTAGAACTTCTGGCATCATCTCTGGTCTTGTCCAGGGGTTTGGCAGTCCTGGATAAAGGTGCTGGTGTGTATTTGATGAACAAGGATTCGTATCTCCCCGATGCACCCAAAAAGCTGGGTAAGATCATCCACCTCCCAGTATGCAAGTAATTTGTTGACCGTTGCCAAAGTTACTATCGCTAGAAATTGGATGGCTGATGAGGTCCCTATCTTTGGTTCTTGTATTTTCCTGGTGAATTGTTTGTTTCTTGTTTTGTTTGTATCTACTCATTTGAAAATGTAATTTGCACTAGAAATAATAACAAGAAAACCTTACGTATCCTCATTGCGGATACTGCAACAATGGGATATACTAGGTGGACTTGGAGCATGGGCACTTTAAATCTCAAATTGTTGAGAGGATAGCCCCTCCCCTACTATGCCCCTCCACAGTGGAAATATCATCAGTGTTTTTAATAACAAAGCCCAGAAGAGAGAGTCTAACAAGGCTAAACAAGAAACACAAAAACAGCAAACAGGCAATAACCAATAGGAGCAACGGGAGGGAGCACATTGTCTATCCAATGGACTCAGAAAGGGATTTAAAAAAACGAAAAGAAAAAATTAAATAAATAAATCATTCTCTCTGTCATACCATTGGGGGACACTACGACAATGGGGACATTCCAAAGCTGCCCCTAATGGAGGGGTTGCTCTTAAACAGCTTTGTGTAAAACCTTGCTAGCATCCTGAGATGCAAAGCCCTGCAACTTGTACAATATGGAAAAGGTGTGAACAGATCCCCACATCACAGCCTGACACAACTGGTCGGCTGAAGCACCGTGACAGACTGCCCATGAAGCACGGACAACCCTGGTCGAATGAGCTTTCAAGCCCGATCGTAGGCCAATCAAATAGTTGAAGTGATACAACAAGCAGAAGACTGCTCAAAGGCCGCCCAACCACGCTTGTGCACATCATACAGAACGAACAAGTCATTAGTCTTACAAACTGAAGTATTACGGTTCATTTAGCAGCGGAGGACCCAGACTACATCCAGAAGCTGCAGACACGCATCAGAATCTCCTGGTTTAAGTGAAAATGTCAGAAGACCAATTTCAGTACAAAACTGCACGGTGAGAATGAAACCTCAGAAGGGAAAGAGGTGGGGGGGGGGGCTGGGGAAATCGCAGCACCCCCAACTCGGACACCGTTATGAGTAGAAGAGATAACACCACCTTCTAGGTGACATAACGGAGATCCACTGATTCCAAATGGCTCAAAAGGTTTGCGAGCTTGAGCACCAAATTAAGATCCCACATCCCAACAGGGAGCACAATGGGGGTCGGGGGTTGAGCATGTAGAGCCACCTGTAGGAGAGTCTGCACATCCTTTATAACTGCCAACTTGCGCTGGAAAAAGATAGCGCAGAAACTTGTAACTTCAACGAAGTTAGACTAAGACCTTTGTTGAGACCTTCCTGCAGGAAGGAGAGTAGACAAGAAAGATTAAAACGGGAAGTGTGAAAACTCTTACACCACAGAATAGTAATTAGCGGTAGAATACTGTCAACCGGAAGGGTGGGCCTACAGCCATTCCAATGAGGTCGCAGTAGCCCTATGCAGCCAATCCGGAGCCACTAGCCTCATCTTTAGTTTCTTGAGCACCTGTGGGAGCATAGGAATCAGAAGTAAATGGGTACACCAGACATCATGGTATCTCCGTACCTCGTGGCACGGTTCTTTGGACTTTGCAGAGAAAAGAGTAACCTTGAAGTTCAGAAGGGACGCAATGAGATCTATCTCTGGCTGAATCCAACGATGGGCAAGAAGAGCAAACACCTCCGTGTGGAGAGACCATTCTCCCAGATGGACCCTGTTGCAGCTGAGGTAATCGTCCTTCCAGTTCTCCACCCCTGGGATGAAAATAGCCGATATCGCAAAAACATGTAGGTCCGCCTAGAACATGATTTCCGCCATCTCCTTCATGACCATGGCACTGCAGGTTCCCTCCTGATGGTTCAAGTTTTCGACCGCTGTGGCATTGTCCGATTTGACTTTCAGGGGCTTGACGCCAGCCACAATCCCCTGAGCCTGCACAAGCGCCCTATAGGTCACCCTGAATTCCAGCACGTCAATGGGCAACAGTGCCTCCTGGGAATCTCAAAGACTTGGAACTGGAGAGCACCGATGACTTTGCCCCACCCAGCGAACTGGCATCCATAGTAACCAGGGTCCACTCACACAATTGTGTGGACACAAGGACTGACCCTTGATGATATTAAACCTGGTCAACCACCACATGAGGGACTGATGAGCGGCCTCAGACAACCTGATTAACTGCTTTTCAAGATGTAGGATGGATTTGGACCATTTTCGGAGAAGTTCCGTTTGGAGCTACCGAGAATAAGACTGGGCGAAGGGTACCGCTACGAACACGGATTGCCATGGTCCCTAGCAGCTTCATGCAGTGTAGAAGAGACACTTCCCGTTCAGCCAAGAGGGACATGGTCTTGGATAAAAACAATAGAACATTGTACTCTGGAAGGAACACCTGTTGACACACTGTCGAGTTCAACGCATCCTTTGTGCTGGAATCGAGGAAAACTTGGGCAGGTTGAGGATCCAGCCGTGTGCTTCCAGACATTGCAGTCAGCTGAATGTGTTGTAGATGGACAGAATGTGATAGGTCGCCTAAATAAGGAACAATAGTGATGCCTTGATGACCATAATCTTTGTGAAAACCTGTGAATATGATGTAGACACTGATGCCCCTCCCAAATGGTTACGTGGAGGTAAGCATCCATTATGTCCAGAAAAGCAAGGCAAACCATACGCTACATGCCTGAGATGATGGACCACATGGATTCCATGTTGAAGCCCAAAACCCTTTTATTGAGAGTTTTGAAGTTCAAGATCGGACGGAATGTGCTGTCCATCTTAATAACCAGAAAAAGGTTGGAGTAAAACCCCAACCCCAAACTCCTTTCTAGAGGAGGAACTGGACTCCAGAAACAAGTATTTTCTGGATAGCCGCTCAGAGCACCCTGCGCCTGAGGCTGCAGGAGGGTAGACCTGTGGTGAATGACATGCGATGAGAGAAATGCACCAGGACGATAAAAAAACCCAGAGTGACAACCCCTCTAACCCAGGCATCAGAGGACAAGGCCCACCATTGTTCCTGAAACTACAAGAGATGGGATCCTATCACAGTGACCCGTCATGCAGAAACACAGTCTCCGTAGGCTGACAGGCAGAAAAAAGTGCTTTTACCACAAGTGGCAACTTGAATGATTTGGTCCAGTTGGGATCCAGAGTCACCCAATCAAAAAGGCAAAGAATCTAGTACACATATAGTTAGCATCCGCTGACCAAGAGCAAAGCCACAAGGAATGCTTGGTCACTATAATGAGCGCAGAGTTTGGAAGTAACTGACACAGCATCTAAAGATCAAGAAAAAAAGCCTCTCGTAAGTGATCAGCTAACACAAGCAAGCCAGCCCTGGTCAGATTCTCTTAGCCAACTGTTCCGTTAATGCCTGAATAGCCTTGTTCACCCAGGTGTTAGACATACTTGGTCTAAACAAGCTGCCGGCTGCCACATAGGCTGAGTGAAGCAGAAAAATCACACTTTTTATCAGTAGCATCCCAGAGGAAACTACCACCTTGCACAGAAATAGCGCTGGTTCTGGTTAGGCAGGCAATGAGAGGATCCACCGTGGGAGAACTCTCCCATTTCACAGACTCCTCCAATGATAAGGGGAAAAGTAATTAAACGTTTCCCCAGCACATGGAATTTCCGGTCAGGCTTCTGCCAAGGTTCTGAAACCGACTCACGAGCTGAGGAGATGGAGAAAAACAAACCACCTGCTTCTTCTGCAGTTTAAAAAGGGAGAAGTCAGCAGATTAATTCATCCACACTTTGAGAAGTAGCTAAATCTGTAATTGTCCTCCCCATCAGACTCCTGAACAACTCACCATCTTCTTTAAAAGAGAGGTCAGAATCAAAGACAATTGTCTGACATTTACTCATCATCCTATGGGGGGTGCTAAGGAGGCATTCCAAAGAAGAGGCCCTAGCAAAACCCTTGGCGGACTCAGCAAACGACAACGCCATACCAGCCTAAGCCTGGGTCACCCCCCACTAGCGGACGGTACCAGCTGTAAAGGTGTATTGTGTGGTGCAGTAAAATAAAGAGAAGAGTCATCTATTTCTCTGAGAGACATTACCAGAGTGAATTCAGCTATGGACGTCATCAGACTGAAGCCAAGCTAGTTATTCCGCAGTCGCCAGTACAGACGAAGACAACCGTTGATCACGGAACTCCGCCTCACACGTTGTATACATGGTATCTGGGTTGTCCACAAGACAATCTAGCATTACATTTTGCACAAGTATAATGTAGAACAGACTTTCTAGCAGCCCCCTTAATCTTGAAAATCCTTTCACAGTCATAGTGGTAGTTAAACCACACAAAAATTACCAGAGACGGGACAGAAATTAAAAGTTTCAGTAAACACAGACACTATATAAAATACAGACAGACTGATCACTGACAACTATATAATAGCTATATGTTAAATAGATATATAGGTGGGCTCACTCACACTACACAACATTAACATGGTAGATAAGTAGTTTGAAAAAAGCAAATTAGACTGGTATAAAGCCTATATAATCCAAAATACAGCAACAGGAGGAGCACAGCAGAAGAGAAGACAGTTGTCTCTGCTGAGGAATCCGCCAAGGGGAAGTAGGAGAAAGCCCTCACCTTCCTACTCATCACCAGCGAGGTGATGAGTAGGAAGCTAACCTATCAACACTTCTGAGTGAGTGCAACCACAGCTGTACTCTTTGATTCGGCAGAGATCTGCTGTAGCTGCCATCCAACGGCCTTCATTTGAAGAACAGCTCATTGCCAAGGGGGATCTAACCGCAAACATTGCTCCGCTTCTCCACTCTGAGCCGAGGCTGTCAGCACCAGCCACTTGCACAATGTATCTGTACAGCCACTGACAATCTCTGCAGCTGAGAGGAGGAAACGGCTACATCATGTTGGAGGTGAAGGAAGCCCGCAGGCTACTCGCCACAGCTCAGGGACCCTGCGTGGAGGAAGCACGGAAGCTATCCACTCCCTGGGAGGTGTCCATGAGCCCAACAGTAAACTAAAAGAAAAAAAATTGAAAGAAAAAAAGAAAACATGACAGGAGCCCTAAAAGAATGCTCTACTCCAAAGTGCACTTACAAAGAACGGAGTATGGTTTTATCTAGGAGGGGCATAGTAGGGGAGAAGCTATCCTCTCAATACTGTGATTTAAAGTACCCTTGCCCTAAGTCCACCTACTATATCCAATTGCCGCAGTGTCCTCCAATGTCATAATAGAGACAATAGAAAATAATATTTAAAATTGTGTTCTGTGTGGATATTTCTGTGCAATAGACTGATGCAGGTGTGTGACTGTGGTAACAGGAGAACATAGCAAAAGTTAGGTATTATTGTGTTGAATAACATACATGAAATACCTGAATGGCTTATACATAACATGTGTCAACCACGATCATTCACCTTTCTGCAACATGTTGCCATGTTAGTAAGGTGGTGTTTTTTTAAATGAGTAGAAAAGATGTTTGCATAGCTTTTGCATACACTATTTTGTAGGAATGCACTGTATGGTTAAGTAAATACATACACATGTGATTTTGACCTGCATTAGATCCCATTAGTACATAAGGGTCGGAGGGGGCCATAATTACATTTTATTTTTTGATAAAACTGAAATAAATTGTCAGATTTAGACTGAATTACATATAATGCCTTCAAGCTTCATTCCTGAAAATGTACATCTTGCCGTTTCATTTACCAAATTGATTCAATTGAATTCCAAATTGATTCAATAGTACTTGCTTTTCTAATAAAATCTTGCAGGAGATCCAGGCCTGTGAGCACTGTATTTCTATACAATATATAGAAATAAGGGGAAAAATATATATATGTAAAATAAACAAAATATATTTGTGTTCAGCATGTTAAGGCATTTAATGATTTTCAATTTGTTGATTACTCTGAACATTTCTGTTGATATGATTTTATCCCACATAGTATTTTCTGGCACATCATTTTTCCCATCTCTCACCCTTGGAAATTTCCAGGCACTGTGATCTTGCGGTTTACAAGAGCCTTCATGACACGACTAACCATCTCGTATAGACAACCAGACATGTTCTTCTTCAGCTTTCCTTCAAAACGCTTTTCAACCTCTTCTCTGAGAGAAAGTGAAAAACAAGGTACAATAATAGTAATTAAAAAACAAAAAAAACAAAAACACACACAACAGGAAAAGAGAGCGGAAAACTTTTCTTCAGCTATTGTGTGGATACAGACAAGCAGGATTTATCCTTCTCATCCACACTTGCCTTACCACAAAATAATTTGATGCAGTGCGTTCTGACAGTCTATAGACAATACAACTCAGTTCAATTTGAAACACAAAAACATTTTTATAGTCTATAGTACATGATCAAAAGTGATACGAAATTACAAGAAAGTCTTCCTGTAGTTGACAAATTGGCAATTGAAACAACACTTAAATGAAAAAGAAAATGTTAATCAAACTTGAAGATGGTACTGGATGCCACCAGGCCTCAGAAATTAGATTAAAACATGACCTATGCAGCTTGTGGACTGTGTGATGCACGCACAAACAAAAAAGGAAAAAAAAAAGATTGACTTGAAATACTGCTATTTATGCTTTATGAGTTAAAATGGTCTACACAGAATTGACTTGACCAAAGATATGTAAAAAACAAAACAAAACAAAGTTACATGTTTTTGATGGTGATAATGTAAACAAGATTTTGCTTTAACACTCAAAAAATGCAGAAAACAAGGAAGGTCTGTGTTCTACACTGGCTTTGGAGAAAAGGAATTCTTGTTAGGTATTTATAAAAAAAAAACAAAAAAAAACTTTTCAACAATTTGCTATTTAGGGGATGCAGACAAACAACTAATGAGAACATCCAATAACCAAAATGTTGGGTAGGAAAGGATGGCTCCTAACAGCCAATATGCACGTGCCCAGCTTACAGATAAATACTGTAACTCTAATTTAAAAACAATTCAAACCTGTTTTAGTATAATACACATATTGGCCTGTTCAATTATTATAAGACATGAAGACTGTAACCAGCGTAGAATGTATTCTTCTGTAGGACACTGTATAAAAACAGTCATTACCAATAGATGAATTCATGAGGTCTATGAGTCTCTGAAATCATACTGGACTTGAACATTGTGAGGTAATGAAAATAAGGGCTTGTGAGAATGTAATGTTAGGTGACACAAGAAAAGTTAGAGACTGACTTCAAAACCCAACCCCGGTGACAGAGAAACTATGATAAAAGGGGAATCTCTGAAGGCTATTCAAAAGATAGCTACAGAAAATCTGAATTATTAGCCCCATAGAGAATAATATGGGCTATTTGACAAGGTGAAAAGATTCGACATTTTTATCGCTCAGTGCGGTGACCAGGAGGGACACTGTTGCAAGTGTATGGAGAGTTGTACAACTAGGGTCCACTGTACCTGAGGTGGATGCCAGTGAATGGAGGGTGTAAAGAATACCACCTTGTCATACTCCAGGGGACAAATCCAGGCCATTACTTAATTGGGCGAAAATAAAAATACTAAAAGGGAAAAACCCCTGTATCCACCTTATATGCAAGACAATGGGAAAAAAGAAAAACCAAATTTGAGGGGTGGGTGTTACTGTTCCCCAGCCTACAAGTGGTAAACCACAACACTCTCTCCCCATCTGACTTCACCTACTACAAAAGAAGAAATGAAAGGCGTTTAACAAATAAAGTTGTGATCATAAGAGTAGCATTGTTTAATGCATAGCAGGCTTCCTGTTAGTAACCCCTATGAAGACAGTTGATGACAGATAAGGCTACCCTCAGCTGCACAGCAAGTTTTAATAATTTCAGTCTCTGTGGAAGAATGAGTATGTTTACAAAAATATTTGAGAATGTTAGTAGTTCTTTCACATAGGACAACTTGTATCTTATGTACAATGTTCTTTTACAATGATAAACCGTACACTGATAAGCCGTCATATTACTCACTCGCTCATGTTGAGGGTCAATGTGATGTCCTCATCTTTTGAAAATAGCAGGATTAAGAAGTGATAACGAGTTTGTCCCTGCTTAATTGGAGGATCCAGACTGATCTGTAATATAAAAAATGTAAAATTTGCTAGAACTTTCACATACTCTCATAATTGCCTGTGTTTCCCACTTCCTTTGACCATTCTAGAAAGCAGTATTCTAGCTCATACACCTTGCCTCGCCAACTGCTGTTGAACTACAACTGATGGCATGCACTACTTCAGCAAATTCAGACATTCTTTTAATTCCGCAATAGATGTAAAGCCTCAGGCTGTCTCTCTGATTTGCACAAATGGAGGCAATGCAGTGAAGGGAAAGCCATCAGCCAGAAGGAAGCTGGCAATCAAATTTTCCTATTAGCTAGCAGATACTAAACAGCACAGTATAAAAGAAAGCCATTACAAAAATATATATGGAATTGAATAATAAGGTAATACAAATATTCAAATGTGCACATTGATAAGATAAAACATGAGTAGAGGATTAAAAAAAAGTCTATGGACAGTTCTACTATCCACCTCAGACAGACACTTCTTGATTCAGCATTTCTCACAAAGGAAAATACAGAATATATACTTTTGAATATTAAATTAGACACATATACAGTATCTGAGACGAATCATTTTTGCACGCAAAGTAATATTTCATCTTAAAAAAAATAAATCCAAGTGACATTGCTTAATAAGCCACACAGGCAACCTTACCACAAAGAACATCTGTCTTTGGTCCTTGTGTGGCAGAAGAAAGAGACGAAGTACAGTTGTGTATGGTATTTTATAGTCAAACGTTTTTCCATGTAGGTGGAGGAAGGAGGGGTATATGCGAATGTCGTAACGACCACGTGGAGTAAGGCATTGCAACTCTCGGAATATGCAAACTGCATCACCTGTCGCCTGGATTACATCGGCCTTAGATAGGACATTTTGAGCAAATGCCTGAAAAAAAAGCGAATCAGTATAAGTCAATAAGCAACAGGGTAGAATCTGAGACTACCTAAAATTGAATAGGTGTGGTTCAGAGAGGGTAGCTATACAGAATTTATTAAAACAGATATAAAGTACATTTTGAACAAGCTTTCAGGTCGCCTCATATTTTAGAAGACCAGTTACATTAATAAATATAACATCTCAAGTACATCCACACAAAATTCTCAAACAATTTTATTCACTGTATATGACATAAAATATATAAATTCTGTGGTTATTATGGTGACATGCATGAGGAAAGCAGCTAATTTTATGTAATGGCAAGTTCTAATGTAGTTTAAGTTACACTGCACTGGACAACAGCAGTGTTTTGGCATTGTATGCTCAAAAAACACAGCAATGGAGTATGGAATAATCTCCTCCATTTATTAGAGCTATCTATCAATCTCTGAAGAACCAACAAACATTACTTACCAGTAAAATCAATATGAAATCATTGAAACATTCTCAAACATTCAATACTATAAATCTTGGGGGTCTATATATAAAAGGGAGAACTACCAATAATTTGCTGGTGAAAAAAAAAGGGGGAGTCTTTCTTCCTGGATCTCTCTATACAGCGGGTGAAATAAGTATTGAACACATCAACATTTTTCTCAGTAAATATATATTTAATGTGGCTATTGTAATGAAATTTACATCAAATGTCAGCAACAACTCTTGCAATCCACACATGCAAAGACATCAAACCATAGATGTCCATAAAGTAAGTTTTGTGTAATAATGTGAAATGACACAGGGAAAACGAATTGAACAAAGTTCCTGAAATTTATTTAATACTTTGTACAAAAGCCTTTGTTGGTAATGACAACTTCAAGATGCCGCCTGTATGGAGAAACTAGTCAAATGCATTGCTCAGATGTGATTTTGCCCCATTCCTCAACGCAAATAGTGTTGAAATCTTGAAGGTTCCGTGGGCTTCTTCTATGAACTCTGATCTTCAGTTCTTTTCAGATTTTCAATTGGATTAAAGTCAGATGATTGGCTGGGCTATTCTAGCAACTTTATTTTCCTTTCTCCGAAACCAAATGAGAATGTCCTTGGCTGTGTGTTTGGGATCGTTGTCTTGCTGAAATGTCCACCCTCATTTCATCTTCAGCATCCTGGTAGATGGTAGCAGATTTTTATCAAGAATGTTTCAGTACATTTTTCCATTCATCCTTCCTTCAATTATATGCAATACGCCAGTACAGTGTGCAGAAAAACAGCCCCACACCATGATGTTCCCACCTCCAAATTTCACAGTTGGTATGGTTTGTATTATGGCATCCAAAGAGTTCAATTTTGCTCTCATCTGACCACACTATATTCTCCCAGTATTTCACAGAATAGCTCAGATATTGTGCTGCAAACTTTAAACAAGCTTCAACATGTTTTTTCTTCAGCAAAGGAGTCTTGCGTGATGAGCGTGCATACAGGCCATGGCGGTTGAGTGCATTACTTATTGTTTTCTTTGAAACAATTGTACCTGCTAATTCCAGGTCTTTGTGAAGCTATCCACAAGTGGTCCTTGGACAACTCTTCTGATAATTATTTTCACTCCTCTGTCAGATATCTAGCGAGGCGTACCTGGTCGTGGCAGGTTGATGGTGAAATGATGTTCTTTCCACTTCCGGATTATTCCTCTGTATATCAAAAAGTGCTCACTGGAACATGCATCAGTTTAGAGATCCTACTGTAATCAATGCCATCAGTATGTTTTGCAACAAAAAAGTAGCGAAGGTCTGGAGAGAAATCTTTGCTTTTACCCATCATGAGATGTTTCTTGTGTGACACCTTTGTAATGAGACACCTTTTTATAGGCCATCAGTTGTGGCTGAACCAGTTTGGCAGGATTGCTTTCTAATTACTGATAGATTTCAGCTGGTTTCTTGGCTTTTCATGCCTTTTTGCACCTCCCTTTCTTCATCTGTTCAGTACTTTTTCCCTGTGTCATTTCACATTATTAAACAAAACTTAAATTATGGACATCTATGGTTTCTTTGCATGTGTGGATTGCAAGGGTTGTTGCTGGGTCATTCAATGTCAGTTCAACCAGGGGTGTCCACCACCCATCTCAGATTTGTTTGAATATTTCTGCCAAATATCTAGACTGTCTGACAATTAGTTGATTAAATATTAATTTTTCTATTAAATAATTTACTAATCGCGGCTTCTTTATCCAGTATATTTGAAGTATCACGGGTGGTTATTAAGGAATCGCCACAAAATTAGAACCCCTAAGGTAACTCTTGCTCCCGAATCCAAACAAAATTACTTTATCTGCCTCATCTCATGTTTTTTGTTATGGGGGGAGGGTTTTAAAAAAGGTATACATTACTAAAACAAATCAGCAGGGTACTCGGTTTCATAGTGGAGAAAAGAAATCATGACGTTGATGGTCGATTACTGGTGTACAGCATACATAATTTACACATTGTTAAAAACCATACCAAAAAAGTGAACTAAACAGAGGCAATAGGATAAAACTCGATTCGGGAGGAAGAGTTACCTTAGGGGTCCAAATTTTGTGTTAATTCCTTAATAAAGACCCGTGATACTTCAAATATACTGGATAAAGAAGCCGCGATTAGTAAATTATTTAATAGAAATATTAATATTTAATCAACTAATTGTCAGACAGTCAAGATATTTGGCAGAAATATTCAAACAAATCTGAGATGAGTGGTGGTAGTAATTTATACCTTTTTTAAACACCCCTCCAAAAAATGGGATCCCTAATGTTGATTGAACCTAGCGTTTTTAATTATATTCGAAAAACGTGCGTTTTTGCCGTAACGCAAAACATGAGGCAGATAAAGTAATTTGCTTTCGATTTTTGGATTCGAGAGGAAGAGTTACCTTAGGGGTCCAAATTTGTGGCGATTCCTTAATAAACACCCGTGATATTGCAAATAAACTGGATAAAGAAGCCGCGATTAGTAAATGATTTAATAAATTGAAAAATCAATATTTAATCAACTAATTGTCAGACAGTCGAGATATTTGGCAGAAATATTTGTTTTGACATCCTCTCTTAACTAAAAAAATTTCAAACAAATCTGAGATGGGTGGTGGACATTTCATTTTTTTGGGGGGTGATCTGATGTGGAATGACCCTGCTGACATTTGGTGTAAATTTCATTACCATAGCCACATTAAATATATATTTACTAAGAAAAATGTTGATGTGTTCAATACCTATTTCTCCCGCTGTACCTTCAAACATACCATATTTTTTTAGCATTTTTTATACTGCACTCTCCTGGTTTACATGACACCAGTACAAAAAATCATTCAGGACTTCATTCAAAGAAACCTCATCCACCTGCATCCCTCTCTCTGCTGGAGTACTCCAAGGATTGTTCATTGGCACACTACAGTGCTCTGCTTACACACCGCGCTCTGTAAAAAGATACTCAAATATGGGTCCATCTCTGGAATTCACTCCCTCTGTATATGCAAACACATTAAATGGTCTTTCAGCCACCAGCAGACACATCTTAAAAGGCAAGCTAAACATTGAACTGAACTGACTGCATTGCCCACATCTTCCAAACATATGCCTGAAATCTCTAACAGTCACCAGCACCACTATTCTACATACTTCAATAGATCACCATCTCTAACTCTGACCTCTACTTTATTCCTGACATTCAGGCAATCTCCAAATCAAACTCTTGCCCATCCTTTTATAATGTCCCACCTGAACTATTGCAACAATCTTCTGCCCGTACTTCCAAGACAATTACCATTGCAATCAATCATGAACACTGTTGCAAGACTCAACAGATTTTGTTAGCTTTCTTTCCAGTAACTTCAGTATCATTTTAAAGTCCTGACCCTTGCATACCACACCCTCCATAACAGATCCACTGTTTCTGAACCCACTTATACATATTCTCCCACTGACTTTCTAATGTCCTCGTCTCTCATAATTTCATCACATGCATAGCTGCAAGATTTCAACCACTTATGAAAGTCACCCCTCAGTATCAGACTCTTCTTAACAAGCAAAAGCTTTCAACTGTCTCTGGAGACTCATTTATTCAAAAGAAGTGTATCCCTCTCTACCACCAGCAGCTAGAATTGTTACTCCACTGCCTAATGTATGAAGTGTTCCCCACACCTTCTAGACTGTAAGCTTGTATTGGCAGGGCTATCTTCATCTTCTGTGTTTCATGTCATTGTACTAATTTGTTTGCATCATGAGCCCCTAAATGTACAGCACTGCTTAATATGTTGAGCTTTATACATTATTGATAACACAATAATAAAAACAAAAAACAAAAAAACATTTTACAATCCATACAACCTTTGTGGAAGTTTGTGAGCTTTACTAGTAATTTTGTATGTTAAATTGCAAATTTTATTGTTTAAAAACTGAATATCATTAAACCACAATCAAATGTGCTACATCATAAGGGAAACGCACTGTAATTGGGCTGGTGGAAAAAGAAATAAAAGTTTAAACAAGTGATTACCTCTACTGGGTCTCCTCCATCATCCTGTGATGGAGGGACATAGAAACGTATCTCCATAAGAGAAACCTCCGAATCATCATTCTGGTGAAATTCCAGTGTTACCTCATTCTTCCCAGTAGTGCACTGAGATACGTTACTGAGAGGGAGTTCAAATGCCGGCTGATCTCCCAAATCGAATGAGAGCAGCTGTCCTAAAAAAGCAAAGCATACAGTGTGAAGTCAGAGCACAAAATACATTTCTAATAGAGTTGCTAATATTTCAAGATTAGTGGGGAAATATTTCCAAAGATTAGAATATTAATTGTGATATCAGTTATGTCATTTATTAATTGAACTGTAGTTGCAGACTCCAAAACGTAGATTGCACAAGAAGAAATTTGAAACTTAGTTTTATGAAACGCAGAAGAAATATTATAGATAAGCGAATCAATCTAAATGTTACTTAAAATATGCTCGTGTCATAATGATCCTAAAAATGTAAGCGTAGCAGGAATTGAACGGATAAATCCTACTGCATGTAGTGGCAAGAAGTATAGAAGCTTGTGTCAAAGAGAAGTGTTCTGGGTTTCCTCAGAGTGCTGCGTAATTGGTGGTGCTATATAAACTATAATAATAGGAATAGTTCTCATAAAATTGTTTTACTTTGAATTATTCATTTCTATATTAATATCTCTTGGATAGTCATATGCAACAGAGAGGACGAGCGGGAGATATTTACATTTTTGCTTTAGTTCCAACTCTAAATGGAGGCCTATTGTGTGGTTGCACAATAAAACTATGCGATTAAAAGGACTGCAATACATTGTTATAACAATATTGATAGTTTATCATAAAGATACAGCAAATACTGAGAAACAGTGTTGAAAGCATTCTTCATTTATCACCATATAAGCAGTCTATCAGCTCTGTGGGCCGCGAGGCCTTTTGACACAAGCTATTTTTTTTTTTAAATTCTTTATTTTGGTTGGTCATATAAGCAAATACAGGGAATAAGAGTGTTATTATTGAACAGACGTACAAAAACAGTCAGAACAGTTGAATCAACATGTACGTAGAAGCTTATAATGAGACAACCATTTTTACAATTTTATATGCGGTATCAAATTGTATATAACTGTAGTGAAAGTGTGAAATGTGGGGGTGGGGGGAAGGGAATCAGAAAGGAAGGGGGGGGGGGGGGGAAGACCACAAAGCAGGTATATGAAAGAGCTCAGGGGGTGGAGAGTGTGTAGACGACTCAAGAAGATAAGGGGGCAAAGCGTATAAGGGAGCTGGACTTACCCCACATGGGTCCTTATCACGGGGCTAATTGTTAGGGGGACGCGAGCTTTCCACAAACTGCCAAGGAGCCCAAACCTGGTTAAAAACATGGCCTCTATCATGGAGGTAATAGGTAATCTGTTCCATGGCTGCGACATGCCAGATTTGTTTTTTGAGGGCTGTTAGAGAGGGGGGGGACGTTTTTTTCCAGTTTAGCGCGATAAGGGATTTAGCCGCTGTCAGTATATGTGAGGCTAGTTTTTTGGAAAATTTGTCAAGTTCTGGAGGAGGATAGCATAGTAGAAATACCCAGGGGTCCTTTGCAACGGGAGCCTCAAATAGAGAGTTTAGAATGCCACAAACCACATCCCAGAAGGAGGAGATAGTTGGGCAGGTCCACCATATATGGAGCATAGTTCCCCTGTGGCCACAACCCCTCCAACAGTAAGGTGAAGAAGAGGGAAACATGCTGTGGAGTCGAGTAGGGGTATAATACCAACGGTAATAGATTTTATAAGAGGTTTCTTTAAGTTTGGTGGATATGGAGCTTTTGGCTATCTCCAGTCTCATGTCGTCCCATGCCTCATCGTCCGGAGGGGGGCCTAGATCCCTTTCCCAATCAGCCTCATGTGCCCTCGGAGTAGGAAGGACAGCAGCAATAAATATACCATAAAGTTGGGATATCAAGCCTCTGTCCCTAGGGTGATTTTTACAAAGATCTTCAAAGGGGGTTAAATCTCGCAAAACATAGGTAGGTGGGAGGGATCGCAAAAAATGACTAATTTGGAAAAACTCAAACGGACTAAGTATGCGGGATGGGGAGTGACGTTGGAGTTCTGCCAGTGGGAGCCAGTGGTTTGCTTTGGAGAAGTCTATCGGGAATTTAAGGCCAGCTTTATTCCAAAGACGAGCTCTCGCGGCGGAGAGTCCAGGAGGGAATACAGGGTTGTGCCAAATGGGGGTTAAGGGGGATAATTGTGTGGTAAGCTTCAGTTTAAAGGAGTAAAAATCCCATAACTTGATGTCAAACTTGATAGTAGGGAGCATTTTAGATGCAGGAGGGCGATGTGCAGGGGAGAGACCCCATAAGGGTGTAAGATAGGGCAAGGTAGTATAAGCCGATTCTATATCGAGCCAGGAAGTGGAGCCTGGGGGGGCATATGAGGTAACAATTTGTGAAAAGTGGGAGGCCAGGTAATATAGTTTAATGTCGGGGAGACCTCTGCCGCCAGAAGAGATTGGTCGTTTGAGAATGCTGGCTGAGATCCGTGGGGGTCTGTGATTCCAAACAAAACGGATGAGGGATTTTTGTATGTTAGAAAGGAAGGAGGCAGGAACTGCGACCGGGAGTGTTTGAAAGAGGTATAACCATTTTGGTATAATAGACATTTTGATTGCTATGATCCTGCCCAGCCAGGAGATAATGAGGCGTTTCCAGGAGGTCAGGTCAGAGAGCATCTTAGCGAAAAGGGGAGGGAAGTTTTCAGGAAAGAGGAGGTCATAGCGTGAGGTGAGGAAAACTCCCAAATATTTGATCTTTCTTTTTTGCCACTTAAAATTGAAGGTTGTCTGGAGGAGATCCGTTTCCCGAGGGGAGACATGCAGCAGCATGGCCTCTGATTTTGCATAGTTTATTTTATAACCAGAGGTGATCCCATAGGCTTGGAGAATTTCATAGAGATTGGGGAGGGAGATCGCTGGTTGGGATAGAGAGAGGAGGACGTCATCCGCAAAAAGAGAAATTTTGGAGTTGATGCTACCCACCTGCACCCCCTGAATGTTGGGATTGGATCTAATTTGGGAAGCCAAGGGTTCGATCACTAGAGCGAATATAAGGGGTGATAGGGGGCAACCTTGCCTTGTGCCGTTTTGGATCAAGATCGGGTCTGAGGGTATACCATTAATCAAAACTTTGGCACGGGGAGTCGTATATAATGCCAGGACGCCAGTGAGGAAGCTGCCAGCAAATCCAAAGGCCTCAAGGGTGGCCCTCATAAAGTCCCAGGAGATCCTATCAAATGCTTTTTCAGCATCGAGAGAGAGCATAATAGTTGGGGAGCTCCTTGAGTTGACAACGTGGATAATGTCAATGGCTCTTCTGGTATTATCTCTCGCCTGGCGTCCCGGGATAAACCCCACCTGATCATAATGGATAAGGGAAGGGAGGATTTGGTTTAAACGATTCGCCAGAATTTTGGCATATATTTTCAAGTCAAGGTTAAGAAGGGAGATTGGTCTGTAACTTGCACAGTGGAGGGGGTCCTTCCCTTCTTTGGGGATTACTACAATTCTAGCTTCGAGCATTTCAGGGGGGAAGGAGTCTCCCTGAAGAACATTGTTGTAAAGGGAGCGCAGGTGGGGAGCAAGCAAGCCCGAAAACTTCTTATAATAAGCGGCCGTGAAGCCATCGGGGCCTGGGGCTTTGCCTTTTTTTTGCCCTTTAATGGTTTGCTGGATTTCCTCTATCGAGATCTCCTCATTGAGATGTTCAAGAGCTTGGTGGGGTAATTTCGGAAGTTTGGAGTTGGCTAGAAATTCTGAGATTAGAGTGGCATTGGATTGTTGTGTTGGGGAGGTGGGGGAGGGTGGGAGGTTATACAATTCTGTGTAATATTGTTGGAAGGATTTTCTGATGGCCGCAGGATCGTAGAGAAGCTGGTTGTGGGAGTTACGGATCGAGACAATATTATTATTCGTCCTAGCGGTGCGGAGACGAGATGCCAGAATTTTATCTGCTTTGTCTCCTTTCTCATAGAAAGTTTGGCGAAGCCATTTGAGTCGCTTGGCAACTTGTTTGGAGAGAAGGAGATCCAGTTGAGCTTTTGTTTTATGTAAGGCCACTAACGTGGCAGGGTCAAAGGTCCTCTTATGTTGGATTTCTAAATCATGGAGTTGGAGTGAGAGTTTATTGATATTGGAGAGGGTTTCTTTTTTATTCCTGGAGGCCATGCTGAGCAGATGTCCCCTCATGACCGCTTTATGCGCCAGCCAGAGAGTAGACTTAGAGATCTCCTGTGAGTCATTTAATTCGAAGTAGGTCTCTAGGTGTGATCTAAGCTGGGATACTATGTCTACATTGTGGAGGAGAGATTCGTTAAGGCGCCATGTCATGGGGCGTGGACGAGGTGTGAGGCCAGAAAGATCAATGGAAATGGGGGAGTGGTCAGACCAAATCAGGGGATGGATCCGGGCCTCCTGGAGGTTTAAGGCAAGGTCATGGCTGAGCAGGATCATATCTATGCGGGAATAAGATTGGTGAGGTGAGGAGTAAAACGTGTAGTCTCGAGCTGTTGGGTCTTTTACTCTCCAGGAATCATAAAGAAGCTGGGACTTCATGAGACTGAGGAGAGATTTAGAGGAGAGTGGGTCTGAAATGGGTAGGGCTGCAGCCACAGGGGAAGAGCGGTCGAGAGAGCTATTTAGGACGGTGTTGAAGTCTCCCGCTACTATAAGGTCCCCCTGACGGAGTCGTGTCAACAAAGTATCCAGTTTTGAGAAAAAACGATGTTGGTTTTGGTTAGGGGCATAGATGTTAACCAGGGTACAGAGTTTATTGTTAAGTTTACCTACCAAGATGAGGAACCGACCCTCTTTATCAGCGAGTGAGTCAATGAGTTCAAATGTAAGGTGGCGCGAAAACATAATGGCCACTCCGCGTTTCTTGGCTGAGTGATCGCATGCATGATGGGTGTTAGGGTAAATTTTTGAGCGTAACTCAGGGTGGCAGTTGTGTAGAAAGTGCGTTTCTTGTAGGAAAATTAGATCGCCTGTATGAAGTTTGAGAGTAGCAAAGAGTTTACCGCGCTTCTGGGGGGTGTTAAGGCCCTTTACATTAAAGGAGAGAACTCTAAGACCCATGTGAGGTAAGAAGGAAAAAGATAGAGATAGAGCCCAATGTGTAGGGGGCCGTGGGAAGTCTCAAAAAAGTGACAGGAGGGCACTTGGGGGGTTGTGCAGTACACGGGGGGGTAAATGAGAAAGTCATATCTGAATGTTTCATGTGGTCGGTTTGAAAAAGGGGAAGGTTGGTGGTGGGAAAAGGAGGGGAAAGGGTAGGAAGTAAGTCACACGGCAAAGTAGGCCGGGACCAGTGGTGCCGACATCTGGAGGGGATACTATGTACTGGGGGAGTACATAGGTCAGCATAGGAGCTAACAGCTCCAGGGGAGCGTGGCGAGGCATCCAGCAGACGCATCGCGCTGGCCAAAGAGAACGGGTCAGAGGGGTGTATCCCTCTGGGTTACCTGAAATAGAGGCTTTGGTAGTGGATTAAATGTGGGTGTTGGGCGAAGCAACCTGGGAGGGGGGTGGGGATAATGAATTTATGCAATATTGTAAGGGGTGGGAGTTGAGGTGAAGTATAGGAGGGGGACGGAAGGGAGTGTAAGAGGAAGAGGGCAAAGGTATAGCGAGGAGTAGAAGTATGGAAGGTATAGCGAAGAGTAGAAATATGGAGCAAGACATATCAGTGTAACCAAACATTTTGAAATTAAACAGAGTAGAATAGCACTAAGTGGTATTGTAGTGAAATACTGGAACCATATAACCATATATTTAACAATTACTCATGGAAAAGAGGTATCAGTTGCTAGTGCAGTAAAACAAAGATTGATAACTGATCGGGTGATCTCATGTAACAGCCCTCATTCAAAACAGGTTAGGTGGATAAATAAAGCGGGAAGATTAGGCAGATGACAGCCTGGGCCATCAAGAGGCACCTGTAGTGAGGGTATGCGACACAAGAGCACCCAGCAAAGATGCTAATAAACAGTACTACTAGCGAGTATAATGCAGCACAGTACAGTGGAAAAAAGGTTAAAGATCTACCAGGAGCTAGGGTCCCCCAGACAATATTAAACAAGATGAACCTAACCATGTAATAATATAGCAAGTGGCATACAAAAACATAACGGGGTTTTAACATGTGAAACGTTACGGAATAAAGTAGTGTTCCTTTGCGAGCCCCTCAAAGTGAGGGGAGACCTCACTAGAGGTGTGGGCCCATTGGTAAGAGAAGAACACAAATTACAGGAAAAACAAAACCTGAGAATGGTAATCAAGTCACGGAAGCTTCATCAGGTGGTGGCGATGATGTCGGCACAGTGGTCCATTCAGCACTGGGAGCTTGACGTGACGGGGGTCTTGCTGTTTTCTGAGGGAGAACGGATGACTCAGAAGGGGTTGGAAGACCGGTAGTAATTCCAAGTTTCGGGAGTAGGGAGTGGGCTTCAGATAGAGTTCTGGCCATTAGCATTGAGCCCTGATGCCAAATCAGGATGCGAAAGGGGAATCCCCAACGGTATTTAATTTGTCGCTGTTGGAGAAGTGTGGTGATAGGCTTAAAGTCTCTCCTTTTGGCTAGGGTGATTGGGGAAAGATCCTGGAAAATTTGAAGGGTAACATTGTCGAAGGTGATGGATTGAAGGCGGCGGACTTCTCTCATGATTTCTTCCTTCGCTGTGAAGTAGTGCATTCTGAGTATGACGTCCCTGGGTTGGGACGGGTCCTGGGAGCGGGGTCTCAGCGCCCTGTGGGCTCTGTCCAGGAGAAGATGTTCCTCAGGAGTAGAAGGGGAGAGCTGAGAGAAAAGTTTCTTGAGGTAAAGGTCCAAGTGAGCTGGCTCGATCTGTTCCGGTATTCCGCGGATTCTCAGATTGTTGCGTCGCGCTCGATTGTCTTGGTCTTCTTGTCCTTCTTGCAGTTGGGTAATGTCTTGGCGAATTTGGTGAAGGTCTGTTTCGTATGATTGTTGATAGGTTACCACTTCTTCCACTCTGTGTTCCAGATGATCGGTTCTACCGCCTATTTCAGCAATATCTGCTTTAAGTGAGTGGAGGGCTTGGACCGATGTTTTGACTTCCTTCAGTTCTTTGAGGAGAGATAGAAAGTCTCGGCGAGTCAAAGGAGAACAGTCCTCACTTTCAGGATCTGAGTCAGAGTGATCACTAGATCTGGCCGGAGTTTTCTGTTTGGAGAGATAAGGAAGGAGATCTCCTCCTGGAGGTTTCTTTCCTCCTCTGGGCATCGTAGTAGAGTGGGAAGAAAACCCGTTGAGGAAGTGGTGAGGGAGGAGGATCGGTTGCTTCGCTATAAGTGGTTCAGGGCCGAGGGGGATAGAGAGACATGATTAGCCTCTAGACATCTGTTGATCGTCTGGTGGGAAGTGTGGGAGCCCCCACATTATAAGGAATTTGTCGGTCAAGGCCCTTCTCAATAAATGGAATTGTATAAGCACTGAAAAGACCTATGGATATATAGGTATTATTTCTTAGAAAGTTATAGAGCGCAGTGCCCGGTATTGGCCACAGGATGGCAGCACTGGTGTTGAAGTGCAGATAGGAACAAGCAATTTCTATTGTATAGATCTGGTTGACCCAGGTGGGTTAATAACAATGAAGATTTATGTTCCCCCGAACTCCTATTCCCAGTAGGGGATCTTAGAAATTTGTGTGGCAGCCAGCCTCAAGGCAGAAGGAGGGTATTGTGACTCACCGCTTGGGAGAAGACAGGAGCAGGTCAGTGCAGCGTCAGCAGCTCCCAGGATGGACATGGGCTCCCAAGCCACACAGCGCAGCCAGCAGACTCCAGGGGGAGAGAGGCCAGATGAGATGGAGCTGTCCTACAACTGGAGGTCCTGTGAGGCGAAGCGCCTTCGTGGCAAGATGGCGGCCGCGGGGTCAAAATCGAGGCCCCGGCTTTCCGGCGCGGGCTAGGCCTCACTACCGTCGGGAGGTCCAGGAGCACGGCGGAGATCCCGGGGGCGATCTGAAGTGCAGCAGCGACCTCCGGTAAGTCGCGGAAGCGCTATAGGCAGGGTCTTGACTATTTGGGGGCAGTGTGGAGTCCTTATTGATAGTGGACTTCCACGGAGCTCAGAGACAGCGCGACCGTCCGTTATGGCTGACAGGCCACGCCCCCCGACACAAGCTATTTTGATGATCAGACACTTTAAATATACCCTCTGATACAGTCAGTTTTTTGTGTCAATTCGCACGGCCAGTCTCACTTATTTATAATGTATTAGCAAATCTACAATTATATTATCTATTGTGGATATATACGTGCACATTAACTTTTATTTCTAAAATCCCTAAGACGTTTAGAAGCACTCACTGATTAACAGCTACCTAATTATTACTTTTAATATGTTTTTTCAACAATAGATCATTATATTATTTGCTGGAATTTCTAACATTAAGGGCCATCAGTCTCCCTTTTTACAGTATCTTTGGAGACAACATATTTTAGCAGCACCAATGTTTTTTTCCTTCTTTTCTATAACCACATTAAAAACCAAATGGAAGAGCATACACAGATATAGGAAAAACGAGCACACAATGACACCATCTGAAAGATAGAGAAAAGTATGAAAAAAAACAACAACCAAGAACATCAAAGAAGAAAGAAAATGGGAGTGGTGTGTCCAATTAGGTCATCATTAAAATACCTTAAAACTATGCTAAATTACTCCCGGATGAGAATCTACGTCTTTCCCTTAATCCATTATGAGTAATCCCAGATTTAGAGAATTAACTAGTATTTCAGAAGGCCATATATGTGGTAAAATACTAGCATTGTTTATACAGTGGCATCTCATTCAAATTATTTTAACAGCTAAAATCTGAATTTCAGGTTCTGAACTAATTCTTACTTTTAATTTTTGCAATTGAGACAAGATGATTTTTATACTTGCCATAAAATCCATTTCTCTGAAGGTATTTGGGGGACACTGCTTCACATTGCGGTATACATGGAGCTGTGCTATGAATAAGGCACTAAATTACACTAAACTTGTCTGAACTTACGCCTTCCCTTCTATGCCACCTCTACTGTAAGTATTCCGTTTTTAAACTAATAAAGTCCGTAAGAATTCATCACACAAACAAGAACACAACTGTAAGACAAAGGGGGTGGGCAATGCAGTGTTCCCCAAATGGATTTTACAGAGACTACAAAAATATTATTTTCTCCTACATCCTGTTTGGGGTACACTACTCAACCATGGGAACATTCCAAAGCTGCCTCTAGGGGAGGGTAATCTACCACAGCTGAGCACAACACTTTTTGTCCAAAGCTGGCATCTTTGGAAAAACACACATTAAACCTGTAAAATTTGGTAAAAGCATGGACAGAAGACCAGGTTGCTGCCCGATACAACTGTTCAAACTAGGCTCTGTACCGCGGTGCTCACCGATCTCGTAGTGGGCTGCAATATCATCCGGAACTATTGTTCCGGAGATATAAATCTGACAGATTGCAGCCATTGTCCAACTCGCAACTGTATTTTGTTGCTGGCCATCCTTTCTTGTGTGCATCATAAAGTACAAGAAGGCAATCTGTTCTACGCAAGGATGATGATCAGTTCGTATAAATCAAGGCTCTAAAATCCACCAGATGGAGAGATTATTCACTTCTAGATGCTAACAATATCCTAGTTCAGATGAAAATTAAACACCACCTCAGGCTTGAAAGGAGGCATGGTGCCCAGAACAGCTCATTATAAAACTCAAAGTTTCTTGACCTGCAAGGTACACTAGAAAACATCCAGCGTATATCAACCAGCAAAAAACAAAAGATAACAATAGGATGTATCATTCTATTAATGGATGAGGAATAAACTCACAAATTCCTGCTCACCTTTTGCAATGTTACCGAGTTGAAACCACCTTGTCTGTGCGGTAATCCCTGATGTTCTCAAATAAAATGGGAAAGCCACTAAAAAGTGTGGGCAGCACGGTGGCGAAGTGGTTAGCACTTCTGCCTCACAGCGCTGGGGTCATGAGTTCAATTCCCATGTGTGGAGTTTGTATGTTCTCCCTGTGCTTGCGTGGGTTTCCTCCCACACTCCAAAAACATACTAGTAGGTTAAATGGCTGCTATCAAAAAATGACCCTAGTCTCCCTTTCTCTGTCTGTGTGTATGTTAGGGAACTTAGACTGTAAGCTCCCATGGGGCAGGGACCGATGTGAATGAGTTCTCTGTACAGCGCTGCGGAATTAGTGGCGCTATATAAATAAATGATGATGATGATGTGTACTGCATCTACCATCAATATTCCATCCAATGTCAAGGATACGAATCGGATCTAGGTCTTTTCAACACAGCGATTTACACATCCAATGTGTACCTTTACAATAACCACTCAGGTCCCCACGGATAAAACTAGAGCCCAAAATTATTCTAAAAAGAAAGTCATATAAAAAAACAGAATGCCCATAATGGAAACAAAGATCCTTTTCCTGTCTGCAGTCAGGAAGCAACAGAGTGGACCATTCAAACTAACTGTATAACATCCAAAAACGCTCCTTTTAACATGCATCATGGGCATTCAGCCCACTTCTTCAGAAGGTGATGGTGTATTTCCAGATGTTTGTTTTTAATCCTCTTTCATTCTAATTAGATGACCTTCAACCTTTGCAAGGATTACATCCACTTTCCAAATATAGCATAAACATCCATACTTTAGGAAATTCTTTGTCAAAATAACCAATAAATACAATGTAACGATATAAGATATACATAAGAATTGGAGACTGTGTAAAACATGTACTCTATTCAGGGAGCCAAAAAGCTCTTCCTCCTCTATTGAAAGTATTGCAAAAATTACCTATTTCTTAAATGTTAGCCTGATAAATAGATTAACTCTGCAAATGTTGACGTCAACTATTTTAATACCAGTTTGCAAGGTTAACCCCCCATCAAACTTGCTCAAGATACTTTGCTGTAACCCTTACACATATTTCTGCTAATATGCCAAGGAAATAGTTCAGCTTAACAGTTTTTCTTCCATTTCATAACCATCAATGCAATTTGTTCTCACAGACTTAATTAAGATTCTCTGTGGATCCTTTTATACAGTAATTCCCATGTAAAACTTTGTATCTTTATCTCAATTAGATCCTGCGGTTTTTATGGAATTAAAATTGACCAGTCCGTTGCACGACCACCAATACAAACTATTTGAGTGAAGTGAACCAATTTATATTATCCAACCTCTTTCAAAGATTTATTAAGATTTTATATATGAAAAAAAAACCAAAAAAAAAACCCCACGATATATTTGAAAATCTCAAATAAATAAGGCTTAAAAAAATTATTAAACAAAAAAAAAAAACCCTATGTCAATATCTATATTTAAACTATCTGGTGACAGTGTCCTCAGCTCGGATATCCAGCATTTCTCTCTCTGGGATAATATCTTCTGACTATCACTGTCCTCCAGTGTTGCATATTTTATTCCCATGAACCAGCCAGATTGCTATTGTGAAACACTGAAAAATGTTTAGACATGGCGAGTGCACAGCCCCGTAATAATATTTAATAAATGCTCTCTAATTCTCGTTTTTAAGGATCTAGATGTTTTTCTCTACATGTTGGAGGCCACAGGGGCACTCCAAAACACACATGATAAACGGTGTGCTACAATTAATATTTCTCTTTATGAGATCTAGCTTTCCAATTTTCCACCCTTACTTTATTTTATGACCAGATTTGCACACTTTTCATGACAAGCATGAGGAGAAAAAAACCAAAACTATTCTAATTCCCCTAAGCAGGATTTCCAATTTTTTTCCTCTGGATCTTTCTAATTTGTGGTGCAAAGGGTCTACCGAAATAATGTTTCCCCAATCATTCTTCTGTTCTGTGCTCTTGCTCCTCGCTGCACCGCCCTTCACTGAAAACATCGGGTGTGATGACATCACGCCCGAGATGCAGCAGTGCAACAGAGCAGTGAGGAGTTTGCAGTTTTTTTTGGCCGACCTGCAGATACAAGCCGAGGTGGCAGGCAGAGGGAAGCACTTGTCGCCCCCCCCCCGTCTTGGGCACGGCACCCCAAGGAGCCGTTTAGTTAGGCCATAACTCAGTGTTTTGAAGTGGTAATGGGATTTCTCCAATGAAAATCTGAAAAGGCTGTGAAGTCCTTCCCAGATAAGGATATGGAGATAGCCATCATTTCTGTCCATGGAGATGAGAAACTTGTCTTGCTCCATGGCGCAGATGACTCATCAGACGGACTCCATCACGAATTTCCCTAGCTGCATTTGAAAACTTTAGGGACTTAAGGATAGGCCAGAAAGTCAAGTCCGTTTTTGTGCTAGTACTAGGTTTCAGTAATAACCCTAACTGCTCCTGCTATTAAAAGATATTAAATACTAAATAGCATTGCAACAAAAAATAAAATTGCCCAACTCCTTTCTGTGGCTGCTAAAAAAAAAATTGACTAATTGCAGGGGAGGAGGCATAGAGGTGGAAAAATAAGTTCAGACACGTTTAGTGTAGATTAGTGCCTTACTTCTTGCACAGCACCCTTTTTAACCCCATGTTGAAGCGGTGTCCCCCAACAAGGATGTAGGAGGAAAGTAATTATGGCTCAGTTTTGTTGAGTGATGCAAACATTTAAACCACATCCTTGAAACAAGCCCTTATAGATTATAGTAAAATACACTTCTTACTTATATAAGCTTTTGACAAACACTCATCCAGTACTTACTATTAACTGTTATACTAAGTGGAGACGTGATATTACAGATTTAGGTGCAGTGGATTGGGAGGAGGCGATAGGATTATACACAGTGACAGTAATTTCTTCCAGAGATATTATAATTTAAGATAGATATTTGTACCGTAAATATCACATACCCTGCTGATTAAGAGGAGATAGTTACCTAATAATATATGCTTAAATGCTTCCTGTAAATGGGCACTTTTACACATTTTGTTTGGAAATGTTCGATTATTAGACCTTTCTGATCAGAGGTCACAGAATTTATCTCTAATGCATTGTGTTGCCTAATAGCTGCTCTCCAAGAGTGTCTTATGGGAATAGTTGAGGAATTGATCCCTGGGAAATATGAAAGACTTGAGATTACGGTTATTCTATGCCAAAAAAACTAATAGCGAGTTAAAAGGAAATTAACTGGCTCGCCAACACTGAAGAAATGGAAAGTTAACCAACTCCTTGCTACCACTGTATAACGACAAAGGAAATCAACTCAATGTGAACAGACCTCAATTATCAGCTGCTGCAGGAGCTGGATAAGACCATCATGACCTCTGAAACTGCACAAATATGTTAAATTGCCTTATAAAGCTGACAATCTTGGAAATATGTATGTGTATGAATGGGTAGTGTTATATACTATATTGTGAATACAAAATATAGGGGAAAAATAAAATAAAAAAATTCACCAAGCTTAGAAGTATAGAGCAACTCACTTGAAATCTTATTGTTCCATTCAAACCCCCTTTAGACATGATGAATTTAACAGCCTTGGACATTAATACTTTCTTTAAATCGAACTTATCAGCGCTGTGAAATGTGCATAAACTACAAGACTACATAGTTGCCTTGAGCACAGCTGCTTAGTCTTACATTTGACAGAGTTCCAAGATGCTTTCTACCCTAAGCACCAATGCTATCTGTGAATCACAATAAAGCACTATGCTGTGTCAGTATAATTTGCTTTAGTTGCACAGAATGCTTTAGCAACAGTATAGACATTAAGGAAATCCAGGAAAGCTTGTCAATGAATAGAATTAAACAGTACATAACCATTAACAGTCCAAAAAGGAGAGAAAAAAAAAAAGTAATTGTGACAGATTAAAAGGGAACACACCTCCAAATCTCACACTGCCCCAGTTCCATCCTTTCACACAGAGATCCTTTTCTACCAAATCCACACGGAAGTGAGTCTTGAAGTAATCGGACAGCTTCTCATACTCCTGTGAAAATAGACAGGTTGTATAAGTTACAGTTTTTTTATTTAATTCCGATACTAATAGAAAGGGTCCTCCATGGTAAAGGAATTGTTTTACCAATTTCATATGCCAACACATAAGGGGGTAGATAAGTATGATATATAATAAATCCATCACTTCTTCATTCCTCCAAAGGCAGCCATTATAATGGATAGCTTCCCTTTCCAACTTAGGCAGAGAGACAGGTTACAAAAAAAAAGCAACCCTCCCCACCCATACTAGGTAGTCTAGCATCTTTCAGTGTCTTTTCCTATCTCTAGAAAAGGTAGTGGTTTGTGGTTTTCTGTAGGTAGGGACTTATCTGAGGTCACAGCAAAACTCTGCTCAAACAGAGGGCTAGCTACCTGGGCGGCTTCAGACTGCTACTGCAGATCTGCTTCAACAATTTGCACCAGTTTCCTGAACTTCAGCAGTCTGCATATGTGCATGCACTGCATTAGAAGTTATAGAGCACAGACATGCAGGAACAAGCTACAGGGAAGCATGGAGCTGCTGTAAAGCTTCCCTGCAGCTAGCAAACATTTTGTTCACTAACATTAGCTGAGCCAACTATACTCAGCAATGAATGGAGCCAGAGTCAGAACACAGCACGAGATAAGCCCCTACACGTTAGGCGTGCTGTATTATGTGCATTTGATAGTTAGCATGCTAGGCTTAAGAGCTTATTGAAAAGATGAACAACAGGATGCATTAAATTTGGGAAGCCTTGGATAAGCCTTTCAATTATGGTGCTGAAAGTCTCCTTTGCACACAATGCAATGATCAGCCCAGGAGACAGGGCCGAATTAACAATGGGCCTGATGGGGAGGCCTCTCCACAGAAATAGGCCCAGGCCAGCCAGGAGTAAAAAAAAAAATAAAAAAATAAAAAAATAAAAAAAATAATCGGTGAGGGCACCTGCCATGGGGAGGGTGGTGAGACTTCCCTGGTAGCTAGGGGGCAGTCCTGTCATCGGAAAGCAACAGCCAGCCAATCGTGACGCTGCCTGTTGCTGAGTGGAGTGGGGGCTGCGTCTACAGAGGCTGTGTGTGACTCGTGCTGTACCAACTTCCACCCAGTCCCAGACGGAGGTCAGTGGCATTCAACACAACAGGTAGGAACAATTTATTTTTTATCAGGGGATATGGGACAAAAGGCCCAGCAGAGGATATGTGAAAATATAATATGCATGTGTCAATGGCCCCTGTGTATCAACATAGGGATCAGTTCCTCTTCTTACAACAAAATTACCAACTTTTTCAATGGAGATTATGTCCTGGTGTCACTGACAGGTAACTGTGTTTGACTATTTGTAATTTGAAGTCTGCTCAGATGTATGAACACTTGAATAAAGAATAGTAGAAATCTGACAGGATGGACCGCCTATGCCACCCTGTCTGCTGCTGCTGGGAACCAGATGGGCTTACTTTGCCACCGTTAACTTACGTTATCCCAAGTGCCCCATCTTGCCGCAGTAGGAGGAGCTTACAAGTGCTGCCTCCACTGGACTCCTTACCGGCATCCAGAACCAGGTTTCTTCTGGGTAACCGACGCTGCGGGTGTACCTCTCGTTACTGGTGTACCTGGGCTGCTACCCCTGAACTCGTCCTATAGATCAGGGTTGCTGTGGATGGATCTCCGCTGGCCTATCACACTGGCCAGACCTGCTGGGGAGCGGGCAAAGTGGTGGTACTGGGCGCTGGGTCCAAACCTCAGAACAGCCGGGAACAGATTAGAGTTGGGTCTAATCTGTAGGTCACAGGAATCAGCATAGAGAAGTTTTCAAGCAGGTCATTGAAGCAAGTGATGTGTAATTGCTCTTAAACTGGTTAAAAAGGTACCAGTTATCAGGTCAGATGAAAGAAGAACAGCTTTTAATACAAAACAGAGCCTTTTTGTACACATTTGGAGACTTGATTTGGCAGGAGGTAAATCGTCCTCATGGCCCTTTAACTAATCTGGACTGATTCATGCAGCCTGCACGTGAATCAGCCCAAAGAGTATAACACCTCTAACATTGATGCTAGTGGCATGGGGGGAATATACTCCCCCCCCCCCCCCCGCGAGGGAGAAGGGTGCTCATCCCACTGTCCTCCCCTGGTGCAAGAGATTTATCTATCTTTTAAATCTCCCGCCCAAACTGTCTTCCAGGGACCCTGATCCGGGTCATCAGTCCCTGCCCTGTCACTAGTTGAAGCTATTGGAGCTCCAACTAGGGACTTAGCTTTCTAGGACCCCCAGGAGCCGCTGCATCTCCTGGACCCATTTAATTCCAGGACGCTGGTTGTTAAGGGGATCCAGGGCTGCCCCAGCACAGGGTACTTTCTTTCTTTTATTTTACACATACATTTCATACACATTTTTAACGTTTGAAATATACATAGTTACACTCAGGGCGCCTAGCACCGAGTTAACCCCTTAAGCGACGGTTCTTTACCAGCGCTGCGGCGCCTACACATACATTCCCATTTAGTTATTCACTTTTTACACTAGGTGCCAGGGTTTAATTCCTTCCCTGCTACAGCGGTGGATGCTACCCACCCAGGACTGCAGCACACATTTAAAATACAATTTTTTATTTATTTTTTAAAACACTTTATTAAACACTCTTCACACGGCACCTAGCGCCGGTGATTTAACCCCAAATTCAAGATGGCCGGCGAATGGTACTCGGGACCTGGCCACACCCCCCCCCCAGTCCATGCGGGCTACCAGCGAGCCATGTCCCCACAATTTGACTCCTAATCCCGCAGTCTCTTGGGGCTCCCGGGGGTGACCTGAAGAATCCGGCTCTTCCTGGAGAGACAGTACATCCGCATTGCTGTGAGCCTTTCCTTGCTTGTGAATTATGTGAAAGTCATAAATTTGAAAGGCAAGGCTCCAGCTCAACAATCTGCCATTTTCCCCTCACGTGTGATGTAGCCACTTTAAAAGATTATCATCAGTCACCACAGTAAAATGGCGTCCATATAAATAAGGTTGAAGTTTTTTTAATGCCCAAACATTCCTTCACAATTGTGGCATACCCTACCATTCGGTTTAGCAGTTTTCTGCTCAAATAGGCCACAGGGTGATCCTGCCCATCTGGCCCCACTTGGCCAAGTACTGCTACCAGTCCATACTGTGCAGCATCAGGTTGCATAATAAAGTCCTTGTCATAATTGGGCGCCAACAGTATTGGAGCACGAACAAGGGCTTGCTTTATTGACTGAAATGCCAGCTCACAAGCGGGTGTCCAGTCAACTACTTGGGGGAGTTTATTCTAAGTGAGATCTGTCAGGGACTTCGCTACAGTGCTAAAGTCTGGGACGAAACGTCTGTAGTAGCCCGAGGTCCCTAAGAAGGCCAGTACTTATCTTTGGGTTGTGGGCCGGGGCCAGTCTCGGATTGCCTCTACCTTAGCTGGCTCTGGCTTAACCTTACCTCCCCACACGATGACCCAGGTATTGCACCTCCGACATCCCCATTTGGCACTTGTCTGCTCCAATGGTCAAGCCTGCCCACTGAATTTTCTCCAACACTTGCCCTACATGTTTGAGATGATCCTCCCAGGATTTATTGAAAATGGCAATGTCATCTAAGCACGCCTGAGCAAAGCCTTTACACCCTTCCAGCAGGTAATCAACCACACGCTGGAAGGTGGCTGGCACATTCTTCATCCCAAATGGCATGGATTTAAATTCGAACAGGCCAAATGGCGTGATGAATGCAGACCGTTCCTGAGCCTCGGGGGTCAGCGCTATCTGCCAATACCCCTTGCTCAAGTCAAAGGTGGAAATATACTTTGCTCCAGCTAACTCGTCTAACAGAGCGTCAATTCTGGGCAGGGGATAGGCATCAGACACGGTCACCTCATTCACCTCGATAAACGGGTTGCCTAACTGGCCTATGCTCACTAGTGTTCACATGGTGCATCACCAAGGAAGTCCGACCAGGTTTCCTATTGAACTGAGTCGCAAAGGGCCACAACACTGCCTCAAGCTGCTCCCTCTGACAGGCACTCAACTGCTCATCCCAGCCCACTTCCTCTACACCATCACTTCTGGCATCCGCGAGGTCAGGTAGTGAGTCACTTCCTGGTTCCTCAGTTGTAAAGCAGCAAACCTCCGCTACCGCCTCCACACGCTCGTGGTATGCCTTCAACATATTTAGGTAGCAGGTCCGCTGCCGCCTACCATCGCTATCAAATGACACCACGTAAGTAATGTCACTCAGGCGTTTTGAGACCGTGTCCAACCCAGACAGCTTGGAGTTTGTTCGCACGTGGCATCAGAAGAAGGGCCTTCTGCACTAGAAACACTCTAGCACACACACCCTGATTATACCAAGTTTTCTGTTTCACCTGCGTGAGATTCTCTAACCGATCCCTGAGCTTCAACACATACTCCACCACAGAGACAACCTGGGTGGGTACCTCCCCTTCCCAAGACTGTCGGAACAGGTCAAGTCGTCCACGGACTCTGCAACCATGTAGTAGTTCAAAGGGCGGAAAACCGGTAGACTCCTGCGGCACATTCCGAGAGGCAAACAGGATGGGTGGCAGGTAGCGTTCCCAGTCCCCCCACCCTCTGAAGTTACAAATGCCGTGCTTCAGAGTGCCATTGAACCGCTTACACAGTCCATTAGTCTGAGGATGGTAGGGGGCAATACGGTGTTGCTGCACTCCACACTTTGCCCAGAGACACTGGACCAGTTCACTCATGAACGGAGTTCCTTGATCAGATAGGATCTAACTAGGGAACCCTACTCTGCTAAATATGCCTAGCAATGCGTCTGCTAACTTTTCCGCAGTTATGGAGGACAAAGCTACAGCCTCTGGATACCAGGTAGCGTATTCTACCACGGTGAGGATGTATCTCTTTCCGGACCTACAGGACACAGACAAGGGCCCTACTATGTCCACAGCCACTCGATGAGAAGGTTCCCCAACTATTGGCAAGGGGAGCACTAGCACTGGGGCGCCCGGGACGCTGACACACATCACAGGACTTACAGTGTGTTATCCGACATTCCCAGCCAGAAAAAGTTCTGTGTCAAGCGCTTCAGTGTCCGGTCTCTTCCCTGAAGTCCCGCCATAGGGATTTTGTGGGCAACTGACATCAGCCTGGGCTCTGGTGGTCTCTGATAACTCCCAGGGACAGGGTGGGGTAGTGGCTGGCGAATGGTACTTGCTTTTAAAAAGAAGGGTGTCCCCCTGATTATACAATCCTTTGGCGTTGGCTGTTTACCTGGTGTTTCTGCCAGTGTGGCCTCACTGCCACATACTGATCCGCCAGCAGGGCCACTTTTTCCAGGGTTGCTGGGCTACAGTCCAATACCCACTTCACCTCTGGAGTGCACTGGCGGTGAAAATGCTCTCTGCAAATTAAGTCCACTAATTCTTCCCAGGACTTGGCGACAGATCCATTAATCCATCTTATTGCCAACTGCCGCAACTGGTTAGCAAATTCCTCATGGCTGATAATGGGTGCTCTTAGCAAAGTCCCGACACTTCTGCTGGTAGGTCTCCGGGGTAATAACATAGCGCTTGAGGACCCATTTTACCACATCGTAGTCCGCACAGTCCTCTAGGGCCACTCTGCGATAAGAGTCCACTGCAAGACCTTGTAGCGTGGGTACCAGATACTTTACCCACTCCTGTTTGGGTAAGTCATGGAGGCTACAAGACATTTCGAACACCTGCAAATGTCCATTAATATCTCCAACAGTGTCATCAAATTTGGTAAAGTGAAGGGATCCAAATATGGGCACAGCAGGCGGGCTGCTGCAGGGAGCCCCACAACTTGATGATAAGCAACCGCTCCGCCTCAGTTGTTTTGTCTCCCAGGGACTGCTGCATTAGAACAGAAAAGTTAACCCTCATCACGCTGTTGAATTTGCGCCACTGGTTCACTCTGTGGGGTGTGACTGTTGCTGGGAACAGGTTTTGTGTTCTGGAATGTTACTGCAGGTACCTCTAGGTTTGAAGTTAACGGCTTTCCTGACTGGTTATCCCGCTGCTTGCCACCAGAAATCTGTGACAGGATGGACGGCCTATGACACCCTGTCTGGTGCTGCTGGGAACCAGATGGGCTTACTTTGCCACCGTTCCCTTACGTTATCCTAAGTGTGGGAGGGGCTTACAAGTGCTGCCATCACTGGACTTCTTACCGGCATCCAGAACTGGGTTTCTTTGGACTAACTGATGCTGCGGGTGTACCTTGTTACTGGTGTACCTGGGCTGCTACCCCTGAACTCGTCCTACAGATCAGGGCTGCTGTAGATGGTTCCCCTCTGGCCTATCACACTTGCCATAGCTGCTGGGTAGCAGGCAGTGTGGTGGTGGTACTGGGTCCAAACCTCAGAAAAGCCAGGAACGGATTAAAGTTGGGTCTATTCTGTAGGTCACAGGATAGAGAAGTTACCAAGCAGGTCTATGAAGCAAGTGATGTTTAGTTGCAGTCACACCGATTGAAGGTGTCAGTGCTCAGGTCAGATAATACAAGAAGAACATCTTTGAATACAAAACAGAGCCTTTTTTATACACTCGAGACTTGTCTTAGCAGGAGGTAATCCGTCCTCCTGTCCCTTTCATCCAGTCTGCACGTGAATCAGCCTAGAGAGTATAACACCTTTAACATTGCTGCTAGTGGCAGGGGGGAGTATACTTTTACCCTGTCCATGAGCTGCCAGGGTAAGGGGGGCTCAGCCCACTCTCCTCCCCTGGTGCCTCTCTGTCTGGAGCGAGAGATTTATCTTTTCTCCCGAACAAAATTACTTCCAGGGACCCCGCTCCGGGGTCTGGCCCTGCTCCCTGGCCGAAAATAGTACCAGGGGAGAGCAGTCAGATCCCGGGGCAACAGTCCCTGCCCTGTCGCTAGTTGTAGCTATTGAAGCTCCAACTAGGAACTTAGCTTCCTAGAACCCCCAGGAGGCGCTGCACCACCTGGACCCATTTAATTCCAGGAGGGTAGTTGTTAAGGAGATCCAGGGTTGCCTCTGCAGCCCCAGCATAATTTTACACATACATTTTTATACATTTAACACACATTTACAATTAAAATATACAGTTACATTCCCAGCGGTAGGCGTCGTGAGTTAACCCCTTCAGCACTGAGCAGCGGTTCTTTACAGGTGCTGCAGCGCCTACACATTCATTCCCATTTAGTTAACATACATTTTTACACTCCCTGGCGCCTACTGCCGGGGTTTAACCCCTTCCCTGCTGCAGCGCAGGGTGCTACCCAGCCAGCGCTGCAGCGCACATTTAAAATACATTTTTTTATTTATTTTAAAAACATATTATTAAAACACTTTTCATGCAGCACCTAGCGCCGGTGATTTAAGTCAGTTTCAAGATGGCCGCCGCACGGTCCCAGTACTCGGGACCCCGCCACAAGTTATATATAACAAAACTTATACATTCCCCTTTGGCTGTTTGATGTGTTAGGAGGTATGAAAATGACCAACAACTGATAGTCACATTCTCATACATTAACTGCACAGTTTGCATGTATCAAAGTCACAAGGGTGCCGTTTATTGCGTGGCAGTCACAAGTGTGCTGTGTGGTCTTCTGCTGCTGTAGCACATTGAATTCAAGGTTGGATGTGCTGTGAATTCAGAGATGTTCTTCTCCATACCACCCATGGTTAATTGAGTCACTGTCGCCTTCCTATAAGCTGGAACCAGACTTGCCATTTTCTTCTGAAGTATCATAAACAAGGTGTTTCCACCCACAGAACTGCCGCTCACTGCATGGTAATGGTTTTGAGCATCGTTCTCTGTAAACTCTAGAGACTGTTGTGTGTACAAATCCCAAGAGATCCGCAGTTTCTGAGGTACTGAAACAACCCACTCTATGGAGTGTTGAGAGCGAAAGCCTGACTGAAGAGGATCGAATAGGTTGTTTGCAGAAAGAAAGCGTGTGATCAATATGAATATATACAATAGACCGTGTATTTATATATATTTAAACTTAGATTCAAGTTTAATTTTTTTCTTTTATTATTAATTTTCTTAAGTTTTCAGCACCCTGTACTTTGTTCAATGTTAAAAACCTGAAAATGAACATTTTTCATGTATGTTTCTGTTAAAGCACTTTATAAATCCCCTACGCTGGGTCGAATTATTTCTAAAATACAGAACAGCTTTGAAATGGAGACGATATACATGCTATACTCAACCTCTGCTTCGGCCCCTATCATGAAGTGATTCAAGTGGCATGTCAATGTTACAGAGGGAGGGGGTGCAGATAGAGGGTCATCTTCCTCCTCTCCCACGCACCAGCTCGCACCTGGCTTTACCAGATTCCCCCCACGGCATCTTTCTATGATGTGCATTGCAATGTTTTTTGTTTTGCTCTGTTTTCTATTTTCAGAATGTGTGCATTTATATTTGTTGTAATACTCCTCAATGAGCACCCCCCCCCCTGTATTCCCCCTTGTTGATTCCATTTCTTTTTTTCTGTACTCCAAATATTTTGCAAAAACTTCAATAAAAATTACTGATAAAAGAAAAAGCACTTTATAAATAAAAATAATCAACCATTGTATTTTGGTCTTCAATGGTCAATAAAATAACATACATTTACCTCTCAACTGTCCAGAATCAATCAGGATAGTACCGATTTTAGGGGACTATCTTGATTAGCCAAGAGCTTGTCCCAGCATGAGGAACAACTGGGATGTATTTCCACTCTTCACTTTACATTCATGCTTTGTGATCCAATTATTGTTGCACTCTTTATATAAGGGAGGATGAGAGGGAGATGTAGGTGGCTGTAGGGAAGTGCAAGCTATGCCCTCCATGGTGCTGGCCACACCCACACATAACTGGCCACAACTCCGGTGGGACGGAACTTCTCACAACAGGCCCTTTATAATTTTCAGCCACAGGCCCATGTGGCCCTTAATCTGGCCCTGCCCAGATATAAACTCAGTCTCCTGAGAAGTGTAATGAAACATTTGTTGAATTCAAGGGTTAATTAAAGCCTTTCATTCCCTGTAATGAAATATGCTGCATACAATTTAATTTAAAATAAATCCATGCCCTAGCAAACATCATCTACTATAAAAATAGCTGTCCATAATAACCAATCAAATTGGACCAGACAATTTAGTATATTGATATGAGTTATCCACATTTTAAAAGAATGATCGGCCATACAGGGAATGAAAGGCTAGGATATGCAACAGATGGTTTCACTATATTGCCGAATAAACATTCAATGCTTATGCGTAAGGACTGTTTCCAACACTGTTCTGACACATAAAACGTCACTGAGGATCTTAAATAAGTGGAACCTTGGATATATTACGAATATGCTACAACTTGCAAAAGCGAGAATCTTTATGTGTACGCAATGCATCAGTACAACTGGTAAAAACTTTAATACAATGCCTTATATATAAAATCAAGTCATATGTTCTAAAATTAGTGAACACCTTTGAAATTTAAAACTGTCTCTAAGGTATAAAAATTTGATAAATTTAGATTTCTGGTGTTAAATTAGAAACAGCATAGTGCATAACAGCGATCTGACACATTACCAAAGACCTAAATTGATTGGTCAAATAAATATAATGCACCAGTGTGACTAATAACATGAGATTTAAAATCTAGCATTTTATGCTTATATCTAAATCAACTTTATGTCTTTAATCAGTGATCACTCAATGGTTTCTGGAATAGTGCCACAAAGGAAAGAAATAATTTGATACCTAGAGACTATTTCTGTATTACATTACAAACAAGGACAGTGTCTGGCAAAAATACTAATTGTATAGACCAATACTCGACCCCCAAAAAACACACACAAAAAAAAAAAAAAACCACTGTTTCCAATATTTGATTCATAAATACATCTATAAAAATTAACCATTTTCACGGTACAGTATTACCAAAGGCTTAAACATATGCAGATGGTAATAAGACCATTTTAACAGAAAGCTATACCAGTAGAAGTATTTATAGATCTATATAGAATATACTATTTTAAGGATTCTCCTTCCTGGTCTGTTCAACTGGCTCTCGGTATTTTGAGTTATATTTTAATTCTTACCAAGTACACCTTTTTTCATTCTTTTGATTCTAAACCAATAGTTCACCATTAATAACATAATAAAAAATAAAAAGCAAATAATGATGGAGGGATCTAATGTATTAAAATAAATTTTCAAATATATACACATTATTATACATTTGCCAATTATGAAGGAGTGGGACAGTAGAAAAAAAAAAAGAAAAAAAGAAAAAAAAAAAGAGGGGTCTGAATCGAAGGTTTGGTCATATTTTTATCTGAACCCAAAATAGAATAATGAAAGAAAACTGGATTAACGACAGCAATCTCCATATATTTGTCACTTCCAAAGAACTTTCCTCCTTTCATAACAGGAGTGCCTGGCTCCTGTACTATAACTATATATATATTACAATTGTCCAATTCTATAAGTCAAGTGTGCTAATGTAAAGACAGACATGCTGTCAAGGGTAGGGTATAGCCAACGGACCCGGCAGCATTGGTCTGGCGACATTGTGAATGTTGCCAATCACACTGACTACATTGTCCACCTGTCTACACACTGCAAGTGTCGGCATTTAGCCTGCTGACATTTTCATGTCCGCAAGTTAAGTGCCGACGTTTACGGGGTCGAAATAATGACTGCCACCGGCTGTCAAACCTGTTAGCCACAGACAGTGACAGATATAAGCACGCTGAGCTTCTCATATAAAATAAGGCAAGAAGCTCAGCTAATTTCCCCTCAATATTAGTATATAGAGAAGAGAATCAACAGTTTAGATAACAGATGGGCTCTCCTGCATAAGGAAAAGCCTGTCAAGGAGGAGGTGCAGTTTCTGGGAATAAGCACCTCCCCCAAATGGTCCAGTGCAAATGTTGCGTAGTCTAGTATAACAGATCCCCTTGCCCAGTTTGCCCCTAATGCAGGGCAAACACTTATAAAGTGGCCTCTACCTGACCTATTCACCTGGCCCCTGGAAGTCCTGTAATGCTTCCAATACAATACACAGAAGTAACTATAGCACACCCCATATCGACCTTTTATACGGGTAGACTAAGGCTTATATGATATCTGCTTCAGCCCCCAGACATCAATTTAGGTAACAGCACTGCAAATGACAGCCATTGATCACCTACACCAGGACTGCAGTCACTGTTAGAAGCAGCTGACCGAGTGACCCCTCCGTGAATTAGTTATATAGCAGGAGGTGGCAGAAGAGGTGCCATAATCATCGCCGTCTCCACTCTATTTAGTGGTGTTCTTTCAGAGAACCAGCAGAGAGATGCCTTTTCCTATACTAAAATAAAGAAATGAATATGACAAACAAAATATTTTGCTGTCAAAGGCAGCCAGAACAATGATGTGCCGAACTCTAATGGCACTTAGAAAAAACCTGAGAGTCCAGTGTTACAAGAGGCAGATAAGTGTGAGAACCTTCAATTTGACAATTTATAACATTTCAAACTAAGTGCCTATTCCTGCACTAGAACGCAATAAACCGAGGAAGCAGTGTCCTTCAGTATGGATTAAAGAGAAAATGCATTATTGATTAAAGTTTTTGATTATGTAAGTGGGATAAGTTTCCAGCGAAGCAAAGCAGTCACCAACTTTGAAATTACCTTTTCATAAACACAGCTGTTTTGAGATGGAGTACAATTCAACCTCCTAACAAACATTAAAATAATTTTGGTGATTTAAAGAAACAAAATTTGCAATCCCTGATCTGGTTGTTTCAAGCTTGCTATAATGATCCTAAACTGCAATGTACATGCATTATATCAGTACATAAGAAGCCTTTGATGAAACTTAGCATGGGAGAAAAAAAAACCATTAACAAGATTTTTGTAAATATGTGGATTCAAGTTAAGCTGTCCATATAGGAAATGATTTAGACAGTAAAACACTATCCACAAATCTTGTGTGCGTGTGTGTGCACAAAAGGACTACCAAATCCCATTTGTACTGGAGTTTGATTAAACCAATGTCTATGAAAAACTGGTAGAAAATAGTCTGATGAGCTCAATTGGACAATATGAACAATTATTAGCTGACTGCACTAATTTATAAGTTCAAGGTGTATAACCTGAGTTCCAAACTGACAGATCTATCTAATTTGGCTCAGTGCACAGGTTGGATCTCCCTTTGTCTAAGTTACTGGCCACACAAGGTACTCTGTATTAAAATATAAATCATATAACAGGTCATGTTACAAATGTGGAACACTAAAAATTAACCACGTGTGTACTTACTGCTTCCCTGAATCCATCATATTTGTACACATGTCCTGTACTAGTTAATAGTTTGACACCGTAACCAAGGGCCACCCGTCTCCATACACCTTCTGACAGATCAGCAGCTGCAATATTCTCTACTTTCCCTGTCTTACTGTTCTTATACATGAGGCCAGTTTTGGATAAACGCAGACGTCCATCATTCTAAAACAAGAGAAAACATGAGAAACAGGGCTACATTAAGACAACACAAACATTGGTAGAAACAAAGAGACATTCTAAAGTTTAACAGCACATGCAAACAATGATGTTGAGACTAAAACAAAAGTGTGTCAAGTGAACAGATCAGCTGTGCTACACAAGCATTAACAATTGTATTTGAGTGCTCTACTCAGATTAGCACTCAGCTCAAGAGAGCACCAGAGGGTATGATAGGGAAGTGATCACGTCAGTGTCACTTTTTCACAGTTGTCCCTAGTGGGGATTCATCTACTGCATCACAGTCTCACCTTCTGAAGATACCCAAGGGAAAATGATGGGGACAGAGCTCTATACACACAGGCAACTAACTGGAATAGGGTAAAGATAAAAAAAACAAAAAAAAAAAAAACCCTGATAAAACTTATTGGCTAAAACTCTAGAGATGTATAAACTGATGTATCAGCGCCGGATCCATGGATCATTCAGATGTATATCCTATTCTTACATGGTTTGTTTAGCAGACCTGTCACAGACATCTTCCCTAATAGACTAGACTGAAGTTAGCTTCTTATTCAGCCAGCTTCTTACTCACGCTGCAGCTTCTTATTCAGAAATGCTTATTTTTAAAGGATTAAATCAAGTTGGATCACTGATTTCACATCAAATTAACACTAAATGGTGTCCCTTATACAAACTGCAATAGTATATATCCTGACCTAACAAGGTTTTGGAATTGAAATCAGGGGGCAAAGTCACCATATTTTATCATTTTGAATAGCAGTAGTTTTGCAAGGGTTAAATGCTGTTGGGAATCAACACAGGGTGGTCTAAAACTGTTTTGGGCATGAAATCAGGAGGCAAAATGGGCACAGATAGCATTTATTAAATTTGAATAAGTAGCTGTAGTTTTGCAAGGGTTGATTTTTATTTTTTTTAATTCGCTCTGGCATGCTGTCAATCAACTTCTGGGCTCCATTCTGACTGATTGCTGCCCATTCTTGCCTAATCAATGCTTGGTGTTTGTCAGAATTTGTGGGGGTTTTGTCCACCCAACTCTTAAAAACTGACCACAAATTCTCAATTGGATTAAGGTCTGGGGAGTTTCCTGACCATGGACCCAAAATTTTGATGTTCTGATCCCCAAGCCAATTAGTTATCACTTTTGCCTTATGGCAAGGTGCTCCATCATGCTAGAAAAGGCATTGTTTGTTGCCAAACTGTTCTTGGATGGTTGGGAGAAGTTGCTCTTGAAGGATATTTTGTTACCATTCTTTATTCATGGCTGTGTTCTTCGGCAAAATTGTGCGTGAGCCCACTCTCTTGGCTGAGAAGCAACCCCCACACAAATGGTCTCAGGCTGCTTTATTGTTGGCATAACACAGGACTGATGGCAGCGCTCACCTTTCCTTCTCCAGAAAAGTGTTTTTCCAGATGCCCCAAACACTCTGAAAGGGGATCCCTTTATAGAAAGTGAATTTACCCCCGTCCTCAGCAGACCAATCCCTGTGCCTTTTGCAGAATATCAGCCTGTCCTTGATGTTTTTCCTGGAGAAAAGTGGCTTCTTTGCTGGCCTTCTTAACACCAGGAAATCCTCAAAAATTCTTCGCCTCCCTGTCCGTGCAGATGCACTCACACCTGCCTGCTGCCACTTCTGAGCAAGCTCTGCTCTTTGGTGCCCCGATCCCGCAGCTGCATCAACTTCAGGATACAGTCCTGACGCTTGCTGGACGTTCTTGGGCACCCTGAAGCCTTCTTCACAACTATTGAACCTCTCTCCTTGAAGGTTTTGATGATCCGATACATGGATGATTTAGGTGCAATCTTACTATCAGCAATATCCTTGCCTGTGAAGCCCTTTTTGTGCAAAGCAATGATGACTGCACGTGTTTCCTTGCAGATAACCATAGCTAGAGGAAGAACAATGATTTCAAGCACCACCCTCCTTTGAAAGCTTCCAGTCTGTTATTCTAACTCAATCAACATGACAGAGTGATCTCCAGCCTTGTCCTCGTCAACACTCTCACCTGTGTTAATGAGAGAAACACTGACCTGATGTCAGCTGGTCCTTTTGTGGCAGGGCTGAAATGCAGTGGAAATGTTGTTTTTGGGATAAAGTTCATTGTCATGGCAAAGAGGGACTTTGAAATTAATTGCAATTCATCTGATCACTGTTCATCACAATCTGGAGAAAATGCAAATTGCCATCATAAAAACTGAGGCGGCAGACTTTGTGAAAAATAATATTTGTGTAATTCTCCACATCCATTATTTTGTAAACCTCATGCAGAATACTGTCCACCACCTCACTACAGGAAAGGAATTTTCCCCTAATGGGCACTAAACACTGTGCACTCCGTGTGTAAAATCTAAGAACTATGCTAACTAAAAAAATTAGTGCTTTCAAATAGCCCCCTCCCTCCTAATATTTTGGAACAAAAACAAACCCCCACACTCTTATAAAACTGTTAGAGGTATTACCATTTTATGCACATTTTAGTCCAACTAAATGTATGGAGCTTTGTCGTTCTTTTTATGTTTTTATGTGTATTGGCTCGGGCAAGTGCACTGTCCTTGCCGAATTTATACATTGTAATTTGCTATGGCCTGTTTTGGTCCTTACTTTGTTTGTGGAAAATACGTGTTGGTGTTTGTTGTTTTCTTAAAAAAAACAAAAACAAAACAAAAAACTCCAAATAGAGACTCCAGAGATGAAGCTTCAAGAAGGCAGTACTAAGGAACAGCACTGGGTTTCCCATTCCTAGACCATGTTCATCCTTAAGTTTGTATGCCACACTCCTCTTGATAAAGTTCAACTTGTTCGTCCTTAACAACAAAGATCAAGGAACGGACCTCATCTCGGGAGACTCTTTTTGGAGACTCTCCGTTGGTGGGTAGCTGGCTTTCGAGTTTGGGTGCACCCCTTTCTCAACGCATGGTTGAATGAGGGTCCCATAAAAAATCTTTGAGTAAAGCATGGATACCTCTTTGCCTATTTGGTTCAGGGTTTGAAAGGGACAAGGAAATGACAGATCAAAGTGGGCGAGGCAAAAAACTCCTCTAGGAGGATGTTGGAGGGAAGGATTTTGCATACTCACTTTGATGTGCCCCTGGTACTAAAGGATTGCCCAGGTGATATGTGCATGAATGGTCTGTCTTTGGTGAATTCCAAGCAGATTGCTCCAAAGTTTAGAGATCTCACTTTGCTTGCGTTTCACTGGAGCCTCTAAGTTAAGGGGAATCTTTCGGGGCTTAGTTACCCTGACTGGGTATATGAAGCGCTGAAAAGGTGCCGGGATTTTGAGTTAAGCACTTTTTTTTTTTAGTTAGCGCAGTTGTTAGATTTTACACGTGGAACACACTGTGTTTAGTGTCCAATAGGGGCAAAACCCTTCCCTGTAGTGAGGTGGTGGATAGTATTCTGAACGAGGTTTGGGAAATGGAGGGGCTGGATGGATGCTGCGAGCTGGGGTAGACACTGGCAGAGGTTGAGACATCTTTAGGTGGTAGCTCACATCTGGCAGTCTCTCGATTCTTCGCTATCTATCCTGTTCTTTCACCATTAGAGTTTGTAGAAATGCTTTTTTTTTTTTTTAGTAAGGTTTACATACATTTACAGTTTGTTTTCATTTCCTGACAGTAAAGGGTGTGTGGCTGGCATTATAGATAGGTGACGGGGTTGTTATAATAAAGAGCATTGTGTTAGAGGATGTTATACTTCATTGAGATATATATATATATATATTCTCATTTGTGAAGTGATTCAGTAGTTTTTGTGGAGGGATTGTAAGAGAATTGGGTGTAATGATAATGCAAAGTTTTGTTCCTATTGGTCCATTTTACCCTTTGATGTTGTATAGAGTCTTTTATTTCAGACAAAGTGATAAGATTTATTTTTGTTGCAATTTTTAATTAAAAAACAAAACAAAAACAAAACAAAACAAAAAAAAAAAACCATTGCAAAACTAAAGCTACTTATTAAAAAAATGAAAATGCTATTTATGCTCATTTTGTCATATGATTTCATACCCAAAACAGCATTGGGCCAAGCAAAAGACAGATGTTTTATATGTAACTGACCACCCTGTGTTGATTCCAACTATCAAATTAGTGGCCCAACGGCATTTAACCCTTGCAACACTACAGCTATTTATTCAAAATGATAAAATATACTGACTTTTGCCTCCTGATTTCATATATAAAACCTTGTTAGGTCAGGCTAAATACTATTGCAATTTGTATAAGGGACACCCTTGTGTTAATCTGGTGTGAAATCAGTGATCCAACTTGATTTAATCCTTTAAAAATAAGCATTTCTCAATAAAAAGCTGTAGCATAAATAAGAAGCTGGCCGAATAGGAAGCTAACTTCAGCCTCATCCCAAATAGGGAAACATCTTCCACAATGCTAACTCAGACCAAACGATTCTTGCAATAGAACATTTCTGCACACTTTATTATATGCCAAAAAATCATAAAATATCGGTAATTTGATGTGTAGGTCTCCCATACATACGCTATATATTTATGTGGGGGGCATACATCACCAAGTTTAGTCAGGCCGTACATTCCCCACAATTTCTTTGGGTGTCAAATAGAAACCGAGTTAATCACATTGCTATTGGACATGTCATTACAATATGGCATCGTTAAAATATCGGAACATTTTGTCGGTAATGCAGTCACCATTGTACAGTATTTACATTAGTACCGTTATTTCACTGTATATTGTGACCATAAAAAAGCACTAAAACCGTCTGTACAAAAAAACAGATAACAGACGGATAATAGCGCAGCATTGGCCAGCACTGTGTTCCCTATACTCGCACAGACATATAGAAAATAAACTGCTCTCACCATTGACCCCTTCACCTCTTGATAAATATCGTTAAATTCCAACGTATCAGCCATGATATCACGTGTCTCCCAGTACCGGTGCTCTTTCCTTCCCGCCAGAGCACACTCAGCAACCGGAAGTCACAATGTGCTACTTCCTCAAACGCTTCCAGTGTCCATTGCCTTCGTGACGTCACTTCTGCTCCATCTGCCATAAAACGATCACTAAAGAAGGAAAACATGTCGCTGCAATGTAAGCGGCCATGTTGTGGGTTAAAAGGAGTTGCGTGTAGAGTACTGTACAAGAACATTTCAACATTCTATAGGTATCCATATAAAAAATGACTATGTCTGTTTTGTTATTGTCTACAGAATCTGTACTTGCAATAGCAGTGCATAGCACAGCTGTTATACTGTAAAAAGAAATTGAACAGCTGTCAACTAGCCTTAATTTACAGGGATAGTACCAGATTATACAAGTTTGTGTCTGAAACAATGGTCAAAGTCATACATTCCAACTCTCCCGATATATATATATACATATATATGTATACACATATATATGTATACATATCTACTATATAAATGCCTAGTGGTATGTGTGAAAAAAAAAAAAGACCAAGCTGCAGCGCCACCTGCTGGGCAGAGTTATACACTGACCTATATATTTCTTGAAGGAGAAGTTACAGTTGGGAGTGGTTGGTGGTTGCCGGGGGTGACAGTGGGGAGTTTTTAACACCTTAAGTAGCTTGATGAAGGATGTGGCAATGAAGATGTAGGATGAGGTGATGGAGAAAAATGATGAGGTGGTGACATGTGGACAAAACCACGTTAAAAAAGGGCGCTTGCGTCGGGAAGTAATGCTCTTCCCCTGAGGAGGCCTGGGCTATGGCCCAAATGCATGACAAGAACCTTTTTAACACCTTAAGTAGCTTGATTTAACTAGAATGCATGAGTATCATGCACGGGTTAACTTGTGTATATATATATATATATATATATATATATATATATATATATATATATATATATATATATATATATAAATGCCTAGTGGCGTGTGTGGAAAAAAAAAAACCAAGCTGCAGCGCCACCTGCTGGGCAGAGTTATACACTGACCTATATATTTCTTGAAGGAGAAGTGACAGTTGGGAGTGGTTGGTGGTTGCCGGGGGTGACAGTGGGGAGTTTTTAACACCTTAAGAAGCTTGATGAAGGATGTGGCGATGAAGATGAAGGATGAGGTGATGGAGAAAAATGATGAGGTGGTGACATGTGGACAAAACCACGTTAAAAAAGGGCGCTTGCGTCGGGAAGTAATGCTCTTCCCCTGAGGAGGCCTGGGCTAGGTCCAAATGCATGACAAGAACCTTTTTAACACCTTAAGTATTTTGATTTGACTAGAATGTATGAGTATCATGCACGGGTTAACTTGTATATATGTGGAGCTGTCGAAGTCAGCAAATTGGATAAAGTCATTTCAATTGATATCAAGCAAACTTGATTGTCCTTGTCTGAAATTATGCGTAGAGCACGCTACGGCGTGGAAGGGCGTATCCAGCCGCAACACATGGCAATAACAGTTTTTACACTTTAGTATACATTCGCACCAACACACACATTTGTAAATAGTATACATTAATCGTAGTTGCAAAACATAGTTATTTATGTCAAAATAAAGTAGTGTTTATGAGTAATATTATAAGTTATATGCATATTAGTGATACATATGGTTCAGGTTAAAAGAAATGTGTCATGTCTAATATCATAGTAATCCCCTTTACATCAGCAGCTGTTCGGTGCATTCAGCGAAGAGATCGCACATTGCATACTCTAGTTAATGATGTCAGGGAATAAACCTTTAATATGATTATTAACTGTCAAATGCTAATAGACTGATTGTAATTGGAGTGTGGCGGGAAGAACAGAGCAGTTTGGCGGGAAGAACAGAGCTCATCCCCTGGAGAGACCCCCACCTTTGGATTCCTTAGATTGAATCAGCCTATGATGTGTAACCCCCTGGACCCTCCTGATGCCTGGACCAATAAAAGCAAGCTATACCACCTGCATTGTTTCACTGTATCTCTGTTTGCATATAAGCAGTAGCTCTCATGTAGTGTTCAGTCAACTAGACCACAGACTTCAGGACTGAATGACTGTACACTGGATCCAGAGCGCCTGGGTTAATTAACGGCTGTACTTATTATTATTATTTCGCTTAAATATATTCTGCTACTTTTTGAGAATAAATATTTGTGCGTTGGAAACACAAATCGAGATTCGACAATCGTTATTGGATAGCGACAAAATGTTCATAACAATTTGGGGGCTCTTGAGTTTGGAAGTTTCGTTGCCGGACGATACGCAAGACCAACGGATTTCGGTTCCCCAACAAAGGGTGGAGACGCGTCATATATGGGTAAGAACGCAATGTGTTCAAAACCTGAATTTTACTCTGTGTTGTGAAACCGAATGTCCGTTTTGCATTATCTAAGGTACGCTAACTGAATCTAGGGACAAAAGAGAAAACTGTTTCTTTTTACTGTCATTGTGCGTTTTAACTGTATTGCATTGCTTAGCATAAGTGTACTTCCTGCTTTGCGTACGCGAACCTCCGGTAGATTTGTCACGTGGTTAAACAATCGTTTTGATAGTTGTTATACATGCATAGTATAATTACTTGTTAAAACTAGGGATGTGCACCGACGACTTTTGGTGTCTCGTGTTTTGTGTTTTGGATTCGGATTTTCGTGATGTTTTGGGTTCGGATTTGTTTCGCAAAACACCTGCCGAAAAGTTTTGGTTCGGATTTAAGGTTTTGGATTCCGATTTTTTTTGAAAAAAGCATAAAAAGTTCAAAAATCAAGTTTTTGGGCTTATTTTCACTCCTACGCTATTATTAATCTCAATAACATTCAATAACAAGCATTTCCACTAATTTACAGTGTATTCTGAACACCTCATAATATAGTTATTAGTCCAAAACGTTGCAACGAGGTATCTTTCTGTACTGCGTAGTGGAGTGGTCCCCACAATATAATAAGAAAACCATCAACTGGTCTTAATCGCACCAAAAAATGTACCTGGACTGCGTAGAGGAGTGGGTCACCACAATATAATAAGAAAACCATCAACTAGTCTGAATCGCACCGAATAATGTAATTGGACTGCGTAGAGGAGTGGTCACCACAATATATATAATAAGAAAACCATCAACTGGTATGAATCGCACCAAAAAATGTACCTGGACTGCGTAGAGGAGTGGTCACTCACCACAATATAATTTAAAAACCCTGAACTTGTATGATTCGCACCAATAAATGTATCTGGACTGCGTAGAGGAGTGGGTCACCACAATATAATAAGAAAACCATCAACTGGTCTTAATCGCACCGAAAAATGTACCTGGACTGCGTAGAGGAGTGGGTCACCACAATATAATTTAAAAACCCTGAACTTGTATGATTCGCACCAATAAAGGTATCTGGACTGCGTAGAGGAGTAAGTCACCACAATATAATAAGAAAACCATCAATTGGTCTTAATCGCAACGAAAAATGTACCTGGACTGCGTAGAGGAGTGGGTCACCACAATATAATTTAAAAACCCTGAACTTGTATGATTCGCACCAATAAATGTATCTGGACTGTGTAGAGGAGTGGGTCACCACAATATAATAAGAAAACCATCAACTGGTCTGAATCGCACCGAATAATGTACCTGGACTGCGTAGAGGAGTGGGTCACCACAATATAATTTAAAAACACTGAACTTGTATGATTCGCACCAATAAATGTACCTGGACTGCGTAGAGGAGTGGGTCACCACAATATAATAAGAAAACCATCAACTGGTCTTAATCGCAACGAAAAATGTACCTGGACTGCGTAGAGGAGTGGTCACCACAATATAATTAATAAAAAACCCTCCACGGCTCTGAATTTCCCAAAAAAAAATTCTGGACTGTGTAGTGGGGTGGCCCCGGTACTAAATTTGATACCGGGGCCACAATATAATAAATAGTTACACCCTCAACTGGTCAGAATTCCACCAAACAAGTATCTGGACTGCGTGGTGGGGTGGCCCCGGTACTAAATTTGATACCGGGGCCACAATACCTCCTCCAAGTGTAGTGTTTATAACATATTAACACTACACTAATTCTAGCACGTCAAACCCTCTTGTTTTAAATAATGACATGGCATTTAACTTTTGATGTAATTTTTTGAATTTGTTGACATTTTCTTTTACTTTTTGAACATGGCAAACGACTGTTGAATGGTCACATAATGCAAAAAAATAGTTGCAAGATGGAATTGTCCTTGGGCCCTCCCACCCACCCTTATGTTGTTAAAATAGGACATGCACACTTTAACAAACCAATCATTTCAGCGACAGGGCCTACCAAACAACTGTGGCTGAAATGATTGGTTTGTTTGGGCCCCCACACCAAAAAAACAATTCATCTCCCCCTGTACAAACTAAACAGGCTCTACTGAGGAAAGATGTCGTCCTAATCCTCAACCTCTGATTCCTCTCCCCCTACAGTGTGTACTTCCTGCTCCTCACACATTATCAATTCGTCCCCACTGGACTCCACAACCACAGGTCCCTCTGTACTATCTAAAGGGCAGTGCTGTACTTCATTGAGGAATTGATTATTCATTTTTATAAACATCATTTTTTCAACGTTGTGAGGAATCAACCTCCTTCGCCACTCACTGACCAGGTTCCCCGCTGCACTAAAAACTCTTTCCGAGTACACACTGGAGGGGGACAACTCAGGTAAAATAGAGCCAGTTTGTACAGGGGCTTCCAAACTGCCTTTTTTTCCTGCCAGTAACAATATGGACTGTCTGACATGTCTATTTGGATGGTGTCAGCAAAATAATCCTCCACCATTTTTTCAATTGTGACAGCATCCAATGCAGCCACAGTAGACATGTCTGCAATGGTTGGCAGGTCCTTCAGTCCGGACCAGATGTTATCAGCATCCCCGCCAGCGGCTCTTTTAGGAAAACTGAGTTTTTTCCTCGCAGCCATAGATGTGGAAGAAAATGAGGGTGGAGCTGTTGGCATGTCACGGTCCTCTTCAGAGGACAATCTCCTGACCAGAAGGTCTTTGCACCGCTGTAGACTTGTGTCCGCCGGAAACAGAGACACAACATACGCTTTAAACCGAGGATCGAGCACGGTGGCCAGAATGTATTCCTCTGACTTTAAAAGAGTGACCACCCTCGGATCCTGGCAAAGCGTACGAAGGGCTACATCCACAAGAGCTACATGCTTGGTGTAATCGCAATGGTTTACCAGCTCCTCCCTCACTTTCTCCAGCTGCTTCTGCAACAGCCTGATCAGGGGAATAACCTGACTCAAGCTGGCAGTGTTGGAACTGACTTCTCGTGTGGCAAATTCAAATGGCTGCAGAACCTTGCACAACACGGAAATCAGTCTCCACTGCGCTTGACTCAGGCGCATCCCCACTCCTTTGCCTATCTCGTAGGTGGCTGTGTAGGCCTGAATGGCCTTTTGCTGCTCCTCCATCCTCTGCAGCATATAGAGGGTGGAGTTCCAGCGCGTCACAACCTCTTGTTTGAGGTGATGGCAGGGCAGGTTCATGCTTTTTTGATGTGCCTCTAGTCTGCGGTAGGCACTGGCTGAATGCTGAAAGTGTCCAGCAATTTTGCGCGCCACCGCAAGCATCTCCTGCACACCCCTGTCACTCTTGAGGTAATGCTGCACCACCAAATTAATGGTGTGGGCAAAACATGGGACGTGCTGGAAATTGCCCATATTTAATGCCCGCACAATGTTACTGGCATTGTCTGACACCACAAATCCCCATGAGAGTCTAAGTGGGGTAAGCCACTGGGAGATAATTTCCCTCAGTTTCTCTAATATGTTGTCAGCGTTGTGCCTCTTATTAAAGCCTGTAATACACAATGTTGCCTGCCTTTGCACGAGCAGCCATTTTGTAGATGCTGCTACTGATGCAGCTGTTGCTGTTGCTGCGGAAGGCGATGCATCTACCCAGTGGGCTGTCACAGTCATATAGTCCTTTGTTTGCCCAGAACCACTTGGCCGCATGTCCGTGGTTAAGTGGACAGTGGGTACAACCGCATTTTTTAGAGCACTGAGGACACTTGATCGTACTTCTCTGTACATTTTTGGTATCGCCTGCCTAGTGAAGTGGAATCTCGACGGGATTTGGTACCGGGGACACAATACCTCCATCAACCCTCTAAATCCCACTCCACTGATGGCGGACACCGGGCGCACGTCTATCACCAACATTGCAGTTACAGCCGCAGTTATACGCTTTGCAATAGGGTGACTACTATCGTATTTTGTGGTCATGGCAAACGACTGTTGGACGGTCAATTGTTTTGTGAAAGACTTAGCGGTCTTACGACTTCCCCTCTGGGAAGATGACCGACTAACAGCAGCAACAGCAGCAGTGGCAGTAGTAGGCGTACCGCTGCAGGATTCCTCGGATGAATCCCATATTGGAGAGGACTCAGTCTGGCTGCTGACTTGGGCTGCAGGACTGAATCTGATGGAGATCGTGGAGGAAGTTGACGAGGAGGGTGTTGCTGGTGTGTATCCAACTGGACCACGGGATTTAGGTGTCCCTGTACCGATGACGGTCCTAGCCCCAGTTCCTGAACTAACCACTGAACTATGAAGGTTATTCAGGTGACGTATAAGGGAGGATGTCCCTAGGTGGGCAAGATCCTTACCACTACTCATTTGAGCTTTACATAAGCTACATATGGCCATACATTGGTTGTCCGGATTTGGATAAAAATAACTCCAGACCGAAGAGGTGCATTTTTTGGTCTTCTGACCAGGCATGACGATGGGCTTTTTCATCCCATGGACATCAGCTGTTTCCCCCCCTGGTGCCTCATTTACAATAACCACATCACCATCCTCATCATCAAGTTCCTCCACAGCGCCAGTTACATCATCAATAGCCTCCTCCCGAGCCACCTCTTCCCGTACAGTGATGGGAAGGTCAGGCTTGACAACCACCAACACCCTTGGACTCGCCTTGGGGATTTGTGATCATTTCTCTTTAGAAGGCAGAGTTGTTTGCTGTTTTGTTGCTGACAGCATAACTCTCTTAAATTTTTTTGTAGGGGGGGAGGAGGAGGAGGGCTAAGATGCGTGGGTGAAGATGGACCACTAGTCATGAACACGGGCCAGGGCCTAAGCCGTTCCTTGCCACTCCGTGTCGTAAATGGCATATTGCCAACTTTACGTTTCTCCTCAGATGATTTTAAGTTTCTCTTTTTGCTTTTTTTGGAGAACTTGGGCTTTTTGGATTTTACATGCACTGTACTAGGAGATTGGGCATCGGGCTTGGAAGACGACGTTGATGGCATTTCATCGTCTATGTCATGACTAGTGGCAGCAGCTTCAGCATTAGGAGGAAGTGGGTCTTGATCTTTCCCTACTTTATTCTCCAAATTTTTGCTCTCCATTATATGTAGCACAAGATACTGCAGAATGTGTGAACTTGGTAATATTGCAGTACTAATGGGCTTATACTGCAGGTTTGGTTTGGCAAATTTTGTTGTAATTAAATTTTTTTCAAATTATTTTTTGGTATTTTTTTTTATAACTTTTTTTAAATTTTTTAAACAGTTGGGAATATTGGGGAAATAACTATGCCCTTAGAAGCACAGAGCACAGGACACAGGACCACTGGACTGAACAGGACACAGCACACAGGACCCAACAGCACCACTGAACTCAAAATTGACAGAGCACAGCACACAGCACCACTGGACTGATACTGCAGAACACAGCACAGCACAGCACAGAACTAAACAGCACAGCACGAGATCTACCAGAACAGAGGACCACCTAACACACCCTCCCTCTACCCTGATCAATGCCCGAGTGAAGATGGCGGCGACTAGCGGGGAATTTATAGGTTCCGAGTATCGCGAGATCCGACAGCGGGATTATGACTCCGAGCCTCGGTTTCAATTTTTCATTTGGCGCCAATACCCGGATCTGTCTCGGATCCGACTCGGATCGGCAACGTTCGGGTGGGCTCGGATTCAGGAAATCAGAGTGCGCTCATCTCTAGTTAAAACCTCTGGGACATTATTACTGTTGTTGGGAACTTTGATTTTCTGCGCAGAAAAGGTGTATGTCGTGTGATTTGTTGACTTTTTATACACTAAGTTTTGATCTATTGTTGAATAGGGTGTCAGTTGCTGTCTGACGAGGCAGGTGCCCAACTGGTGTACGGTATACAAGGCAGGTATACCGGGGGCGTAAACTAAGCGAGTTTTCGCGATGTGCATCCAAGGGTAATCGCATCGCTTACTGATAAGCTTTAAGCGTTGCGATTGCACCGCACGGCAAGGAAAGCCGTGATTGCGACTTGGGGGTAACGGGGAGGAATTACATTGGTAAGGCTGGTAATTGACTTTACCGGATGCTGCCAGGCGTAATAAACTCAATAGATTTTGTTGGAGAGTCAGGGGTAATCGAGGAGCTGATAACCCTTTAGTCCACATTGATGTTTCTGTATTAGGGGTCCTCGTTCAATACGAGAGGAAGCGAGTGGACGCTGCTTGTAGCAAATACATTCACGGGCCAGTAAAATATCTCTAGCGGTAGATTGCGGGTAGCAGAGTGTTGAAATTAGTGGCAGGATATTGTGATATTTCTGGAACCCTATTTTTATGGCAGGATATTGTGATATTACTGGGACACTATTGTTCAACATGAGTGCTAAGCAGACGCTAGAGATGGCCAAGGTACTGCCTAAGGAAGGGCCTATTGGTTCAGCGAGATTTCTCATGTGTAAGAAATATGGTGCATACGCAACTGCGTATTGCGACACGTGGGTCAAGATGACCAAAGATTGTGTTAGGCCTTTCCCAACAATAGGGAGTTTTAATGTAGAGGTACTAAATAACGTAAAAGATAAAGTGTGGTTGATTAAGTAAACATAAAGTGAGAAATAAACATAATGACTGTTTAAAATTGTGGCAAATGGAAGGCAACACGTGGCAGAGCAGCGAGTGCACAGCGGAAGTAGGCGTGGCGAAAAGCACGCGCACAACGAAAGTAGCCATTGAGAAGCGTGGAGAACTCAGTGCAAGTGCGCCCCCGCCACCCTATGTGGCGGGAGGAGTAAGTACAGCCGTTGTTAAAAATGAAAAAAAGGAAATTGCTAAGTTATATCCTTTTTTAAGTCAGTTTAAAGCAAGTGTTTATGAAGAAGAGGATGAACCCACGGTAATTTCAGCCATTGCCCATGCTGTTAATATGTTAGAGGTTCAGCGTAAGTATGGAAAGGGGGCAATGGCTGAGATAGGTGAGAGTAGTGTGACCACTAGGAGAGACAATATTCAAAGTACTGAAGTAGCTAACCCTGAAGATAGTGAAGCAGTGGGTACGTATCCAGTCCGCACAATATCAGTTCACAATGGGAAGGCAGATAAGGATGGTGCAGTTCCTTTAAGAAATGTTACAATGCATTGTCCCTGGACTAGATCAGAATTACGTTCCATTATGACTGAATTCCCAGATCCTAGAAAAGAGTTGGCTAAGTGTCAGAAGTTTGTTAAAGACTTGGGAAATGCACACGAACCAACCGATAAGGAATGGCGTGTAGTGTTGAGGGCGTGTCTTCCTCCCAATACTAACGTACAACAATTTATTAAAGATTGTTCGTTGGAGGAAGGCGACACCTTGACAGATGAGATTAATCAAGAGAATATAGAACAGATTGTCAAACATTTAGCCATCTATTTTCCAGTAGTAGCGAATTGGAGTAAGATTTTCACCATAAAACAAAAAGCATCAGCATCAGATTACTTTAGTAGAGCTATAGCAGCCATAACACGGTTCACTGGGATATCAAACATAGGCGAGGACCCACATCACAGGGAAGTAGCTGTAGGAGTACTAATGGATGGTCTTAGGGAAAATTTAAAAACCAGAGTACAAACCTCATAACCTAATTGGAGAGGCATCACGGTAGATTCCCTTAGGGAGTCTGCTGTGGAGCATGATAAAAATATCTTTAGGAAAAAGAAAGAAAAGAGTGACAAGTTGATGACGGTGAGTATACAAGCATTAGAGGGAATGCATACAGCCTATAACCCACATAACAGGAAACGCAGAATGGATAGGAAATATTGTACTTAGGGAAGATATAATCCTAATGAAGGGTCGCATAGATATCCTCCAAGGAGGGATTCACATAGACTAGAAGACTCACACCTGCCCGCGCATATTACAGCAGCAAATGCTGCGCGGGAAAGCAATAGTCAGCGCTAGGGGTCAGGTCATACCTGTAGTTTACTGCCAGTGAGGTTAACTGAGAGTCTGAGAGAAGAATCAACAATGATAGTTGACATAGCTGGTAGGAAGCAAACTTTTCTTGTAGATACAGGGGCGGCCAGATCTGTGATAACCTCTCCTTTTAATCTACAGGTGACCAGTAAAACTATTCCAGCTATGGGGGTAACGGGAGGAGTGTTACATTATCCTCTAACTAAACCCGCTAAAGTTACTATCGGGCCCCTGCATACTAAGCATTCGTTTCTCTTAGCTGCAGCGGCTCCTACTAACTGGCTAGGGAGAGACTTCTTATGTAAAATGGGATGTGTCATATACTGTACTTCAGATGGTGTGTTCTTAGACATACCAGAGAAGGTCGCGCATGAGGTACAGTATATATTGGACACCCCTCAAAGTTTAATGTTATACTCTACTGTTATAGAACAAAGTCCATCTCAAGTAAAGGGTATGTTGCTGGAAATACCAGGTTCACTATGGACCAGAGATGGACAGGACACTGGACTAATGGCAAACGTAGCCCCTGTCATGGTAAATCTAATAAGTGGTAGGATAGCTCCAAAAATCCCACAGTATCCATTAAAACCGGAGGTGGAATTGGGGGTATATCCTGTTATTGAGAGGCTGTTGCAACAAGGGATTTTACTTCGTACATCCAGCACAGCAAATAGTCCCATTTTCCCTGTGAAGAAGAGTGGGGGGAGGGGCTATAGATTAGTCCAGGACTTAAGGGGAATTAATAAAGTTGTTTAGAGCCAATTCCCCGTAGTGCCGAATCCAGCTGTCATCCTCATGCAGATTCCACCGTCTGCTAGTCATTTTACTGTCATTGATCTATGTTCTGATTTCTTAGTCCCTCTTCACCCTGACTGCCAATACCTATTTGCATTCTCCTACCGGGGAGTGCAATACACATGGACCAGACTGCTCCAGGGGTTCATTGACAGCCCCAGTATTTTCTCCCAAGCCTTACATGACTGTTTGCAATCCTTTCAACCCTGCAATGGGTCTTTTCTAATTCAATATGTGGACGATTTGTTGCTGTGCTCTGATTCTTTTATGTCATGTTTACATGACACTAAATTGTTGTTGCTCCATCTCTCACAAACAGGGCACAAGGTGGCAAAGGACAAGTTACAGCCATGTTAGACTAAGGTCAAATACTTAGGGCACTGTCTCACCCAGGGGCTAAGACATCTGACGACTGACAGAATTGAGGCCATACAACACATGACTCTGCCGCAGAGCCAGAAGCAAATTCGTACCTTCTTGGGGATGTGTGAATACTGAAGATCCTGGATCCCAGGTTTTTCTATTCTGGCATTACCATTGCAGGAGCTAGTCTCTTCCTCGAAACCAGAACGTGTCGTACACACAGAAGAGTCAGAGCAAGCGTTCCTTAATCTCAAAGATAGTCTGACTAGAGCACCTGCATTGGGAATACCTGATTATGAAAAGCCTTTTGAACTATACTGTACGGAAGCTGATGGTTGTGCAGCAGGTGTCCTCACACAGAAACATGGTGACGCTAGCAGACCGGTAGCATACTACAGTGCACAATTGGACACTGTGGCAAGATCACTCCCAACATGTCTCAGAAGTGTAGCAGCAACTGCTCTTCTGGTAAGTAAGAGCGAGGACGTAGTATTAGGACATAATTCAACTGTCTATACACCCCATGCTGTATCAGCTCTGTTAAATTCAGCTCAAACCAGACATGTTTCTTCAGCTAAATTCACAAAGTGGGAACTAGCTCTAATGGCACCCTCAAACATCACCATCAAACGATGTAGCACCTTAAATCCAGCTACATACCTTCCATATGTGTCTCTAGAGACAAAAAGGGTGGGAGATGAGGAGACCCTGGTTGATGATGAGTTAGGCAAGAGTACTGATACGCATGATTGTATGGAACACCTGAACCAGACCTTTACTGCAAGGCCCGACATACATGACACCCCCTTAGAAAATGTGGATTTTACGTTTTATACAGATGGGAGTTGTCATAGACAGACAGAGACGGGAGAACTATGTACTGGTTACGCTGTTGTAGACGATCAGGGTGTGGTAGAAGCGGAACTCCTTGGCCCACCTCACTCAGCCCAAGTGGCGGAACTAGTAGCATTAAGGAGAGCGTGTGAGTTGGCAGAAGGTAAATCAGCTAATATATATACTGACTCTAGGTACGCCTTCGGGGTAGTGCATGATTTTGGGGCCCTTTGGCGTCTTAGAAACTTTACGACAGCAGCAGGTACGCCAGTGGCACACTCACAACACATAAAAGGACTTTTGACAGCGATACAGTTACCCAAGACGTTAGCCGTCATAAAGTGCAAAGCCCATACCTCTGAAGAAGACCCGGTGTCATTGGGCAATAATAGGGCAGACTAAGCTGCTAAATGGGCAGCAGGGCAACCTATGACTGTATCGACCGAGACTATGATGGTTTTTCAGACATTAGACATTTAGAAATTAATTGAAATGCAAGATTTGTGTTCCCTGCAGGAAAAGGCGGTCTGGAAGGCGAAGGGATGTGGTCAAGAGTCCTCAGGACTCTGGTGGGATGGACAAGGTAAGCCTGCAGCTCCCCGAACATATTATCCAAGCCTGGCTGAAGCAGCACACAGTCTGACTCACCTGGGTAAAGAAGGTATGTGCAAACTGGTGAGAGCATACTGGTGTACTCCAGGATTTTCCTCTCAGTCTGGTAAGAAAGCAATGTCATGTCTTACTTGTTTGAGGAAAAATATCGGGAAAACTATTCCAACTGAGCCATCCCACATCCCTCCTACAGACGGACCTTTTCAGGTAATACAAATTGACTATATCCAATTACCACCTTGCAGGAATCTAAAGTATGTGTTAGTATGTATTGATGTGTTTTCCGGTTGGGTAGAAGCATATCCAGCAGCCACTAATACTGCTGTGTTCACTGCAAAGAAAATTGTACAAGAGTTTGTGTGTAGGTTCGGTATCCCTAGAATCATTGAAAGTGATAGGGGTACCCACTTTACTGGTGATATCTTCCAAAATATGTGTAAGCTCATGGGAATCAGTAGCAGACTTCACACCCCTTACCGACCACAAGCCAGTGGTAAGGTGGAAAGAGTAAATGGTACTATAAAGAACAAGCTTGGTAAGATAATGGCTGAAACTGGGTTGGCGTTGCCTGAAGCTTTGCCACTAGTCCTCCATAGCATTCGAACCACTCCTAGACCTCCTCTTAATCTTTCCCCCTTTGAGATACTGTTCGGCCGACAACCTTATTTGATCATGAGTCCACAAGACGACTTGAAGTGTAATAATGAAGTGACTGTACAATATCTTATAAAAATGAGCCGACAACTAAAGCAACAACAACAAAAACTAAAAATGCTGTCATCTGGTATGCCAGAAACGAACTGTCATGATGTTGAACCTGGGGACTATGTTATGATCCGCAATTTCTTACATTCAGGTTGTTTAACAGACCGTTGGGAAGGCCCGTACCAAGTGCTGCTGACCAGTACTACATCACTGAAGGTTGCAGAGAGAGACACTTGGGTCCATTCCACCCACTGCAGGAGAGCCAGTAACCCGGAGAAAGTGCGAGATAAAGCTGAAACCGACGACACTGATCTGTCACTCGTACACCTGAGACCTAAACCAGAGACGTTGCCTCAGAACTATATTTCCAGCGATGGAGTGGTGGTTTATGTTTTTCTTTTGTTCCAGGATTTTCCTTGTTTTTACTTTTTCTAGGACACTCGATTTTTGTGAAGGAGGATGGAGGACAGAGGCAGGTTCTGGTAGTGATACGGATGAGATGGAGTTATTAGAATACCCAGAGCAGCCCATTATCAAGCTTGGTCCAAGGGTTATGAAAAGGTCTGCTAGCTTGGGAACTCGGAGACAGTGTGAGGGGCTATTGTCTGATGAGTATTGTATCTGTAAGTTCTGTGATTCCCTAGTTGAAGAAACATGCATCCAGCGATGCCAGTCCAACAGTACCCTGGACATGGGCGGGCATCTTCTGGAGGATTATCACTCCTTAGTGGGTAAGGTTCTAAATCAAACTGAGTGCTGGGTGTGCTCACATGTGCCTCAGGGACAGCATAACATAGGACTAGTACCATTCCCACTAAACATCTCTGAGGTACTAGAATTGAAGGGAGGGAGGCCAATAGAAGGGAGGTACAATAACACTAGGTCCCCTAGTCTGAAGCTTCGACAATGCTCCTTAGACAGATCCTTACTGTGCCTAAACATCTCTCATGCATAGCGTCTGGAGAATTGGGAAGCTGACCTATCCGATCAGACAATGGCTTGCCACACTCATTTTGGAAGGAGACTTGTAAGGTCACCAATAGGCAGGACTGTTGATGGACACCACAAATTAGGGCGTGTAAATAAACATAAGAAAGTATCCATTGGAAAGGTCTCTATAGGTAATTGTAAGAATGTCATCCATGCTGACACGTGTCTTGAACAAATGCAGGCACTAGGCATGGGTAGTTTTGTCAAAACCTTATGTGATATAATTAATGGGCATACTGTTCCTTATGTTCTCACTGATGATGTGTACTTTGTTTGTGGGGGAAAAGCTTATTCCTGGGTGACTCCGAGTTACAAGGGTTTGTGTTTCTTAGCTAAACTGGTTCCTGAAATCATGACTATTACTCATGATGAAATGGTTGGTATTCACAAGACTACATCACCACCATACATACATACACACACAGTATGAACACCGTGGGAAGAGAAATATGATTCTTGGCGAGGAACCCATAGCTACAAAATTGATTAGTGAAACCGCGGGTTTCCAAGTTATGGTTGCTCTAGATCTCATCAGGACCGCTCGGGGAACATTAAACTTTAAATATATACAAGACCTAGCTAAATTAATAGACAATATCACCGAGATGTATGATGACACTTTCAGGTATACTGGAAGGGAGCTACAAGCGTACCAAAAAGGAGTTGATGCAACATAGACTGGTACTAAATTATCTCACCTCTATTACTGGTGGGTACTGTGTGACACTGGCCACCCAGTTCGGTGTCAAATGTTGCACGTACATCACCAATAATACGGATGACCCTAAGGAGGTTATAGATCGGAAGATGGATGAAATTCTGCAACTGAAATGGGAATTTCGAAGGAACCATAATTCTTCGTTATATGAGATCGCGGAAAAGGTGGCAGGATGGTTCTCGTGGTTTAATCCTGTGAAATGGTTCTCTGGTCTGGGGGAATGGCTACAGGAAATGGTTGCTAGTGTAGGTAAGCTCCTTCTCCTTATACTGGGTGTCATCTTAGCAACTGGTTTATGTGTCAAATGGGTTCCTACGTGTTGAAGTGTGGAAAACAGTCTTCTAGGAGAAACACTGAGAACGAGACTGAAAGGGAGGTGAGAGATACCGAGATCATGGTCTGTGAAGAGGTGTTGTATAATCCTGAACTTGAGACGGTTATTAGGTGATAGTTCATAACACTATCAAAGGGTGAAGCTGTCGAAGTCAGCAAATTGGATAAAGTCATTTCAATTGATATCGAGCAAACTTGATTGTCCTTGTCTGAAATTATGCGTAGAGCACGCTACGGCGTGGAAGGGCGTATCCAGCCGCAATACGTGGCAATAACAGTTTTTACACTTTAGTATACATTTGCACCAACACACACATTTGTAAATAGTACACATTAATCGTAGTTGCAACACATAGTTATTTATGTCAAAATATAGTAGTGTTTATGAGTAATATTATAAGTTATATGCATATTAGTGATACATATGGTTCAGGTTAAAAGAAATGTGTCATGTCTAATATCATAGTAATCCCCTTTACATCAGCAGCTGTTCAGTGCATTCAGCGAAGAGATCGCACATTGCATACTCTAGTTATTGATGTCAGGGAATAAACCTTTACTATGATTATTAACTGTCAAATGCTAATAGACTGATTGTAATTGGAGTGTGGCGGGAAGAACAGAGCAGTTTGGCGGGAAGAACAGAGCTCATCCCCTGGAGAGACCCCCACCTTTGGATTCCTTAGATTGAATCAGCCTATGATGTGTAACCCCCTGGACCCTCCTGATGCCTGGACCAATAAAAGCAAGCTATACCACCTGCATTGTTTCACTGTATCTCTGTTTGCATATAAGCAGTAGCTCTCATGTAGTGTTCAGTCACCTAGACCACAGACTTCAGGACTGAATGACTGTACACTGGATCCAGAGCGCCTGCGATAATTAACGGCTGTACTTATTATTATTATTTCGCCTGAATATATTCTGCTACTTTTTGAGAATAAATATTTGTGCGTTGGAAACACAAATCGAGATTCGACAATCGTTAGTGGATAGCGTCAAAACGCTCATAACAATATATACACGTGTATATATATATATATATATATATATATATATATATATAAAACAAAATAAGTAGGAGGGGGCGCCACATAGTATAATACTGTATTCAACAATACAGATAGGTGTACCGCAAGCCAGAATTTAAATCACCAAGTGGGCATAGGCACTCAGGTATTAGAAGTGAATCAGTAAGGATAAAAACACACAGAGGAGGAAATATTTCCAAGACCACCAACACCATACCAATATGCGTACCAGATAAAAGAACTTTAAAGCTTATCTGTAGGTATAGTCGGTCCCTTCATAGATAGAGTAGCTTTGATTCCCCTTCAGGTTGGTGGAGTGTTATTCTCAACACTTACAGGAGCATGAACAGACACTTCAAATATCCTCAGTAGTAGCCACATTTATATAGAGGAAAAAAGTGGGAAGACTCTCATAGTGTAATACCATATGGTTACACATTTATTGCAGAGTAAAATACAGATGTACACTTACATTAAAAAATTAAGATATATGCTTATCTGGGTATCTTTGAGCTGGAACAGGACAGCAGGATTCAGTAACTATCACGCTACCACATTGCCAAGGATCCAGATCACTGAGTCCTTAGGAAATAATCCTCAGCCAAGTTCAACACAGAATGCGCTGCCACGCTATTAAATATAAATCAGCAGGCTCTTAGAATTAAACCTCAACGTGTTTCGTCTCATCTAAGTGGAGACTTCATCAGGAGGTATAATTCCAGAGACCCGTATAACACCAGAGACCCGTAACCTATGGGATAGCCAAGGGTGGCTGAAGATTGAATACATCCTCACAGCCTACGTGACATCCTGCAGATAAGCCATTAAACTATTGGCTTCTGGTACGAGTACATCTATATTGGTGTGACCTGTTTTTCTACCTTCTGAATGCCATTTGGCCGTGTGTGACTCCCTAGTCTATGAGTTTTATTTATCCATCTTAGATATTGGTGATACCCACTTGGTGGGAAGCTCTCACTCATTTCTGGTGGTTTAGTTCTTTTTTCTGGTTTGGTTCACCTGGCTCCATTGACTTGCCATACTACACTATTGTGCGCCTCCTCTCATTTACTTGTATATATATATATATATATATATATATATACGTGTATATATGTATATATATATATATACCGGTATATATGTGTGTGTGTGTATATATATATATATATACACGTGTATATATATATATACACGTATATATATATATATATATATATATATATATATATATATACACACGTGTATATATATATATATATATATATATATATATACACACGTGTATATATATATACATACACGTATATATATATATATATATATATATACACACGTGTATATATATATATATATATATATATATATATATATATATATATATATATACAAATTAACCCGTGCATGATACTCATGCATTCTAGTCAAATTAAGCTACTTAAGGTGTTAAAAAGGTTCTTGTCATGCATTTGGGCCATAGCCCAGGCCTCCTCAGGGGAAGAGCATTACTTCCCGATGTAAGCGCCCTTTTTTAACGTGGTTTTGTCCACATGGCACCACCTCATCATTCTTCTCCATCACCTCATCCTTCATTTTCATCGCCACATCTATCCAGATGTCTATCCAGACACAGGGATCTCTCTCAGCGGTCCTGAGTATCACACTCCTCTCACTCTGTCACCCCCGGCAACCACCAACCACTCCCCACTGTCACCCCCGGCAACCACCAACCACTCCCAATTGTCACTTCTCCTTCAAGAAATATATATATATATTTTTTTTAAATCTTTATAAACACTTTTAACAATTAACAAATTAAATTAACAAATTAAAAACATCTTAGTATACCAAATTTCAGCCCTTTCTGAATTTATTTTTCCACACACACTAAGAATTTAGTAGGTCAGTGTATAACTCCGCCCAGTAGGTGGTGCTGCAGCTTGGTTTTATTTTTTCCACACACAAACAGACTAACACACGCCACTTAGCATTTATATTATAGATATATGTATATATATATATGGGAAGTGTCTATTGAAAAGAACATAGACTTTATACTGGACTATTGGTGATTTGTTACAAGCGCCAATTGCTGTATCTTGTTTTTTTAAAATTGTTGTGTATTTGTGGTGCATTAAGGTACATAGGCTGCTACAACCACCAATTATGTGGAAAGTGGGAAATAGAGGTAATCAGAGGAATGAGTTTTGTATTAAAATATTTGATGATAATAATACTCCAGAAGAACCTAATAATGAACTGGACAATCTTTTTTGGGACCTTGAGAAGGTCCTTATAAAAGAGACTAAACTATGGTGGGACATTAAAACCCTAGAGCAATATATTAAGGTGGACAGAGTCCCGAGAGGTCTTCGTATCAATAAATCGCCTACCTTTAACTCTAATGATCCGAATTTCATCAAAGAATGGGATGGGGTCCTTCACGAATGTTCTAAAAAATGAATGCAGATAATTGTTCAGGAAAAAAGAAGAATGGTCCTGGTGGTTGAAAATGAAATACAGGAAAAAGAGAATAGTATGAGTGCATTTAAAGACCACAAAGATTTTGTGGTAAATGAACAGGTACTAATGAAAAAAGTAAATAGGGTTGAACTGGATGTAGCTAAAATAAAAGAGAGAAAGTATGCTAGAGATAGAAATGACTATAGTAAAGATAAAATCAAAAGTTGGAGAAAGAGTCCGACTAAATTTTATAGGACTAATGGTGAGATGAATGTGAACACCAAAACTTCTGAGTCTTGGTTAAATGCTCCACAAAGAAGGAGACCATTTACTCCAAGGAATATTCCAACTAAGAGACAAATAAATACTAATACATATAGGAATCGTTTTTCTGCCTTGGATAGGGCAGAAAGCGATATAGAGGATTTTTTGTCTCCAGACCCAGCCGCACGGGAAAAGCCCAACTACCAGTTACAGGAAAATACCAAACGAGCTTCCCCATTAAAGCGCAGATGGATAGACGAAGAGGCAAGCGAGGGGGTCGCAAAACCTCAGAAAAGAAGGTTAGCCTAGATAGAGGGGCTAATTTGAAGACGCATGGCATCTTCAATCTTTCTTCACATGTACTCACTAATTCGGAAATCTCAGTTTTGGGAAAAGGTTTGTCCTTTGCCCCAACTAAGAGGTCCAGTAAATTTGAACTTTACATTGATATCAACAAATTCGTCAGGAAACTGACGTTAAAACGTCATTTTCTGAGAAAAGATGAGGCAATTTTGACTAACTATGAAGGGATTTCAAAATCAGGGTTTAGAATACCTTCGAAATATTACCCGTTGGAGTCAAAAAGCAGCTTCATCGAAATGTTCCAAACGTTAGTAGTTGAGGATTTGTGTAATACAAATACTAATGAGGTTGGTCCCAAGAGCAACTATGGTCCTAATAATTTGAAACCACAAGAAACAAAAGCTCTTAAGGAATTACAAACTAATCAGGATTTGGTTATAAAACAAGCTGATAAGGGAGGGGGATTGGTGATTATGAACAGAGAGGCTTATGTAGAGGAAGCCCTACGTCTTTTAAATGACATATCCTCTTACCAGAAACTAACTAAGGATCCTACTGACGGCTTTGTTTCGGAACTAAGGGACATACTCACAATAGCATTACATAATGGAATTATTGTGAA